>NC_090445.1:1150687567-1151011971 GCF_031143425.1 Pleurodeles waltl | reverse complement strand
TCTCTCACCCCATCTTGTGTGTGTCTGCTTCTAGCCTTTCCATCCTTGTCACTGCTTTCTCCTTGCTCTCAGCCCAGTGTTGTGTGTGCCTGCTGCTTGCCTTTCCCATCTTCTCACTGCTTTCTTCTTGCACTCATCCCCCCTGTTTTGTGAATGCCTGCTCCTTGACGTTCCCTCATTCTCACTGCTTTATCCCTGCTCTCAGTCCTATTTTGTGCATGCCTGTTGCTTGCCTTTCCCTCCTCAATGCATTCTCCTTGTTCTCAATCACATTTTGTTGTACCTTTCCCTCCTTATAACTGCTTTCTCTTGCTCTCACACCAGTTTTGTGCGTGCCTGCTCCTCGCTTTTCCCTCCTTCTCACTGCTTTATATATTTTCTCTGCTTTCTCCTTGCTCTCATCCCTGTTTTCTGCATCTCTGCTGCTTGCCTTACCCTCATTCTCACTCCGTTCTCCTTACTCTCAGTCTCGTTTTGTGCAGCCTGCTGCTTGCCCAACCGTCCTTCTCATTGCTTTCTCCTTGCTTTCAGCCTCGTTTTGTGCATGTGTGCTGCTTGCCGTTCTCTTGTTCTCACTGCTTTCTTCCTTATCTCAGCCACATTTTGTGCATGTCTGGTGCTTGCTTTTCCCTCATTCTCACACCTTTATCCTTTCTCTCAGCCTTGTTTTGTGCATGCCTGCTTCTTGCCTGTCCCTCCTTCCCACTGCTTTCTCCTTGCTCTCACACCCATTTGTGCATGCCTGCTCCTTGCTTTTACCTATTTCTCACTGCTTAACACATGTTTCACTGCTTTCTACTTGCTCCCCCATTCTTTGTGTACCTATTCCGTGCCTTTCCCTTCTTCTCACTGCTTTCTCCTTGCTCTCAATCCATTTTTTGTGTGCTGTCTCTCATTCTCACTGCTTTCTCCTTGCACTCATCCCCACTGTTTTGTGATTTCCTGCTTCTTGACTTTCTCTCATTCTCACTGCTTTTCCCTTGCTCTGAGCCCCATTATGGGCATTCCTGGTGCCTGCCTTTCCCTCATTTTCACTGCTTTCTCTTTCCTTTCAGCCCTATTTTGTGCATGCCCATTGCTTGCCTTTCCCTCTTTAATGCATTATCCTTGCTGTCAATCCCATTTTTTTTACCTTTCTCTCCTTCTCACTGCTTTCTCCTTGCTCTCATCCCGGTTTTGTGTGTGTGCATTGCTTGCCTTTCCCTTATTCTCATTGCTTTCTCCTTGCTTTCGGCCTTGTTTTGTGTGGCCTGCTGCTTGCCTTTCCCTCATTCTCACTGCTTTCTCCTTTCTCTCTGTCTTGTTTTGTGTGGCCTGCTTCTTTCCCTTCCCTCCTTCTCACTGCTTTCTCTTTGATCTCACCCCATTTTGTGTGTGCCTGCTTCTTGCCTTTCCATCCTTGTCACTGCTTTCTCCTTGCTCTCAGCCTGGTTTTGTGTGTGCCTGCTGCTTGCCTTTCCCACCTTCTCACTGCTTTCTCTTTGATCTCACCCCATTTTGTGCTTACCTGCTCCTTGCCTTTCTTTCCTTGTCACTGCTTTCTCCTTGCTCTCACCTCCGTTTTGTGCATGCCTGCTGCTTGCTTTTTTCTTGTTCTTACGACTTTCTACCTGCTATGTTTTGTTTTGTGTGGCCTGTTTCTTGCCTTTTCCTTGTTCTCACTGCTTTCTCGGTTTGTAAGTGCCTGCTGCTTGCCCTTCCCTCCTTCTCGTTGCTTTCTCCTTGCTCTCACCCCTGTTTTGTGTATTGCCTGCTGCTTGCCCTACCCTCCTTCTTGCTGCCTTCTCCTTGCTCTCATCACCTTTCTCTGCGTGTCTGCTCCTTGTCTTTCCCTCCTTGTCACTGCTTTTTCCTTGCCCTCAACCCGGTTTTGTGTGTGCTGGCTGCTTGCCTTTCCCTCATTCTCACTGCTTTCTTCTTGCTCTCAGTCTTCTTTTGTGCAGCCTGCTAATTGCCTTCCCCTTGTGCTCGTTACTTTCTCCTTGTTCTCAGAGCCATTTTGTGTTTGTTTGATGCTTGCCTTTCTTCCTTCTTACTACTTTCTCCTTGGTATCATCCCAGTTGTAAGTGCCTGCTGCTTGCTTTTCCCTGATTTTCGCTGCTTGCTCCACAGCCCTGTTTTTTTGTGTGCCTGCTGCTTGCCTTCCCATTGCTCTCACTGCTTTCTAGTTGCCCGCAGCCCCATTTTGTGCGTGCCTGCTGCTTGCCTTTTGCTTCTTCTCATTGTTTTGTCCTTACAGTCTGCTTTGTTTTGTGCATGCCTGCTGCTTGCTTATCCCCTATTCTCACACCTTTCTCCTTGCTCTCAGCCCTGTTTTGTGCATGCCTGCTGCTTGCCTTTCTCTCTTTGTCACTGCTTTCATATATTTTCACTGCTTTCCCATTGCTCCCTCCGTTCTTTGCGTATCTGCTCTGTGGCTTTTCCTTCTTCTCGCTGCTTTCTCCTTGCTCTCAACCCTGTTTGGTGCATGCCTACTCCTTGCTTTTCCATCATCCTTCATGCTTTCTCCTTGCTCCCACCTTAGTTTTTTGCATGACTGCTCCTTACCTTTCCCTCCTTCTCAGTGCTATCTCCTGGCTCACAACCCTTTTTTTGTGTGCCTGCCCTGTGCCTCTCTCTGCTTCTCACTGCTTTCTCCTTGCTCTCAACCACATTTTTTGCATGTCTGCTCCCTGCCTTTCCCTCCTTCATACTGCTTTCTCCTTGGTCTCAACACAGTCTTCATGCCTGCCCGCCACTTGCGTTACTCTTGCTCTAACTGCCTTATCTTTGTTTTCACCAGTAATATTTGTGTGCCTGCTCCCTGCCTTTCCCTCCTTCTCACTGCTTTCCCCTTGCTCTCACTCCCATTTTTTGAATTCCTCTTGCTTGTTTTCTCTGTGCTCTGCCTCATTTTGTGTATTCCTGCTGCTTGCCTTTCTTTCCTTTTCACTGCTTCCTCCTTTCTCTCACCCCCCCATTCTTTCTGTGCCTGCTCCTTGCCTTTCCCGTCTTCTCATTGCTTTTTTCCTTGCTCCCACCCCCCATTTTGTGCGTGCCTGCGCCTTGCCTTCTCTCCTTGCCATTGCTTTCCCTCATTCTCACTGCTTTCTCCTTGCTCTCAGTCTTGTTTTGTGTGGCCTGCTTCTTGCCTGTCCCTTATTCTCATTGCTTTCCCGTGGCTCTCAGACTCATTTTGTGCATGCCTGCTGCTTGCCCTTCCCTCCTTCTTTCTGATTTGTCCTTGCTCCTCAGCCAATTTTGTGAGTGCCTGCTGCTTGCCTTTCTCTGTTTTTTTACTGATGTATCTGTGCTCTCAGACCCATTTTTGCATCCCTCCTCTTGCCTTTCCCTCATTCTCACTACTTTCTGCTTGCTGACAGACCCATTTTGTAAATGCCTGCTGCTTGCCCTTTCCTCCTTCTTGCTGCTTCTCCTTGCTCTCAGCACCTTTTAGTGCATGCCTGCTGTTTGACCATCCCCTGTTCTCAATGCTTTCTCCTTGCTTTCAGCCCAGGTTGTGTGTGCCTGCTGCTTGCCTTTCCACCTTCTCACTGCTTTCTCCTTGCACTCACCCCCCCTGTTTTTCTGAGTGCCTGATCATTGACTTTCCCTCATTCTCACTGCTTTTTCCTTGCTCTCAGTCCCATTTTGGGCATTCCATGCCGCTTGCCTTTCCCTCATTTTCACTGCTTTCTCCTTGCTCTCACACCTGTTTTGTGCATGCACATTGCTTGCCTTTCCCTTTTCAATGCATTCTCCTTGCTCTCAATCCCATTTTTTAGTACCTTTCTCTCCTTCTCACTGCTTTCTCCTTTCTCTCATCCCTGTTTTTTGCGGTCTGCTCCTTGCCTTCCCCTTTTTCTCACTGCTTTTTCCTTGCTCTCACCACCTTGTGTGCTTGCCTGCACCACCGTTTTGTGCATGGCTGCTGCTTGCTTTTCTCTTGTTCTCACTGCTTTCTCCTTGCTGTCAGCCTCATTTTGTGCGTGCCTGCTGCTTGCCCTCTCCTCCTTCTTGCTGCCTTCTCCTTCCTCTCTGCACCTTTTAGTACATGCCTGCTGCTTGCCTTTCCCTTCTTCTCACTGCTATCTCCTTTCTCTCATCCCCCTTTCTTCTGTGCCTGCTCCTTGCCTTTCCCTCATTCTCACTGCTTTCTCCTTGCTCTGAGCCCAGTTTTGTGTGTGCCTGCTGCTTGCCTTTCCCTTGTTCCCACTGCTTTTTGCTTGCTCTCAGTCTTGTTTTGTGTGGCCTGCTGCTTGCCTTTCCCTTGTTCCCACTGCTTTCTCCTTGCTCTCAGACTCATTTTGTGAGTCCCTGCTGCTTGCCCTTCCCTCCTTCTCGCTGCCTTCTCCTTGCTCTCTGCACCTTTTTATGCATGCCTGCTGCTTGTCTTTCCATTCTTCTCACTGCTTTCTCTTTGATCTAACTCCCATTTTGTGTGTGCCTGCTTCTTCCCTTTCCCTCCTTGTCACTGCTTTCTCCTTGCTCTCACCCCGGTTTTGTGTGTGCCTGCTGCTTGCATTTCCCACCTTCTCACTGCTTTCTCCTTGCACTTATCCCCCTGTTTTCTGAGTGCCTGCTCCTTGACTTTCCCTCATTCTCACTGCTTTTTCCTTGCTCTCAGCCCCATTTTGGGCATTCCTGGTGCTTGCCTTTCTCTCCTTTTCACTGTTTTCTCCTTTCTCTCATCCCTGTTTTTTGCGGTCTGCTCCTTGCCTTCCCCTTTTTCTCACTGCTTTCTCCTTGCTCTCAGCCCGGTTTTGTGTGTGCCTAGTGCTTGCCCTTCCCTCCTTCTCGCTGCCTTCTCCTTGCTCTCAGCCACCTTTTTATGTGTGCCTGCTGCTTGTCTTTCCCTTCTTCTCACTGCTTTCTCTTTGATCTCAACCCATTTTGTGTGTGCCTGCTTCTTCCCTTTCCCTCCTTGTCACTGCTTTCTCCTTGCGCTCACCCCGGTTTTGTATGTGCCTGCTCCCTGCCTTTTCTTGTTCTAACTGCTTTCTCCTTGCTCTCACCCTTGTTTTTTCCATCCCTGCTCCTTTCTATTCCCTTCTTCTGCCTGCTTCTCCTTGTTCTCACCCTCATTTTGTGCGTACCTGCTCCTTGCCTATCCTTGATTGTCACTGCTTTTTCCTTGCTCTCACCACCGTTTTGTGCATGGCTGCTGCTTGCTTTTCTCTTGTTCTCACTGCTTTCTCCTTGCTGTCAGCCTCATTTTGTGCGTGCCTGCTGCTTGCCCTCTCCTCCTTCTTGCTGCCTTCTCCTTCCTCTCTGCACCTTTTAGTGCATGCCTGCTGCTTGCCTTTCCCTTCTTCTCACTGCTATCTCCTTTCTCTCATCCCCCTTTCTTCTGTGCCTGCTCCTTGCCTTTCCCTCATTCTCACTGCTTTCTCCTTGCTCTGAGCCCAGTTTTGTGTGTGCCTGCTGCTTGCCTTTCCCTTGTTCCCACTGCTTTTTGCTTGCTCTCAGTCTTGTTTTGTGTGGCCTGCTGCTTGCCTTTCCCTTGTTCCCACTGCTTTCTCCTTGCTCTCAGACTCATTTTGTGAGTCCCTGCTGCTTGCCCTTCCCTCCTTCTCGCTGCCTTCTCCTTGCTCTCAGCACCTTGTTATGCATGCCTGCTGCTTGTCTTTCCCTTCTTCTCACTGCTTTCTCTTTGATCTAACTTCCATTTTGTGTGTGCCTGCTTCTTCCCTTTCCCTCCTTGTCACTGCTTTCTCCTTGCTCTCACCCCGGTTTTGTGTGTGCCTGCTGCTTGCATTTCCCACCTTCTCACTGCTTTCTCCTTGCACTCATCCCCCCTGTTTTCTGAGTTCCTGCTCCTTGACTTTCCCTCATTCTCACTGCTTTTTCCTTGCTCTCAGCCCCATTTTGGGCATTCCTGGTGCTTGCCTTTCCCTCATTTTCACTGCTTTCTCCTTGCTCTCATACCTGTTTTGTGCTTGCCTGTTGCTTGCCTCTCCCTTTTCAATGTATTCTCCTTGCTCTCAATCCCATTTTATCGTACCTTTCTCTCCGTCTCACTGGTTTTTCCTTTCTCTCATCCCTGTTTTTTGCGGTCTGCTCCTTGCCTTCCCCTTTTTCTCACTGCTTTTTCCTTGCTCTCACCACAATTGTGTGCTTGCCTGCTCCCTGTCTTTCCCTCCTTGTCACTGCTTTCCCCTTGCTCTCAGCCCGGTTTTGTGTGTGCCTAGTGCTTGCCCTTCCCTCCTTCTCGCTGCCTTCTCCTTGCTCTCAGCACCTTTTTATGTGTGCCTGCTGCTTGTCTTTCCCTTCTTCTCACTGCTTTCTCTTTGATCTCACCCCATTTTGTGTGTGCCGGCTTCTTCCCTTTCCCTCCTTGTCACTGCTTTCTCCTTGTGCTCACCCTGGTTTTGTGTGTTCCTGCTCCCTGCCTTTTCCTTGTTCTAACTACTTTCTCCTTGCTCTCACCCTTGTTTTTTCCATCCCAGCTCCTTGCCACTACCTTCTACTGCCTGCTTCTCCTTGGTCTGACCCTCATTTTGCGCGTACCTGCTCCTTGCCTTTCCTTCATTGTCACTGCTTTTTCCTTGCTCCCACCACCGTTTTGTGCATGCCCGCTGCTTGCTTTTCTCTTGTTCTCACTGCTTTCTCCTTGCTGTCAGCCTCATTTTGTGCATGTCTGCTGCTTGCCCTTTCCTCCTTCTTGCTGCTTCTCCTTGCTCTCAGCACCTTTTAGTGCATGCCTGCTGTTTGACCATCCCCTGTTCTCAATGCTTTCTCCTTGCTTTCAGCCCCAGGTTGTGTGTGCCTGCTGCTTGCCTTTCCCACCTTCTCACTGCTTTCTCCTTGCACTCACCCCCCCCTGTTTTCTGAGTGCCTGATCATTGACTTTCCCTCATTCTTACTGCTTTTTCCTTGCTCTCAGTCCCATTTTGGGCATTCCATGCCGCTTGCCTTTCCCTCATTTTCACTGCTTTCTCCTTGCTCTCACACCTGTTTTGTGCATGCACATTGCTTGCCTTTCCCTTTTCAATGCATTCTCCTTGCTCTCAATCCCATTTTTTAGTACCTTTCTCTCCTTCTCACTGCTTTCTCCTTTCTCTCATCCCTGTTTTTTGCGGTCTGCTCCTTGCCTTCCCCTTTTCTCACTGCTTTTTCCTTGCTCTCACCACTTTATGTGCTTGCCTGCTCCCTGTCTTTCCCTCCTTGTCACTGCTTTTCCCTTGCTCTTAGCCCGGTTTTGTGTGTGCCTAGTGCTTGCCCTTCCCTCCTTCTCGCTGCCTTCTCCTTGCTCTCAGCACCTTTTTATGTGTGCCTGCTGCTTGTCTTTCCCTTCTTCTCACTGCCTTCTCTTTGATCTCACCCCATTTTGTGTGTGCCTGCTTCTTCCCTTTCCCTCCTTGTCACTGCTTTCTCCTTGCGCTCACCCCGGTTTTGTATCTGCCTGCTCCCTGCCTTTTCCTTGTTCTAACTGCTTTCTCCTTGCTCTCACCCTTGTTTTTTTCCATCCCTGCTCCTTTCTATTCCCTTCTTCTGCCTGCTTCTCCTTGTTCTCACCCTCATTTTGTGCGTACCTGCTTCTTGCCTATCCTTGATTGTCACTGCTTTTTCCTTGCTCTCACCACCGTTTTGTGCATGGCTGCTGCTTGCTTTTCTCTTGTTCTCACTGCTTTCTCCTTGCTGTCAGCCTCATTTTGTGCGTGCCTGCTGCTTGCCCTCTCCTCCTTCTTGCTGCCTTCTCCTTCCTCTCTGCACCTTTTAGTACATGCCTGCTGCTTGCCTTTCCCTTCTTCTCACTGCTATCTTCTTTCTCTCATCCCCCTTTCTTCTGTGCCTGCTCCTTGCCTTTCCCTCTTTCTTACTGCTTTCTCCTTGCTCTGAGCCCAGTTTTGTGTGTGCCTGCTGCTTGCCCTTCCCTCCTTCTCGCTGCCTTCTCCTTGCTCTCAGCACCTTTTTATGCATGCCTGCTGCTTGTCTTTCCATTCTTCTCACTGCTTTCTCTTTGATCTAACTCCCATTTTGTGTGTGCCTGCTTCTTCCCTTTCCCTCCTTGTCACTGCTTTCTCCTTGCTCTCACCCCGGTTTTGTGTGTGCCTGCTGCTTGCATTTCCCACCTTCTCACTGCTTTCTCCTTGCACTTATCCCCCTGTTTTCTGAGTGCCTGCTCCTTGACTTTCCCTCATTCTCACTGCTTTTTCCTTGCTCTCAGCCCCATTTTGGGCATTCCTGGTGCTTGCCTTTCTCTCCTTTTCACTGTTTTCTCCTTTCTCTCATCCCTGTTTTTTGCGGTCTGCTTCTTGCCTTCCCCTTTTTCTCACTGCTTTCTCCTTGCTCTCAGCCCGGTTCTGTGTGTGCCTAGTGCTTGCCCTTCCCTCCTTCTCGCTGCCTTCTCCTTGCTCTCAGCACCTTTTTATGTGTGCCTGCTGCTTGTCTTTCCCTTCTTCTCACTGCTTTCTCTTTGATCTCACCCCATTTTGTGTGTGCCTGCTTCTTCCCTTTCCCTCCCTGTCACTGCTTTCTCCTTGCGCTCACCCCGGTTTTGTATGTGCCTGCTCCCTGCCTTTTCCTTGTTCTAACTGCTTTCTCCTTGCTCTCACCCTTGTTTTTTCCATCCCTGCTTCTTTCTATTCCCTTCTTCTGCCTGCTTCTCCTTGTTCTCACACTCATTTTGTGCGTACCTGCTCCTTGCCTATCCTTGATTGTCACTGCTTTTTCCTTGCTCTCACCACCGTTTTGTGCATGGCTGCTGCTTGCTTTTCTCTTGTTCTCACTGCTTTCTCCTTGCTGTCAGCCTCATTTTGTGCGTGCCTGCTGCTTGCCCTCTCCTCCTTCTTGCTGCCTTCTCCTTCCTCTCTGCACCTTTTAGTGCATGCCTGCTGCTTGCCTTTCCCTTCTTCTCACTGCTATCTCCTTTCTCTCATCCCCCTTTCTTCTGTGCCTGCTCCTTGCCTTTCCCTCATTCTCACTGCTTTCTCCTTGCTCTGAGCCCAGTTTTGTGTGTGCCTGCTGCTTGCCTTTCCCTTGTTCCCACTGCTTTTTGCTTGCTCTCAGTCTTGTTTTGTGTGGCCTGCTGCTTGCCTTTCCCTTGTTCCCACTGCTTTCTCCTTGCTCTCAGACTCATTTTGTGAGTCCCTGCTGCTTCCCCTTCCCTCCTTCTCGCTGCCTTCTCCTTGCTCTCAGCACCTTTTTATGCATGCCTGCTGCTTGTCTTTCCCTTCTTCTCACTGCTTTCTCTTTGATCTAACTCCCATTTTGTGTGTGCCTGCTTCTTCCCTTTCCCTCCTTGTCACTGCTTTCTCCTTGCTCTCACCCCGGTTTTGTGTGTGCCTGCTGCTTGCATTTCCCACCTTCTCACTGCTTTCTCCTTGCACTCATCCCCCCTGTTTTCTGAGTGCCTGCTCCTTGACTTTCCCTCATTCTCACTGCTTTTTCCTTGCTCTCAGCCCCATTTTGGGCATTCCTGGGGCTTGCCTTTCCCTCATTTTCACTGCTTTCTCCTTGCTCTCATACCTGTTTTGTGCTTGCCTGTTGCTTGCCTCTCCCTTTTCAATGTATTCTCCTTGCTCTCAATCCCATTTTATCGTACCTTTCTCTCCGTCTCACTGCTTTTTCCTTTCTCTCATCCCTGTTTTTTGCGGTCTGCTCCTTGCCTTCCCCTTTTTCTCACTGCTTTTTCCTTGCTCTCACCACAATTGTGTGCTTGCCTGCTCCCTGTCTTTCCCTCCTTGTCACTGCTTTCCCCTTGCTCTCAGCCCGGTTTTGTGTGTGCCTAGTCCTTGCCCTTCCCTCCTTCTCGCTGCCTTCTCCTTGCTCTCAGCACCTTTTTATGTGTGCCTGCTGCTTGTCTTTCCCTTCTTCTCACTGCTTTCTCTTTGATCTCACCCCATTTTGTGTGTGCCGGCTTCTTCCCTTTCCCTCCTTGTCACTGCTTTCTCCTTGTGCTCACCCTGGTTTTGTGTGTTCCTGCTCCCTGCCTTTTCCTTGTTCTAACTACTTTCTCCTTGCTCTCACCCTTGTTTTTTCCATCCCAGCTCCTTGCCACTACCTTCTACTGCCTGCTTCTCCTTGGTCTGACCCTCATTTTGCGCGTACCTGCTCCTTGCCTTTCCTTCATTGTCACTGCTTTTTCCTTGCTCCCACCACCGTTTTGTGCATGCCCGCTGCTTGCTTTTCTCTTGTTCTCACTGCTTTCTCCTTGCTGTCAGCCTCATTTTGTGCATGTCTGCTGCTTGCCCTTTCCTCCTTCTTGCTGCCTTCTCCTTCCTCTCTGCACCTTTTAGTGCATGCCTGCTGCTTGTCTTTCCCTTCTTCTCACTGCTTTCTCCTTTCTCTCATCCCCCTTTCTTCTGTGCCTGCTCCTTGTCTTTCCCTCATTCTCACTGCTTTCTCCTTGCTCTCAGCCCAGTTTTGTGTGTGCCTGCTTCTTGCCTTTCCCTTGTTCCCACTGCTTTCTCCTTGCTCTCAGACTCATTTTGTGAGTCCCTGCTGCCTGCCCTTCCCTCCTTCTCGCTGCCTTCTCCTTGCTCTCAGCACCTTTTTATGCATGCCTGCTGCTTGTCTTTCCCTTCTTCTCACTGCTTTCTCTTTGATCTAACTCCCATTTTGTGTGTGCCTGCTTCTTCCCTTTCCCTCCTTGTCACTGCTTTCTCCTTTCTCTCACCCCGGTTTTGTGTGTGCCTGCTGCTTGCATTTCCCACCTTCTCACTGCTTTCTCCTTGCACTTATCCCCCCTGTTTTCTGAGTGCCTGCTCCTTGACTTTCCCTCATTCTCACTGCTTTTTCCTTGCTTTCAGCCCCATTTTGGGCATTCCTGGTGCTTGCCTTTCTCTCCTTTTCACTGTTTTCTCCTTTCTCTCATCCCTGTTTTTTGCGGTCTGCTCCTTGCCTTCCCCTTTTTCTCACTGCTTTCTCCTTGCTCTCAGCCCGGTATTGTGTGTGCCTAGTGCTTGCCCTTCCCTCCTTCTCGCTACCTTCTCCTTGCTCTCAGCACCTTTTTATTTGTGCCTGCTGTTGTCTTTCCCTTCTTCTCACTGCTTTCTCTTTGATCTCACCCCTTTTTGTGTGTGCCTGCTTCTTGCCTTTCCATCCTTGTCATTGCTTTCTCCTTGCTCTTAGCCCGGTTTTGTGTGTGCCCTGCTGCTTGCCTTTCCCACCTTCTCACTGCTTTCTCCTTGCACTCATCCCACCCGTTTTGTGAGTACCTGCTCCTTGACTTTTCCTCATTCTCACTGCTTTATCCTTGCTCTCTTCCCGATTTTGGGAATTCCTTGTGCGTGCCTTTCTCTCATTTTCACTGCTTTCTCCTTGCTCTCACACCTGTTTTGTGCGTGTCTGCTCCTTGCCTTTCCCTCTTTCTCATTGCTTTCACATGTTTTCACTGCTTTCTCCTTGCTCTCAGCCCTGTTTTTGTGTTCCTGCTCCTTGCCTTTCCCTCCTTACAACTGCTTTCTCCTTGTTCTCATACCTGTTTTGTGCATGCCTGCTCCTTGCTTTTCCCTCTTTCTCACAGCTTTGACATGTTTTCACTGCTTTCTTCTTGCTCTCAGCCCTGTTTTCTGCGTGTCTGGTGCTTGCCTTCCCCTCATTCTCACTGCGTTCTCCTTACTCTCAGTCTCGTTTTGTCAGCCTTCTGCTTGCCTTTCCCATGTTCTCACTACTTTCTCCTTGCTCTCAGCCTCGTTTTGTACAAGCCTGCTGCTTGCCCTTCCGTACTTCTCATTGCTTTGTCCTTGCTCTCAGCCCCGTTTTGTGTGTATGTGTGCTCCTTGCCTTTCTCTTGTTCTCACTGCTTTCTTCTTGATCTCAACCTCATTTGGTGCATGTCTGCTGCTTGCCTTTCCCTCATTCCCACTGTTTTCTCCTTCCCCTCAGCCCTGTTTTGTGTGTGCCTGCTGCTTGCATTCCTATCCTTCTTCCTGCTTTCTACTTGCTCTCATACCCATTTTATGCAAGCCTGCTGCTTGCCTTTCACTTCTTCTCACTACTTTCTCTTTGCTCTCAGCCCCATTTTGTGCATGCCTGCTGCTTGCTTTTCCCTCATTCTCACAGCTTTCTCCTTTCTCTCAGTCCTGTTTTCCGCACACGTTCTGCTTGCCTGTCCCTCCTTCTCATTGCTTTCTCCTTGCTCTCACACCCGTTTTGAGCATGCCTGCATCTCGCTTTTACCTCTTTCTCACTGTTTACACATGTTTTCACTGCTTTCTCGTTGCTCCCCCATTCTTTGCGTTCCAGCTCCATGCATTTCTCTTCTTCTCACTGCTTTCTCCTTGCTCTCATTCCCATGTTTTGCACGCTGTCTGTCCTTCTCACTGCTTTCTTCTTTCTCTCATCCCTGTTTTTGTGTGCCTGTTCCTTGCCTTTCCTTCCTTTTCACTGCTTTCTCCTTGCTCTCAACCCTGTTTTTTGCGTGCCTGCTCCTTGCCTTTCCCATGTTCTAACTGCTTTCTTCTTGCTCTCAACCCTGATTTTTGTGCCTGCTCCTTGCCTTTCCTTTGTACTGACTGCTTTCTCCTTGCTCTCACCACAGTTTTTTCCATGCCTGCTCCTTGCCTTTCCCTTCTTCTCCCTGCTTTCTCCTTGGTCTCATCCCCATTTTGTGCGTATCTGCTCCTTGCCTTTCCTTCCTTGTCACTGCTTTTTCCTTGCTCTCACCACTGTTTTGTGCATGACTGTTGCTTGCTTTTCCCTTGTTTTCATTGCTTTCTCCTTGCTCTCAGCCTCATTTTGTGTGTGCCTGCTGCTTACCCTTCTCTCCTTCTTACTGCCTTCTTCTTGCTCTCAACAGCTTTTTGTGCATGCCTGCTGCTTGCCTTTCCCTTTTTTTCACTGCTTTCTCCTTGCTCTCACCACCATTGTGTGCATGTCTGCTCTCTGTCTTTCCCTCCTTGTCAATGCTTTGTCCTTGCTCTCAGCCCGGTTTTGTGTGTGCCTGTTGCTTGCCTTCCCTCGTTCTCACTGCTTTCTTCTTGCTTTCAGTCTTGTTTTGTGCAGCCTGCTGCTTGCCTTTCCCTTCTTCTCAGTGCTTTCTCCTTGTTCTCAGTCTTGTTTTGTGTTTGCCTGCTGCTTGCCCTTCCCTCCTTCTCGCTGCCTTATCCTTGATCTCAGCACCTTTTTATGTGTGCCTGCTGCTTGTCTTTCCCTTCTTCTCACTGCTTTCTCTTTCGCTCACCCCCATTTTGTGTGTGTCTGCTTCTTGCCTTTCCATCCTTGTCACTGCTTTCTCCTTGCTCTCAGCCCTGTGTTGTGTGTGCCTGCTGCTTGCCTTTCCCATCTTCTCACTGCTTTCTTCTTGCACTCATCCCCCCTGTTTTGTGAATGCCTGCTCCTTGACGTTCCCTCATTCTTACTGCTTTATCCTTGCTCTCAGCCCTATGTTGTGCATGCCTGTTGCTTGCCTTTCCCTCCTCAATGCATTCTCCTTGTTCTCAATCACATTTTGTCGTACCTTTCCCTCCTTATAACTGCTTTCTGCTTGCTCTCACACCAGTTTTGTGCGTGCCTGCTCCTTGCTTCCCTCCTTCTCACTGCTTTCATACATTTTCACTGCTTTCTCCTTGCTCTCATCCGTGTTTTCTGCATCTCTGCTGCTTGCCTTCCCCTCATTCTCACTCCGTTCTCCTTACTCTCAGTCTCGTTTTGTCCAGCCTGCTGCTTGCCCATCCGTCCTTCTCATTGCTTTCTCCTTGCTCTCAGCCCCGTTTTGTGCATGTGTGCTGCTTGCCTTTCTCTTGTTCTCACTGCTTTCTTCTTTATCTCAGCCACATTTTGTGCATGTCTGGTGCTTGCTTTTCCCTCATTCTCACACCTTTATCCTTTCTCTCAGCCTTGTTTTGTGCATGCCTGCTGCTTGCCTGTCCCTCCTTCCCAGTGCTTTCTCCTTGCTCTTACACCCATTTTGTGCATGCCTGCTCCTTGCTTTTACCTATTTCTCACTGCTTAACACATGTTTCACTGCTTTCTACTCGCTCCCCCATTCTTTGTGTACCTATTCCGTGCCTTTCCCTTCTTCTCACTGCTTTCTCCTTGATCTCAATCTCATTTTTTGTGAGCTGTCTCTCATTCTCACTGCTTGCTCCTTACACTCATCCCCACTGTTTTGTGAGTTCCTGCTCCTTGACTTTCTCTCATTCTCACTGCTTTTTCCTTGCTCTGAGCCCCATTATGGGCATTCCTGGTGCTTGCCTTTCCCTCATTTTCACTGCTTTCTCTTTCCTTTCAGCCCTATTTTGTGCATGCCCGTTGCTTGCCTTTCCCTCTTCAATGCATTATCCTTGCTGTCGATCCCATTTTTTGTACCTTTCTCTCCTTCTCACTACTTTCCCCTTTCTCTCATCCCTGTTTTTTTGTGTGTCTGCTCCTTCCCTTTCCCTCCTTGTCACTGCTTTCTCCTTGCTCTCATCCCGGTTTTGTGTGTGTGTATTGCTTGCCTTTCCCTTATTCTCACTGCTTTCTCCTTGCTCTCGGCCTTGTTTTGTGCGGCCTGCTTCTTGCCCTTCCCTCCTTCTCACTACTTTCTCTTTGATCTCACCCCATTTTGTGTGTGCCTGCTTCTTGCCTTTCCATCCTTGTCTCTGCTTTCTCCTTGCTCTCAGCCCGGTTTTGTGTGTGCCTGCTGCTTGCCTTTCCCACCTTCTCACTGCTTTCTCTTTGATCTCACCCCATTTTGTGCTTACCTGCTCCTTGCCTTTCTTTCCTTGTCACTGCTTTCTCCTTGCTCTCACCTCCATTTTGTGCATGCCTGCTGCTTGCTTTTTTCTTGTTCTTACAGCTTTCTACCTGCTATGTTTTGTTTTGTGTGGCCTGTTGCTTGCCTTTTCCTTGTTCTCACTGCTTTCTCGGTTTGTAAGTGCCTGCTGCTTGCCCTTCCCTCCTTCTCGTTGCTTTCTCCTTGCTCTCACCCCTGTTTTGTGGGTGCCTGCTGCTTGCCCTACCCTCCTTCTTGCTGCCTTCTCCTTGCTCTCGGCACCTTTTTGTGTGGGCCTGCTGCTTGCCTTTCTCTTCTTCTTGCTGCTTTCTCCTTGCTCTCATCACCTTTCACTGCGTGTCTGCTCCTTGTCTTTCCCTCCTTGTCACTGCTTTTTTCTTGCCCTCAACCCGGTTTTGTGTGTTGCTGGCTGCTTGCCTTTCCCTCATTCTCACTGCTTTCTTCTTGCTCTCAGTCTTCTTTTGTGCAGCCTGCTAATTGCCTTCCCCTTGTGCTCGCTACTTTCTCCTTGTTCTCAGAGCCATTTTGTGTTTGTTTGATGCTTGCCTTTCCTTCCTTCTTACTACTTTTTCTTTGGTCTCATCCCAGTTGTAAGTGCCTGCTGCTTGCTTTTCCCTGATTTTCACTGCTTCCTCCACAGCCCTGTTTTTTGTGTGCCTGCTGCTTGCCTTCCCATTGCTCTCACTGCTTTCTAGTTGCCCGCAGCCCCATTTTGTGCGTGCCTGCTGCTATGCCTGTCGCTTCTTCTCATTGATTTGTCCTTACAGTCTGCTTTGTTTTGTGCATGCCTGCTGCTTGCTTATCCCCTATTCTCACACCTTTCTCCTTGCTCTCAGCCAAGTTTTGTGCATGCCTGCTGCTTGCTTTTCCCTCTTTGTCACTGCTTTCACAGATTTTCACTGCTTTCCTCTTGCTCCCTCCGTTCTTTGCGTGCCTGCTCTGTGGCTTTTCCTTCTTCTCGCTGCTTTCTCCTTGCTCTCAACCCTGTTTGGTGCATGTCTGCTCCTTGCTTTTCCATCATCCTTCATGCTATCTCCTTGCTCCCAACTTAGTTTTTTGCATGCCTGTTCCTTACCTTTCCCTCCTTCTCAGTGCTATCTCCTGGCTCACAACCCTTTTTTGTGTGCCTGCCCTGTGCCTCTCTCTACTTCTCACTGCTTTCTCCTTGCTCTCAACCACATTTTTTGCATGTCTGCTCCCTGCCTTTCCCTCCTTCATACTGCTTTCTCCTTGGTCTCAGCCCTGTCTTAATGCCTGCCCCTTGCGTTACTCTTGCTCTAACTGCCTTTTCCTTGTTTTCACCAGTAATTTTTGTGTGCTGCTCCCTGACTTTCCCTCCTTCTCACTGCTTTCCCCTTGCTCTCACTCCCATTTTTTGATTTCCTCTCGCTTGCCTTTCTCTCCTTTTCACTGCTTCTTCCTTTCTCTCACCCCCCATTCTTTCTGTGCCTGCTCCTTGCCTTTCCCTTCTTCTCATTGCTTTTTTCCTTCCTCTCACCCCCATTTTGGTATGCCTGCTCCTTGCCTTTCTCTCATTGCCATTGCTTTCCCTCATTCTCACTGCTTTCTCCTTGTTTTCAGTCTTGTTTTGTGTGGCCTGCTTCTTGCCTGTCCCTTATTCTCATTGCTTTCCCGTGGCTCTCAGACTCATTTTGTGCATGCCTGCTGCTTGCCGTTCCCTCCTTCTTGCTGATTTCTCCTTGCTCTCAGCCCAATTTTGTGCGTGCCTGCTGCTTGCCTTTCTCTGGTTTTTACTGATGTATCTGTGCTCTCAGACCCATTTTTGCATCCCTCCCTCTTGCCTTTCCCTCATTCTCACTACTTTCTGCTTGCTCTCAGCCCCATTTTGTAAATGCCTGCTGCTTGCCTTTCCCTCGTTCTCACTGCTTTCTCCTTGCTCTCAGCCTTGTTTCGTCCATGCCTGCTGTTTGACCATCCCCTGTTCTCAATGCTTTCTCCTTGCTTTCAGCCCCAGTTTGGGTGTGCCTGCTGCTTGCCTTTTCCACCTTCTCACTGCTTTCTCCGTGCACTCACGCCCCGTGTTTTTTGAGTGCCTGATCCTTGACTTTCCCTCATTCTCACTGCTTTTTCCTTGCTCTCAGCCCCATTTTGGGCATTCCTGGTGCTTGCCTTTCCCTCATTTTCACTGCTTTCTCCTTGCTATCACACCTGTTTTGTGCATGCCTGTTGCTTGCCTTTCTCTTTTCAATGCATTCTCCTTGCTCTCAATCCCATTTTTTCGTACCTTTCTCTCCTTCTCACTGCTTTCTCCTTTCTGTCATCCCTGTTTTTTGCGGTCTGCTCCTTGCCTTCCCCTTTTTCTCACTGCTTTTTCCTTGCTCTCACCACCATTGTGTGCTTGTCTGCTCCCTGTCTTTCCCTCCTTGTCACTGCTTTCCCCTTGCTCTCAGCCCGGTTTTGTGTGTGCCTAGTGCTTGCCCTTCCCTCCTTCTCGCTGCCTTCTCCTTGCTCTCAGCACCTTTTTATGTGTGCCTGCTGCTTGTCTTTCCCTTCTTCTCACTGCTTTCTCTTTGATCTCACCCCATTTTGTGTGTGCCGGCTTCTTCCCTTTCCCTCCTTGTCACTGCTTTCTCCTTGCGCTCACCCTGGTTTTGTGTGTTCCTGCTCCCTGCCTTTTCCTTGTTCTAACTACTTTCTCCTTGCTCTCACCCTTGTTTTTTCCATCCCTGCTCCTTGCCATTACCTTCTACTGCCTCCTTCTCCTTGGTCTCACCCTCATTTTGCGCGTACCTGCTCCTTGCCTTTCCTTCATTGTCACTGCTTTTTCCTTGCTCTCACCACCGTTTTGTGCATGGCCGCTGCTTGCTTTTCTCTTGTTCTCACTGCTTTCTCCTTGCTGTCAGCCTCATTTTGTGCGTGCCTGCTGCTTGCCCTCTCCTCCTTCTTGCTGCCTTCTCCTTCCTCTTTGCACCTTTTAGTGCATGCCTGCTGCTTGTCTTTCCCTTCTTCTCACTGCTTTCTCCTTGCTCTCATCCCCCTTTCTTCTGTGCCTGCTCCTTGCCTTTCCCTCATTCTCACTGCTTTCTCCTTGCTCTCAGCCCGGTTTTGTGTGTGCCTGCTTCTTGCTTTTCCCTTGTTCCCACTGCTTTCTCCTTGCTCTCAGTCTTGTTTTGTGGGGCCTGCTGCTTGCCTTTCCCTTGTTCCCACTGCTTTCTTCTTGCTCTCAGACTCATTTTGTGAATCCCTGCTGCTTGCCCTTCCCTCCTTCTCGCTGCCTTCTCCTTACTCTCAGCACCGTTTTATGCATGCCTGCTGCTTGTCTTTCCCTTCTTCTCACTGCTTTCTCTTTGATCTCACTCCCATTTTGTGTGTGCCTGCTTCTTCCCTTTCCCTCCTTGTCACTGCTTTCTCCTTGCTCTCACCCCGGTTTTGTGTGTGCCTGCTGCTTGCCTTTCCCACCTTCTCACTGCTTTCTCCTTGCACTCATCCCCCCTGTTTTCTGAGTGCATGCTCCTTGACTTTCCCTCATTCTCACTGCTTTTTCCCTGCTCTCTGCCCCATTTTGGGCATTCCTGGTGCTTGCCTTTCCCTCATTTTCACTGCTTTCTCCTTGCTCTCACACCTGTTTTGTGCATGCCTGTTGCTTGCCTTTCCCTTTTCAATGCATTGTCCTTGCTCTCAATCCCATTTTATTGTACCTTTCTCTCCTTCTCACTGCTTTCTCCTTTCTCTCATCCCTGTTTTTTGCGGTCTGCTCGTTGCCTTCCCCTTTTTCTCACTGCTTTTTCCTTGCTCTCAGCATCATTGTGTGCGTGCCTGCTCCCTGTCTTTCCCTCCTCGTCACTGCTTTCCCCTTGCTCTCAGCCCGGTTTTGTGTGTGCCTAGTGCTTGCCCTTCCCTCCTTCTCGCTGCCTTCTCCTTGCTCTCAGCACCTTTTTATGTGTGCCTGCTGCTTGTCTTTCCCTTCTTCTCACTGCTTTCTCTTTGATCTCACCCCATTTTGTGTGTGCCTGCTTCTTCCCTTTCCCTCCTTGTCACTGCTTTCTCCTTGCGCTCACCCTGGTTTTGTGTGTGCCTGCTCCCTGTCTTTTCCTTGTTCTAACTGCTTTCTCCTTACTCTCACCCCTGTTTTTTCCATCCCTGCTCCTTGCCATTCCCTTCTTCTGCCTGCTTCTCCTTGGTCTCACCCTCATTTTGCGCGTACCTGCTCCTTGCCTTTCCTTCATTGTCACTGCTTTTTCCTTGCTCTCACCACCATTTTGTGCATGCCCGCTGCTTGCTTTTCTCTTGTTCTCACTGCTTTCTCCTTGCTGCCAGCCTCATTTTGTGCATGCCTGCGGCTTGCCCTCTCCTCCTTCTTGCTGCCTTCTCCTTGCTCTCAGCACCTTTTAGTGCATCCCGCTGCTTGTCTTTCCCTTCTTCTCACTGCTTTCTCCTTTCTCTCATCCCCCTTTCTTCTGTGCCTGCTCCTTGCCTTTCCCTAATTCTCACTGCTTTCTCCTTGCTCTCAGCCCGGTTTTGTGTGTGCTTGCTTCTTGCCTTTCCCTTGTTCCCACTGCTTTCTCCTTGCTCTCAGTCTTGTTTTGTGGGGCCTGCTGCTTGCCTTTCCCTTGTTCCCACTGCTTTCTTCTTGCTCTTAGACTCATTTTGTGAGTCCCTGCTGCTTGCCCTTCCCTCCTTCTCGCTGCCTTCTCCTAGCTCTCTGCACCTTTTTATGCATGCCTGCTGCTTGTCTTTCCCTTCTCACTGCTTTCTCTTTGATCTCACTCCCATTTTTTGTGTGCCTGCTTCTTCCCTTTCCCTCCTTGTCAATGCTTTCTCCTTGCTCTCACCCCAGTTTTGTGAGTGCCTGCTGCTTGCCTTTCCCACCTTCTCACTGCTTTCTCCTTGCACTCATCCCCCCTGTTTTCTGAGTGCCTGCTCCTTGACTTTCTCTCATTCTCACTGCTTTTTCCTTGCTCTCAGCCCCATATTGGGCATTCCTGGTGCTTGCCTTTCCCTTATTTTCACTGCTTTCTCCTTGCTCTCACACCTGTTTTGTGCATTCCTGTTGCTTGCATTTCCCTTTTCAATGCATTGTCCTTGCTCTCAATCCCATTTTATCGTACCTTTCTCTCCTTCTCACTGCTTTCTCCTTTCTCTAATCCCTGTTTTTTGCGGTCTGCTCCTTGCCTTCCCCTTTTTCCCACTGCTTTTTCCTTGCTCTCACCACCATTTTGTGCGTGCCTGCTCCCTGTCTTTCCCTCCTTGTCACTGTTTTCCCTTTGCTCTCAGCCCGGTTTTGTGTGTGCCTAGTGCTTGCCCTTCCCTCCTTCTCGCTGCCTTCTCCTTGCTCTCAGCACCTTTTTATGTGAACCTGCTGCTTGTCTTTCCCTTCTTCTCACTGCTTTCTCTTTGATCTCACCCCATTTTGTGTGTGCCTGCTTCTTCCCTTTCCCTCCTTGTCACTGCTTTCTCCTTGCGCTCACCCTGGTTTTCTGTGTGCCTGCTCCCTGTCTTTTCCTTGTTCTAACTGCTTTCTCCTTGCTCTCACCCCTGTTTTTTTCCATCCCTGCTCCTTGCCATTCCCTTCTTCTGCCTGCTTCTCCTTGGTCTCACCTTCATTTTGCGCGTACCTGCTCCTTGCCTTTCCTTCATTGTCACTGCTTTTTCCTTGCTCTCACCACCGTTTTGTGCATGCCCGCTGCTTGCTTTTCTCTTGTTCTCACTGCTTTCTCCTTGCTGTCAGCCTCATTTTGTGCATGCCTGCTGCTTGCCCTCTCCTCCTTCTTGCTGCCTTCTCCTTGCTCTCAGCACCTTTTAGTGCATCCTGCTGCTTGTCTTTCCCTTCTTCTCACTGCTTTCTCCTTTCTCTCATCCCCCTTTCTTCTGTGCCTGCTCCTTGCCTTTCCCTCATTCTCACTGCTTTCTCCTTGCTCCCAGCCCGGTTTTGTGTGTGCTTGCTTCTTGCCTTTCCCTTGTTCCCACTGCTTTCTCCTTGCTCTCAGTCTTGTTTTGTGGGGCCTGCTGCTTGCCTTTCCCTTGTTCCCACTGCTTTCTTCTTGCTCTCAGACTCATTTTGTGAGTCCCTGCTGCTTGCCCTTCCCTCCTTCTCGCTGCCTTCTCCTTGCTCTCTGCACCTTTTTATGCATGCCTGCTGCTTGTCTTTCCCTTCTCACTGCTTTCTCTTTGATCTCACTCCCATTTTTTGTGTGCCTGCTTCTTCCCTTTCCCTCCTTGTCACTGCTTTCTCCTTGCTCTCACCCCAGTTTTGTGTGTGCCTGCTGCTTGCCTTTCCCACCTTCTCACTGCTTTCTCCTTGCACTCATCCCCCCTGTTTTCTGAGTGCCTGCTCCTTGACTTTCCCTCATTCTCACTGCTTTTTCCTTGCTCTCAGCCCCATTTTGGGCATTCCTGGTGCTTGCCTTTCCCTAATTTTCACTGCTTTCTCCTTGCTCTCACACCTGTTTTGTGCATTCCTGTTGCTTGCCTTTCCCTTTTCAATGCATTGTCCTTGCTCTCAATCCCATTTTATCGTACCTTTCTCTCCTTCTCACTGCTTTCTCCTTTCTCTAATCCCTGTTTTTTGCGGACTGCTCCTTGCCTTCCCCTTTTTCCCACTGCTTTTTCCTTGCTCTCACCACCATTTTGTGCGTGCCTGCTCCCTGTCTTTCCCTCCTTGTCACTGTTTTCCCTTTGCTCTCAGCCCGGTTTTGTGTGTGCCTAGTGCTTGCCCTTCTCTCCTTCTCGCTGCCTTCTCCTTGCTCTCAGCACCTTTTTATGTGTGCCTGCTGCTTGTCTTTCCCTTCTTCTCACTGCTTTCTCTTTGATCTCATCCCATTTTGTGTGTACCTGCTTCTTCCCTTTCCCTCCTTGTCACTGCTTTCTCCTTGCACTCTCCCCGGATTTGTGTGTGCCTGCTCCCTGCCTTTTCCTTGTTCTAACTGCTTTCTCCTTGCTCTCACCCTTGTTTTTTCCATCCCTGCTCCTTGCCATTACCTTCTTCTGCCTGCTTCTCCTTGGTCTCACCCTCATTTTGCACGTACCTGCTCCTTGCCTTTCCTTCATTGTCACTGCTTTTTCCTTGCTCTCACCACCGTTTTGTGCATGCCCGCTGCTTGCTTTTCTCTTGTTCTCACTGCTTTCTCCTTGCTGTCAGCCTCATTTTGTGCATGTCTGCTGCTTGCCCTTTCCTCCTTCTTGCTGCTTCTCCTTGCTCTCAGCACCTTTTAGTGCATGCCTGCTGCTTGCCTTTCCCTTCTTCTCACTGCTTTCTCCTTTCTCTCATCCCCCTTTCTTTTGTGCCTGCTCCTTGCCTTTCCCTCATTCTCACTGCTTTCTCCTTCCTCTCAGCCCAGTTTTGGTGTGTGCCTGCTGCTTGCCTTTCCCTTGTTCACACTGCTTTCGCCTTGCTCTCAGTCTTGTTTTGTGTGGCCTGCTGCTTGCCTTTCCCTTGTTCCCACTGCTTTCTTCTTGCTCTGAGACTCATTTTGTGCGTCCCTGCTGCTTGCCCTTCCCTCCTTCTCGCTGCCTTCTCCTTGCTCTCAGCACCTTTTTATGCATGCCTGCTGCTTGTCTTTCCCTTCTTCTCACTGCTTTCTCTTTGATCTCACTCCCATTTTGTGTGTGCCTGCTTCTTCCCTTTCCCTCCTTTTCACTGCTTTCTCCTTGCTCTCACCCCGGTTTTGTGTGTGCCTGCTGCTTGCCTTTCCCACCTTCTCACTGCTTTCTCCTTCCTCTTCCCCCCCCCCGTTTTATGAGTGCCTGCTCCTTGAATTTCCCTCTTTCTCACTGCTTTATCCTTGCTCTCATCTCCATTTCGGGCATACCTGGTGCTTGCTTTTCCCTCATTTTCACTGCTTTCTCCTTCCTCTCAGCCCTGTTTTGTGCATGCCTGCTGTTTGCCTTTCCCTCATACTCACTGATTTCTCCTTGCTCTCAACCCCCTTTTTTGCATGCCTGCTCCTTGCCTTTCCCTTCTTCTCACTGCTTTCTCTTTGCCCTCAATTCCATTTTTTGTGAGCCTTTCCCTCCTTCTCACTGCCTTCTACTTTCTCTCATCCCTGTTTTTTGTGTGGCTGCTCCTTGCCTTTCCCTTGTGCTAACTGCTTTCTCCATGCTCTCAACTCTGTTTTTTGTGTGCCTGCTCCCTGCCTTTTCCTTGTTCTAACTTCTTTCTTCTTGCTCTCACCCCTGTTTTTTCCATACCTGCTCCTTGCCTTTCCCTTCTCCACCCTGCTTTCTCCTCAGTCTAACCCCCATTGTGTGCTTACCTGCTGCTTGCCTTTCCTTCCTTGTCACTGCTTTCTCCTAGCTCTCACCACCGTTTTATCCATGCCTGTTGCTTGCTTTTCCCTTTTTCTCACTGCTTTCTCGTTTTGTAGGTGCCTGCTGCTTGCCCTTCCCTCCTTCTCGTTGCTTTCTCCTTGCTCTCATCCCCGTTTTGTGTGTGCCTGCTGCTTGCCCTACCTTCCTTCTTGCTGCCTTCACCTTGCTTTCTCTGCACCTTTCTTTGTGTGTCTGCTGCTTGCCTTTCCCTTCTTCTCGTTGCTTTCTCCTTGCTCTCACCACCATTCTCTGCGTGCCTGCTCCTTGTCTTTCCCTCCTTGCCATTGCTTTCACCTTGCTCTCAACCTCGTTTTGTGTGTGCCTGCTGGTTTCCTTTCCCTCCTTACTGCTTTCTCCTTGCTCTCATCCCAATTGTGTGCGTGCCTGCTGCTTGCTTTTCCCTTTGTTTTCACTGCTTTCTCCACAGCCCTGTTTTGTGTGTGCCTGCTGCTTGCTTTCCCATTGCTCTCACTGCTTTCTAGTTGCCCTCAGCCTCATTTTGTGCGTGCCTCGTGCTTGCCTTTCATGTCTTCTCGTTGCTTTGTCCTTTGTCTGCTCTGTTTTGTGTGTGCCTCCTACTTCCTTATTCCCTATCCTCACACCTTTCTCCCTGCTCTCAGCCCTGTTTTGTGCATGCCTGCTTCTTGCCTTTCCTTCTTTCTCACTGCTTTCACATATTTTCACTGCTTTCTCCTTGCTCCCTCCGTTCTTTGCGTACCTGCTCTGTGCCTTTCCCTTCTTCTCGCTGCTTTCTCCTTGCTCTCAACCATGCTTTTTGAGTGCTTGCTCCTTGCCTTTCCCTTGTTATAACTGCTTACTCTTTGCTCTTCCCACTGTTTTTTGCATGCCTTCCTTTTGCTGTTCTATTCCTCTTCATGCTTACTCCTTGCTTCCAACCCAGTTTTTTGCATGCCTGTTCCTTGCCTTTCTCTCCTTCTCAGTGCTATCTCCTGGCTCGCAACCCCTTTTTTGTGTGCCTGCCCTGTCCTTTTCTCTCCTTCCCACTGCTTTCTCAATGCTCTCAACCACATTTTTTGCATGTCGCTCCCTGCCTTTCCCTCCCTCATACTGCTTTCTCCTTGGTCTCAACCCCTTATTAATGCCTACCTGCCTGCCCCTTGTGTAACTCTTGCTCTAACTGCATTTTCCTTGTTCTCACCACTAATTTTTGCGTGACTGCTCCTTGCTTTTCCTTCGTTCCCACTGCTTTCACCTTGCTCTCACCCCATTTTTTGAATGCCTGTTGCTTGTTCTCACTGCTTGCTCCTTGCTCTCTGCCTCATCTTGTGTATGCCTGCTGCTTGCCTTGCTTTCCTTTTCCCTGCTTCCTTCTTTCTCTCACCCCCATTTTTTCTGTGCCTGCTCCTTGCCTTTCCCTTCTCATTGCTTATTTCTTGCTCTCACCCCCATTTGTGCATGCCTGCTCCTTGCCTTTACCTCGTTGCTACTGCTTTCCCTCATTCTCGCTGCTTTCTCCTTGCTCTCAGTCTTGTTTTGTGTGGCCTGCTGCTTGCCTGTCCGTTATTCTCATTGCTTTCCCGTTGCTCTCAGACTTGTTTTGTGCATGCCTGCAGCTCGCCCTTTCCTCCTTCGTGCTGATTTCTCCTTGCTCTCAGCCCAATTTTGTGCATGCCTGCTGCTTGCCTTTCTCTGGTTCTTACTGATTTATCTGTGCTCCCAGACCCATTTTTGCATCTCTCCCTCTTGCCTTTCCCTCGTGCTCACTGATTTCTCCTCTCAACCCCCATTTGTGCAGCCTGCTGATTGCCTTTCCCTCACTCTCACTGCTTTCTCCTTGCCCTCCATTCCACTTTTTGTGTGCCTTTCTCTCCTTCTCACTGCTTTCTCCATTCTCTCATTCCTGTTTTTTGTGTGCCTGCTCCTTGCCTTCCCCTTGTTCTAACTGCTTTCTCTGTGCTCTGAACTCTGTTTTTGTGTGCCTGCTCCCTGCGTTTTCCTTTTTCTAACTGCTTTCTTCTTGCTCTCACCCCTGTTGTTTCCATACCTGCTCCTTGCCTTTCCCTTCTCCTCCCTGCTTTCCTCTCGGTCTAACCCCCATTTTGTGCTTGCCTTTCTTTCCTTGTCACTGCTTTCTCCTAGCTCTCACCACCGTTTTGTCTGTGCCTGCTGCTTGCTTTTCCCTTGTTCTCACTGCTTTCTACTTGCTATGTCTTGTTTTGTGTGGCCTGCTGCTTGCCTTTTCCTTGTTCTCACTGCTTTCTCGTTTTGTAGGTGCGTGCTTCTTACCCTTCCCTCCTTCTCGTTGCTTTCTCCTTGCTCTCACCCCTGTTTTGTGTGTGCCTGCTGCTTGCCCTACTCTCCTTCTTGCTGCCTTCTCCTTGCTCTCGGCACCTTTTTGTGTGTGCCCGCTGCTTGCCTTCCCCTTCCCCTTCTTCTTGTTGCTTTCTCCATGCTCTCACCACCATTCTCTGTGTGTCTGCTCCTTGCCTTTCCCTCCTTGTCATTGCTTTTTCCTTGCTCTCAACCTGGTTTTTGGTGTGCCTGCGGCTTGCCTTTCCCTCCTTCTTACTGCTTTCTCCTTGCTCTCATCCCAATTGTGTGTGTGCCCGCAGCTTGCTTTTCCCTTTGTTTTCACTGCTTTCTCCTCAGTCCTGTTTTGAGTGTGCCTGCTGCTTGCCTTCCCATTGCTCTCACTGCTTTCTGGTTGCCCTCAGCCTCATTTTGTGCGTGCCTTGTGCTTGCCTTTCGCGTCTTCTCATTGCTTTGTCCTTACTGTCTGCTCTGTTTTTTGTGTGCCTGCCGTTTGCTTATTCCCTATTCTCACACCTTTCTCCCTGCTCTCAGCCCTGTTTTGTGCATGCCTGCTGCTTGCCTTTCCCTCTTTCTCACTGCTTTCACATATTTTCACTGCTTTCTCCTTGCTCCCTCTGTTCTTTGCATACCTGCTGTGTGCCTTTCCCTTCTTCTCGCTGCTTTATTCATGCTCTCAACCCTGTTTTTTGCGTGCTTGCACCTTGCCTTTCCCTTGTTCTAACTGCTTACTCCTTGCTCTCACTTCTGTTTTTTGCATGCCTGCTTCTTGCTTTTCCATCCCTCTTCATGCTTTCTCCCTGCTTCCAACCCAGTTTTTTGCGTGCCTGTTCCTTGCCTTTCCCTCATTCTCAGTGCTATCTCCTGGCTCACAACCCCTTTTTTGTGTGCCTGCCCTGTGCCATTCTCTCCTTCCCACTGCTTTCTCCATGCTCTCAACCGCATTTTTTGCATGTCTGCTCCCTGCCTTTCCCTCCTTCATACTGCTTTCTCCTTGGTCTCAACCTCGTCTTAACTCCTGCCTGCCTGCCCCCTGCATTACTCTTGCTCGAACTGCCTTTTCCTTGTTCTCACAACTAATTTTTGCGTGACTGCTCCTTGCCCTTCCTTCCTTCTCACTGCTATCACCTTGCTCTCACCCAATTTTTGAATGCCTCTTGCTCGTTCTCACTGCTTTCTCCTTGCTCTTTGCCTCATTTTGTGTATGCCTGCTGCTTGCCTTGCTTTCCTTTTCACTGCTTCCTCCTTTCTCTCACCCCCATTTTTTCTGTGTCTGCTCCTTGCCTTTCCCTTCTTCTCCTTGCTTTTTCCTTGCTTTCACCCCAATTTGTGCATGCCTGCTCCTTGCCTTTCCCTCCTTGCTACTGCTTTCCCTCATTCTCACTGCTTTCTCCTTGCTCTCAGTCTTGTTTTGTGTGGCCTGCTGCTTCCCTGTCCCTTATTCTCATTGCTTTCCCGTTGCTCTCAGACTTGTTTTGTGCATGCCTGCAGCTTGCCCTTTCCTCCTTCTTGCTGATTTCTCCTTGCTCTCAGCCCAATTTTGTGCATGCCTGCTGCTTGCCTTTCTCTGGTTCTTACTGATTTATCTGTGCTCCCAGCCCCATTTTTGCATCTCTCCCTCTTGGCTTTCCCTCGCGCTAACTGATTTCTCCTCTCAACCCCGTTTTGTGCAGCCTGCTGCTTGCCTTTACCTCGTTCTCGCTGCTTTCTCCTTGGTCTCAGCCTCGTGTTGTCCGTGCCTGCTGTTTGACCATCCCCTGTTCTCAATGCTTTCTCCTTGCTTTCAGCCCCGGTTTGTGCTTGCCTGCTTTTTGCCTATCCCTCCTTCTCACTGCTTTTCCCTTGTTTATTCCCCGTTTGTTTACTTGCCTGCTACTTGACATTCCTATATTCTCACTGCTCTCTCCTTGCTCTCATTCTGTTTTGTGCATGCCTGCTACTTGCCTTTCCCCCATTCTCACAGCTGTCCCTTGCTCTCAGCCCTAATTTGTGCATGCCTGCTGCTTGCCTGTCCATCCTTCTCAGTGCTTTCTCCTTGCTCTCTCCCCAGCTTTGTGCCTGCCTGCTCCTTGCCTTTCCCTCCTTCTCACTGCTTTTTCCGGTCATCACTGCTTTCTCCTTGCTCTCCCTGTACTTTACGTGCCTGCTCTCTGCCTTTTCCTTCTTCTGCCTGCTTTCTCCTTGCTCTCAACCCCATTGTGTGCGTGCCTGCACCTTGTCTTTCCCTCATTCTCCCTGCTTTCTCCTTGCTTTCGGCCCCATTTTGTGTGGCCTGCTGCTTGCCTTTCTCTCATTCTCACTGCTTTTTCCTTGCTCCCAGCCCTGTACTGTCTGTACAGGCTGTTTGCCTTTCCTCTAGTCTTACTGCTTTCTCCTTGCTTTCGGCTTCATTTTGTGCGTGCCTGCTGCTTGCCTTTCCTTCCTTCTCACTGCTTTCTCTTTGCTTTCATCCCTGTTTTTTCCATGCCTGCTTCTTGACTTTCCTTTGTTCTCACTGCTTTCACCTTCATCTCAGCCCCGTTTTGTGCATGCCAGCTGCTTTCCTTTCCCCTACTCTCACAGCTTTCTCCCTGCTCTCATCCTTGTTTTGTACATGCCTTCTGCTTGTCTGTCCCTCCTTCTCACTGCTTTTTCCTGTTTTTAATGCTTCCTCCTTGCTGCCTCATTCTTTGTGTGCCCGTTCTGTGCCTTTCCGCTCTTCTCACTATTTTCTCCTTGCTCTCAGCCCAGTTTTTGTGTGCCTGCTCCTTGCCTTTCCCTCCTTCTCAATGCTTTCTGCTTGCATTCAACCCTGTTTTTTGCGTGCCTGCTCTGTGCCTTTCTCTCCTTCTTATTGCTTTCTCCTTGCTCTCAACCCTGTTTTTTTACGTGCCTGCTCCCTGCCTTTCCCTGCCTTTCCCTCCTTCACTCTGCTTTTTCCTTGGTCTCAATCCTGTTTTATGCATGTCTGCTCCTTGCCTTTCTATTGTTCTAACTGCTTTCTCTTTGCTCTCACCCCTGTTTTTTGCATTCTTGCTCATTGCTTTTCCCTCCTTCTCACTGCTTTCTCCTTACTCTCACCCCCTTTTTTGCATGCTGCCTCTCCTTCTCTCTGCTTTCTTCTTTCTCTCATCCCTGTTTTGTGTGTGCCTGCTCCTTGCCTTTCCCTTCTTCTCACTGCTTTCTCCTTACTCTCACTCCCTTTTTTGCATGCCTGCTCGTTGCCTTTCCCTCCTTCTCACTGCTTTCTCCTTGCTCTCACCCCACCCATTTTTACGAGCTTTTCCTTTGCCTTTCCCTCATTCTCACTGTTTTCTTCTTGCTTTCTTGCCTGGTTTTAGTGTGCCTTCCCACGAAAAGTGTTCGCAGCATGGCATGTGGTTGGGTGCACGCACATGGAGTTTGATGGGTTGAGGGGGTTGGTCGCAGGGCCTGGGCATGGTCCAGGCCCTGCAGTCAAACATCCACAGTAATGAAATCACTGAAATTCACTGAAACAACCAAAGGTTACAAGGACGTTATAGGTATGTTCAGAATGTACACGCACAAACCCATAGAAATTCAGCTGTTATCGTTCTAGTTAATTCAAGTCACTACAACTCGCACCTTAAGGTAACTATAACTCGCGCCCCGGCATCTATTTTGCATAAAGCCCTGGAGAGGTGGTAGTCCCTGGGGCTGCGGGGGACTGGACTGCCCTGACCATGTCATGAGTAATGTAATGTGTGAAGTTATAAGCAGTGCATTATAAGGGCACAACTTATAGTTAGCTCTGTTAACTATAACTGTTGAGTTTCTATGGCTTTGTGTGTGTAAAATGTGAACCTTACTTTAACGCCCCTGTAACCTTTGGTTTTTCAAGTGAATTTTAAAGTTTTTTTAAATTCTATTTCAAAACTAGAAAGCCCCTGTAACCGTTGTTTATTCAGTGAATTTCTAAGGTTTTTTTAATTCGTTTTTCTAACTATAATGTTAATGTAACCTTGGTTTTCTCAGTGAACTTCTAAGTTTTTTTTAGAATTGTATTTTTTAAGTGTTACATCCACAATACTGTTTTTTAGTTATTTTATAGTATTTTTTTAGAATGTTAATTTGTAAGTACAACCTGAAAGTTTTAAAGTGCTTCTGTGACTGGATATATAGTTAGGTGAGTAGTTCTATGAGTAGTAGTATAGGTAGTAGTGGGTGTGTAATTGTCCATCTAAAATTCAGAGTGGGTACATGAGTACATGAGTTGGTCTATAAGTGGCTGTATAAGTGTTTTAGTGGGTGTATTAATAGGTGTATGAGTGTATTTAAATTTGTGACTGGATGACTGAGTGACAAGGTGTATGAGTATGTACATGGGAATATGAGTGGTTGCATGGATTAGTAAGTGAGTGTGAGTGGTGAAAGGATAAGTTAGTGACTCTAACAGAGTTAGCCAATGTGCATACAGAGGTGAGCAAGTGTACCAGTAAATGATATATTGCGTAAAATAACGGTTATTTCCCTAGCCAGTATGATGAATATGCACATTAGTAATATACTGCATGTGTTTAATTATACTGCAAGTGTTTATAAATTACGGTTAGTGAAATGCTGATAAACCAGACACACCTGAATCTGAGCCTGCAGTACTCACCTTTGTGAGAAATAGTTACAGATTGTACAGTCTCCTGAAAAATTCTATTTTATAGTACTTTAAGAAATATTAGTTGGTCATTTGTAGGTTTGTATTTGGTATTTATTGTGTGTGCCTCTTTTAATTTATCTGGCATTTTTTTCAAAAAAAAAGTTGCATATTCATAGTCACGATTAATCGCAATTTTGGCGTGTTTTAAGAAAGATCATGGTATATTTAAACATGTTTTCTACATAATCATATACATTAGTATTTTATTGTTTTGTTGTAGAAGCTGTTATTTTTGTAAAAAATTGAATTGTAAAGATCTTATTTGGTGTCTTTTACTTTAATTGTGTAGTAGTCGTTCTTAGCGGTCCTCGCAATTACCTGGGAAGTTAGAAACTTCCAAATATTTATAAACAGTCTTCCTATCTAACCAATCACATCAGTATTTTATTGTTATGAAATAGAAACTATTAATTCTGTGAGTAATTCAATGGTAAAGATTTTTTGTTTGTAAAATGGCATCCAGTACCTCTCAGGTCTCTGAGGACCACCCAGATGAAGAATCTTCTTCAGATGAAGAATCTCCCCAGAAGAAGCAGTCCATTGGTTGTATATTAGTTGTAATCCCATCAGGAGAGAAGAAGAGGCCAATCCAGTGATATGTACACTATGGGGGTCATTATGACCCCTCGGCTGGTGATAATGTGGCAGTAGTACCGCCTACAGGCTGGCGGTACATACTACCACATTATGACATTGGCGGGTTGGCTGAAGCCAACCTGCCAATATACCACATCGACCTCCATGGCGGTAGCAGCCGCCGGGCCGGAGATAAGAATCTCCAGTCCGGCAGCTGCTAATGGGCGTCGGTGGCATGTTGACCCTGCCTTCCACCATAGTTTTTGTGGCGTTCGTAAAGCCACGAAAACCATGGCGGTAGGCCCTACCAGTGACAGGGAATTCCTTCCCTGTCACTGATAGGAGGCCCACCCACCCCCCTAACACTCCCCAGATGCCCCTCACGTTCCCTCCATCCACGCTCCCCCTTCCAATCCCCCACCCCCATACACGCACTACGCATGCACGCACTCACTCACACAGGCATACACTCATTCATACATGCATGCATCCATTCATTCATGCACACATCCGTGCCACATTCACACTGACATGCAGACATACATTCCCATTTCCATTCATACAAGCATTCTCACACATGCATACATGCACGCAAACAACACTACACACACATTCACGCTCACACATTCATGCACACACCCCCAAACACACACACAACCCCCCCCCCCCACCTCCTCCCCTGTCAGAAACCCAACTTACCTGCATCCAGGGGGTCTTCCAACAGGGGACAGGGTGGGGCGCTGCTACCGATAGCAGCGCCCGCCAGCAGAACACCTCCAGGTCATGTTATTTTTCATAATACGGCTGGCGGCGTTCTACTGGCGTGGTGCTTCTGGTGGTAGCAGCACCACCTTAACACCATCTGCCAGTATGGCCACAGCAGGATTTCTGCCCTTCTTGTGGCGGAAATCTGGCTGTGGTCATAATTTGGCGGACAATGGTAGCCGCGGCGATGGTCTTTTGGCAGCCGTCAATATCGTAATGTGCCCCTATGTGAGAAGATACTTTCAAGGGACTCAAGCAAGAAGTACTCATGCCCAACATCAATCACACTTTACTATCTGAAGGTGTATCACAACAGGCAGTATGTAATAGCTGTAAGGCAGGAAAGAGCTGGCGAAACATCACCTTCCAGTGGACCAAGACCATCTGTAGGAGAAGTTGTGTCACCAGAGTTAGATACTGGGCTTGCTGATAGTCCTCCAGAATTTGATAGATTGGTGAGCTTCTGCCTTGATTGTAAAAAAAATACTAACTAGAGGTGAGCAGTCAGTCACGTTGATAAAGATTGCTGCAAAAAACCACAAGTGCTAATTTTTCTTTCCAAAATTTTGAATTTAAATTCCTGAAACTTTAAGAACTTTGTTATTGTCTAGTTGCCACTTTATTGAAAATAAATACCAAAAACATTTACAAGAATATTTGAAAATTACATTAAAAAAAAAATACAATTTTGTTTTTCTCATGCATGAGAACAAAAACGGTTCTCTTTAGAACCATCTTTCTTGGTTTAAAAAAAATTATATATATATGTGTGTGTGTGTGTGTGAGACTGCATAAGTGTATGAATGGATGATTGATTAACTGCATGAATACATATATGGGTGAGTGAGTTATTCCAGGAGAGGTGTGTGGGTGATTAATTGAGTATATGAGTATATGAGTGTATGTATGGGTAAGTGAGTGCAAGATTGCATGTATGGGTGAATGAGTGAGTGGATGAGTAGCTGTATAGGTAAGTGAGTAAATACATGAGTGCATGCATGGGTGAGTGAGTGGGTGGATAAATGCTATATAGGTAAGTGAGTAAGTACATGAGTTCATGTGTGGGTGAGTGTGTGAGTGGTGCATTGGCAACTGAAAGAGTGTATGAGTGTGTGTATGGGTGAGTGAGTGAGTACATGTGTGGGCAAGTTAGGGATTGCATAAGTGCTGTATGGGTGATTGCCTGAGTGAATGAGTGATGTATGGTTGATTAGCCAAGTGCAAGAGTGCATGTATGGGTGATTGACTAAGTGCATCAGTGTATGTATTAGTGTTTTAGTGAGTGTATGAGCAGTGTATGAGTGTTTGAGTGAATACATGCTTGTTGTATGAGTGAGTGAATGTGTGAGTGCTGTATGGTGATTAACTGAGTGCATGACTGTGTGTATGAGTGGATATTTAAATGCATGAGTAGTGTATGGGTAATTGACTGAGTGTATAAGTACTTGTATAGGTGAGCATGTGAGCGCATGAGTGCATGTAGGTCATTTACTGAGTGTATAAGTACATGTGTAGGTGAGTATGTAAGCGCATGAGTGCATGTATGGGTGAGTGAGTGTCTGCACGAATGTCTCTATGGGTGAGTGAGTGGGTATATGAGTGCATGTGTGGGTGAGTGAGTGCAAGAGTAGTGGATAGATAACTGAGACAGTGTCTGAGTGTTGTTGGTCCATTTTAGTTAGGCATTTGGGCTCAGTGATATCTTAGATTAGGCTTGCAGCCTGTGCCCTTTTACCTAGTTATTATGTTCAGTATTCAGTTGTATTCATTTTCTTACTGCTTCTTTAGTGGCATTGTTCTAATTTCATTTGCAACTGTTATTTTGGCTAAAATGTCATTAATGGTGCTATGGATGACATACTTTGCATCATGTTCTTTTCCCTGGAACCACAAGAACATAATGTAAGGCACAAAGAATAATATATTGTATTGCTGGCCCCAAGACTGCGTAAAAAGTTCCAGCACTTAGGTACATACCCCATCAGACTTCTGTGCATGAACATCAACATGTTCACTATAAAACATCATGTAGGACAAAGGGCATTAGAGGGGATTCCCTCTAGAATTTCCATACATGATGCATGTTGGTTTTCGGTAGACCTCAGCCTGTGTCTCCACGGATCCTGATCCAAGGTAACAAGGGTGGGGTGGGCTTCTCATGGACACTGTAGGGACTGATTTGGCTTATATTGCCATGCTCTCACTTAGGGACCAGAGATTAGGCTTTTGGGTAGGAATTGTATGCTTATGTTATGACAATACGTTGGAGTTGTTTTCACACTTTTCACAATCCTGATTTTGTTGTTCCTCATTATCCTAATAATTGCAGCTCATGCATTTCATCGTAGACTACAGTCCTTTCAATAAAAGTATTGGAAATTGTTCTGCATCTCTGTTTTTTGCCTATGTGTATGTGTAAGAGGCTTGTTTCTGGAGAGAAAAGGGTAAGACATGTTTCCACCATGATTTCCCAGACGAGTCTTCGGAGTCCATGCAAGGGTGCCAATCATCACCTTTACAGGTTGGGTTTTGGTGGGGTACTGCTAGTGAGCAGGGAGGGTTGGGTTGACAGCTGCCATTTGGTGTAGGAGTGACTGTGTTTCCCTTCAAATGCATAAGTGTTTCTGTCCTAAATTCCAGCAGTTTTGTTACTTTGCGAGAGTCCATCTGACAGAGAGCGTATACGGGTGAGTGACTGAGTACAGGAGTAGATGAATGGGCAAGTGAGTGCATGTATGACTGCTGTATGGGTGATTGCCTGAGTGCATGTATCAATAACTGAGTCAGTGGCATATGGGTGAGAGAGTGAATGTATAAGTGGTGTATGAGTGGTGAATGAATGTATGAGTGGGGTGTGTAATAGTATTTATATAGAGCTTACTACCCCTGACGAGGCGTTGAATATGTGTGACTGAGTGAGTGTATGAGTACATCTATGTGTGAATGACTGAATGTGTGAGTGGTGTATGGGTTATTGAGTACATGAGTGTTGTATGGGTGACTGGTTGAATGCATGAGTGGTGTATGTGTAAGTCAGTGAGTGCATGATTGGTGTATGGATGAGTGATTGAGTGTATGTGTGGATAAGTGAATGAATGTGTAAGTGGTGTAAGGAAGATTGCCTGAGTGTATGTGTGCATGCATGAGCAAGTGAGTGAGTTTATAATTTGTGTATGGGTGACTGAGTGAGCGCATGAGTGGTGTATGGGTGATTGAGTGCATAAGTGCATGTATGCATTGCTGATTGGTTCCATCAGTAGTGTATGGGTGACAGAATGTATGAGTAGTGTATGGGTGAGTAAGTGAGTGTATGCGTAGTGTATGGGTGAAAGAATGAATGAACGTGTTGTGTATGGGTGGTTGACAGTACATGAGTGTGTGTATGAGTGAGAGAGTGAGTGCATGATTGCAGTATGGGTGAGTAAATGTGTGTATGAGTGGTGCAGAGGTGAATGAATGAAAGAGTAATGGATGCAAGGGTGCATGAATGGTGCATAGGTGATTGACTGTCACATGTATGGATAAGTGAGTGAGTGCATAAATGCATGCATGAGTGATTGACTGAGCACATGAGGGAATGTATGGGTGTGTGAGTGACTGCATGAGTGTTACATAGTTGGTTGCCTGAGTGTTTCAGTGTGTTTATGGGTGTGTGAGTGAGCGTGTGAGTGGTGTATGAGTGAGTGAATGACTGCATGAGTGGTGTATGGCTGATTGACTGCATACGTGTGTGTATGAGTGAGTGAGTGCAAGACTGCATGCATGAGTGAATGAGGCGTGGATGAATGGCTGTTTAGGTGAGTAAGAACATGAGTGTATGTATGGGTGAGGTGAGCATGTAAGTGCATGAGTGGTGTATGGGTGACTGAAAGTGTATGAGTGTGTGTATGGTTGAGTGAATGAGTGCATCAGTTTATGTATGGGAGGTAAGTGAGTGCATGAGTGCTGTATGGATCATTGACTGAGTGCATGAGTGTGTGAATGGGTGTCTGAGTTAGTGTATGAGTGTTATATGAGTGATTAAGTGAGTTCATGCATAGTGTGTAAGTTAGTGATGTATGAGTGATTAACTAAGTGCATGAGTGTGTGTAAGAGTGAGTACATAAGTGCTTGAGTAGTGTATGAGTGATTGAGTGGATGAATACATTTATACATTAGTAAATTAGTGCATATACAGGTAACACCGTATGTGCATTAATGTGTCTATAGGTGACTGAGTACATATATAGCTCCATGACTGAATGTGTGAGTGCATGAATGGGCAAATGAGTAACTGTATGAGTGATGTATGGGTGATAGACTGAGTGCATAAATGCATGTATGAGTGATTGACAGAACGTGACTGCATGTATGGGTGTGTGAGTGAGCTCATGAGTAATGCATGGTTGCTTGCATGAGTGTATCAGTGTGAGAAAGGGTGTGTGAGTGAGTCCATGAGTGGTATATGTGTGACTGACAGAGTGAATGAGTGGTGTATGGGTGGTTATATGAGTGCATGAGTGTGTGCATTAGTGAGTATGTAGGTGCATTGTGAGTGTATTTATGGGTGAGTGACTAGCTGCATGAATGTCAGTATAAGTGAGTGAATGAGTACATGACAGATGTATGGGTGACTGAGTGCAAGAGTCCTACATAAATGACTAATGGAGTGTATGAGTGTGTATATGGCAGAGTGATTGACTGCATGAGTACATGTATAGGTAAGTGAGTACAAGACTGGTGTATGGGTGATTGTCTGATTTCACGAGTGGTGTATAGTTGATTGACTGATTGCATGAGTGCATTTATGGGTGAGTGACTGAGTGCATGAGTTGTGTATGAGTGATTGACTGAGTATATTATTGTGTGTATGGGTGTGTGACTGAGTGTATGAGTGGTGTATAGGTGACTGACTGAGAGCATCAGTGGTGTATGGGTAAGTAAGTATGTTAGGGGTCTCTTGGTGAACTACTGAGTGTATGTATGAGTGTGTTGAGTGCATGAGTGACTGAGTGCATACTCAGTGTATCAGTACTTGACTGAGTGTATGAGTGCATGTGTTGGGGGCTGAGTGAGTACATCTAGTGTAGAGGTGATTGACTGAATGCATGAGTTCGTCTATAAGTGGTTAACTGCATGAGTGTGGTTATGGCTGAGTGAGTCAACATATGTGTGTGTGTGAAGGAGCTAGTTATCTCAGCTGGGTGTCAGTGAGACTGTGGCTGCATGAGTGGTGTATGTGTTAGTTAATGTATCAGTGATCTATAGATAATTTATTGATTGTATGATAGCCTGTATGGGTGACTGGATGTTTGTGAGACTGCTAGCTTGAGTAGCTCAATACCTCTGTGAGTGGGGATGTGACTAACTCCATCTGTGAACTAGGAAATAAGCAAAACTAACTAAACCAAAGGTATTGCAACATCACTTTAACACTCTGCATTGTATTTCTGACCTATTTGTCTGTGTCTGTATGAAAAGTGTTTTGACACATATGTTAGTTTTTGAACATCATAGTTACACAAATATCACAAGATTCAGTCATTACTGATACTGTAATATTATATTACATTGTTTCTTCATCGCAAACAGTGGTTTGTATAAAGCATCATCTTTTAACAGTGGGGAAAAAACAATCAATGGTGTGTAAAAAAAAAACAGAGGCACAGTAGAGCACTAGAAATAAGTGTTACAATGCATTGCACTCACTACAATTCATTGATTAGTGTTTTTTATATAGATACTATAGTAACCTAAACATATATATTTTAAAATAAGTTCTTATATATTATATCTGGTACAATATCAAAAATAAATGTGAACTACTCTTCCGTTTTAGAGATTGTTTAGAAAACATGATCCCTGGTAGGCCAAATAATGTGTAAACTGCTGAAGATACATGTACAAAAAAGTTCACACTCCACTAATTCTCTTCAATTATTACATACAAGTATGGTAGGAGAAACAAAGGAGGTACATTTTTCAGTGCTGAAGGCATTTCTTAGTTTCAACTTAAGGATGATGTAACTGAAGTATGACCATCCAGTTTCACACTTTAATGAGAGAGTAGTATATTCAGTGCTTGTATTATTTCCTTTCTGGAATATTAAAAATACTACTGGCTCTTTAAGATCTGGTTTGAAAACATTACCCTCAATAGGCCTAATAGTGTCCAAAAGAGAGATGAACCATGTAGAGGAAACACCATACGCCACTTTTTTAAGCAGAATTCTTCTTTAGAACTTCGGTTGAAGAAAGAGAATATATGAGTTTGATAGTTTGAATGGAAGTTTTGGTTGTATTTTAGGGTACTGTCATTGCATTCTGTTTAGTTTAGTTCTTTAGACATACAGTGTAATGTCCAGAGGGTGTATTAACTCCTTTGTGAAAGATAATAGCCAAAGTAGTAAAAGTTCTTCCTCGGAATGATATTTGTCCAGCTTTGAAGTTCGTAATTTGAGTGTGCAATTTGGAACCATCTGGTCTGCATTACTATGAGGTATTTTCCTGTTCTTTGTAGAAACAATGTAGAGAGAAGGTCAGATCTGCAGTTTGGACACATCATATTTTAGTTAGCATTTCTGTACAATTTATCAAAAGGCACAGTTTAGAATCTGGTAATGGTAAATAAAGGAATCGTTCTGAATTGATTTCAGTGTTAGATGTAAAAGAGCACTCTTCGTAATCATGGTTCCATTTGTTACTGGGTCCAAATAGAGCATCACTATTTACTTTTTTTCTTCTAAGACTCCAAGCATGACCATGATAAATTCCTCTTCATCTTACTGAGTGTTGAAAGTAGACATTATTGATCCCATACATATATCTAAAAGGTCTCGGACTCCTGAAGAAGAATGTATTGCAATCCTGTCACTAATTAAATATTGCAGCAAATTAAATAGTGCAGAACACATTCTCTTGTCTAATTGTTGTTCAATGCGGTTTACTACATGAGATAAAAGGAAGAGGAAGTTGAGAACAACATTTGCATAGCAGTTGACACCTGAACTGTTTTCCAACTGGTAACTTACTATTTCACCTTCTTTTTCCAGTTTTCTCTTCTAAGCACTCTCTGTGTTGTCCTTTTTAGGGTCGAGCCTGCGTTGCATGCGCTCGCGCATGTGTATCGCAGGGAGACTCTTTTGTATTTAGAAAAGGGCTCGGAGCCCTGTCAACTTCACGTCAGTGCTTTTTATTGGTTCGTGGGCTTCCCTAATAAAATCTGCTTGCTTTCATTAGTCGAAGGCACCCATATGTCATGCCTTTTCCGGTGGCAAGCCCTCCTAGAGCGCAGTGACCAAGTACAGAAAACATGCAAGGCTCGCTGTTTTCCATCGGGCTCGTGGACTTTTTTTTCTCTCATTTACGAGCCCGATCTCGCTTGGCAGAAGTCGAGCGCTTTACATACTTGATTTCACTTTTTCGGGTTATGTACATAAATGCACTTTTGCCCGATAGGTGAAAAGTCGGGTTAAGAGTTTACAACGCGATCAGCTCTAACATGAGCAAAACGCGAGACCCGTCGCATTGTAAATGCTTGTGTTCTTTCTTTTCTTGAGAGACTGTAGACAGTTTTGTGATTTCTGCTTTGAACAGAGTATCTGTTTCTCATAAACAGGGTACAGGCCTAAATGAGAAGCGTAAAGACTTCTTAACTGATTATACTCTGTATACAGTTTACATCAGCACTAACTTTGCTCTCATCAAAGTCAATTAAAAACAAGTGAAAGTTCTAAATCTGTGACAATGTTACATATGACATTTCTCCTTTGAATACAGAACATCAAATATTAACCAAAGCTGCATCTACAGTTAAACCTTGTGATTTATGAATGGTTACTGCACATGCTAAAGAGACAGGGAACTGTTATCGTCGGATATATGTCTTTTGCAAGCAAAAAGTATGCAGTACATCAGCCGATCTTCTTAACATCATCTAAATCATCAAATTGTATATGCAAATACTCTATCTTGTCTCTATTTGGAAAGTTAATGAAATCAATAACTTTGCCCTTTGCACATTTTACTAAGCCTTCCTCAACATTTAAATTGTGTCGTAAAATAACTCAACCGTTTTTACAGATACAGAAACGCTTTTCTAATCCTGCTATTTTCAATACTGTTTTTTTTTGCTTGTAGTTTATCTGTTAGTAATATTGTGACTCCTTGATGTTCCATTATATCAATAGCTGTAATTTCCAAAATGTCTTTCTCGAGTTGTAGTAATTTTTCATTAAAGTTTGAGCACTCTTGAAGTGTTAGTAATAAACAAACAATAGATTTTTCTTCTTTAATGAAATTGAACATTAGTTCTGGTGCAGTTATGGCAGATGAGAATGTTTGTTGTGTCTTACCAAACAACCATCACATCCAGTAACTGCAAATCTTCCTTCTTCGATGTGTTTAGTGACATTACTTCTATATGTATAATGCTGAAGTATTTCATTCAGACACATGTTTTCAAGATGAACACTTCTTCTTGGGTAGTATGTATTCTGCATGTTAGTCTTTAGAATATCTAACTCTCAGGATCAACTTCTGCAAGATACTCTATTTCTGGAAAATACTTTAATACTCTATTATAACTGTTTGCAAGGCCTAAGCTTACCCACATGATTCCTCTAGACATGGAGAACAAACTTGCAGAGCTCAACCTATCTGTGCATTCATAGGATCTGATTTTCCTGTGTGAAAGCATTTTCAAGCTAAAGACGTACATTTTTAGGTGAGATTCTTTTCTGCTGAAATCTCTTCCTACATCTCTTTCATCTCTGTCTTTTCTTCCTTTGTTGTGTAAGTAGTGACATAGCAAGCTACAGCAATAGATTTACCTGCAATAAGCGGTATGTCCATATTTGCTTTCCACATCTTTAGAATAACAGGAATGTAGTCATATATATATTTCAAAGCTTCTGCTCTTCTGATGTTGTACGTATTTTTCCATGATATCCATGTCAAGATGTGTCTCACTGCAGACAAAAAGCTATTCACTCTTCCTTCTGAGATAACAGGATGTGGAAATCCATAACGACATTGTGTATAAAATGTTGCCTTTGATCTATATTTTCGATGATAGTATTCACCATACCTGTGAGTCTGAAATCTAAGAACGTCTTCTCTCAATCCCTTGCCAGACGTTTCTTTTGGGATGGCACATGTTACATTCTGTTCTATAAAAGACAAGACAAACTCATCACTGTCTGTTCCAAACTTTGGGGCATCTTTTACCCATAATAGCATGTGAATATGTGGAGCACCTCTAGCCTGGTACTCTTTGTACCAAAAGAAATCAGTCACTTCCCCAAGAAGTGGATTTGTTTTTATTGCAGATGAAAGCCATCATTGCTTGAAATCTGTGATTAAAATATCTGCAAACATTTGGGGGTCCAGCAAACAGAGTTCTCCTGGGGCCCTCCGATTGATGTATTTTATGTTTGAATATGATTCTGGTAAAAATTCAAGAAAGTCATCCCATGCATACTCAACACAACTGAGTATGAGAAATCAAGTAGGTGATCCTACGTTTCTCAGCATGCATTTCCACTCACCATAACAACTATATTAATACTCATTGGTTCCACGTTGACAGGCCATAAAATTAATCAAGTTGTATTCCAGGTTTTCATCTTTTCCATGAATTTTGTCAATAGATTCTCTTGCTGACAAATTCTGCAGATTTACTCCTGTTTTGAGAATGTAATTTACTGCATACGATAAAACGCACAAGTCACTCTCAAATAGTAGGTTTAACATATAAGGAATACACAGGTGAAATCTAGGGTCCTCTGAATATAGTCTTGTTGATCTCTATTCGGCTGCTGGTATGTGCCGAGGCCAGTCATCATACGTACCACCTACTCCAGTAGGAAACAGTTGTAAAAAACAACAAGCTTCTAAGCTTTTCTCCAAGACATTTAATGGAGCTCCTTTTACTTCTTTTATTTATATTAGATCAATAGCTTCTCCAATAATCTCTTAAGAATGCAAAGGATGAATACTGTACTGTTCGTAATTTCTTTCTGTTCTTGATCGATCCACCTTTTCAATCTGACCTCTTGATGTTACTGAGTCATCCTCCATATAGGTAATATCTAGAAGGACATCTGCATTTCTATAGTAAATGTTATTTTGTGCCAGATATAATGTTGGTCTTTTTATTTTACTGACATCTACCAAATCTTGCTATATCTTTTTACTCTTGGTAGGCACACCATTGACTAGCATTACAAGTCCTTCTTCCAAATCTCTTTGCACACCTACAGTTTCAACATTCTGCTCAAACTCTATTGGGAAATTCATAACTCTACCTTTTTGACCTTTCTGGAGCTCAGTTGGACGTGACTTTCCTGTCTTTGGCTCCGTACGGACTATAGCTTGAAATGGATTTATAGTTTGTATCAGTATACATTCATAAACATTCAAATCTTGAAGTTCTTGTGGAGTATGATCTAGTTCTAACTTGTTCTACACTGCTGTAGCTGGCATTTTATTATCCTCTAATTTATTATAACAATACTTACCAATAATCGGTTGAGTTAAACAATTAAAGCCTTTCTCCACAAATAAATAAGCTGCAAAATCTCACCATGTATTTCTACTCTCATCTTCGGTTTTAGAAAAGACTATAACATTACAAGTCTGATTCTTGTAGTGAGTGCGTCGACAAGAAATACAAATCAACTCTAGTTACTCTGAAGAGACTGTGTTAAACCTTTTAATCTCTTTAGGAAAGTTATCAACAGAAATAGATGTTTCCTTTTCTGGTACACCTGCACTTTCTTTGTGTCCATTTTCTCTGTGCTCGTATTCAGGCCCAAAGACATAAAATTGCACACCATCACATACCTTTTCTACCTCTAGCACTGTTCCATGGAAAGAGCTCTATTCATTTCTTGTAAACAAAGTGCAGGACTCTTCACATGATGAAGCCTTCAAACTAAAGTTTGCATTCTCGAGTGGTGCACAGATAACATTCTAAAATGATGAAAGGTGCTTTGGAACACTTTTTTTGATAAACATGTCGGAGAATATCCCAGTTGATTTCTATATTTTCTTACCTTGCACAGATCTAATCCTTGCAAAATGGCAATGTTCTGTTTGAGACTTTTGCATGGAAAAACACCTGGAAAATTTCCCACTAAGTCACTTGATTGATAGTGAATACTACAAATACTGCTATATATCCCCTAATATATAGGGATTTGTGCACACCTTCCCTGTACCTCTTTAACTATGACTTCCTGGGCATTTCCCAGTAGCAGTACCTCTTTCTCCATAGGAGAACCATCTTTCATCTCAGAACAACATCCAGATTAATCAACTGCATGCACTAGTCTATTCTCTTTCAAGCAGTTCTCTTCAGTGAAGAAAGACAGTACTAGAAGTATGTCTCCATTCACCACTAAAAACTTTGTAAAAGTTAGCTCTGTCTTTTACTCTGACTTTTTCTCTTCATACTCAATACTATTTTGTCTAGTGTTTTTATCCGGTTAACAATCAAAATAAATAGCTTCCTCTTCAGAGCAAAGGTCTAATCAACTATACTCTCAACATGTTCCAACAGCTCTTCTCCCTCTTCTATACTTCTTCGTACCTCTCATTATATTCTAGATTACTCTGCAACAGAACATTCAAACTCTTATTCCCTTAAACTGGCCCTGCCTTCTAGTTAAACTCTGTACTTCTTTGTAGGATTTTTTTACTTCTGATAGCAAGTTGATGTCTTAGTTGATGTCAAACGTTCTCTTTTATGCACATTTTATATGTTGTCTTTCAAGTTGACCACATAGGGGCTCATTCCGAGTCCGGCGGGCGGCGGGCGCCGCCCGCCGGGCGGAAACCACCCAAAGACCCGCAGGTCATTTTGACTTTCCCGCTCTGCCGGCAGGCGATCTCCAGAAGATCGCCCGCCGGCCCAGCGGGAAAGACCCTGCAACAATGAAGCCGGCTCGGAATGGAGCCGGCGGAGTTGCAGGGGTGTGACGGGTGCAGTAGCACCTGTCGCGATTTTCACTGTCTGCATAGCAGACAGTGAAAATCTTTGTAGGGCCTTGTTAGGGGGCCCCTGCACTGCCCATGCCAGTGGCATGGGCAGTGCAGGGGCCCCCAGGGGCCCCACAACACCCGTTCCCGCTATCCTGTTCCTGGCAGGTTTTACCGCCAGGAACAGGCTGGCGGGAAGGGGGTCGGAATCCCCATGGCGGCGCTGCAAGCACCGCCGCCATGGAGGATTCCCTGGGCCAGGGGAAAACCGGCAGGAAACCGCTGGTTCCCCTTTTCTGACCGCGGCTTTACCGCTGCGGTCAGAATAGCCCTGGAAGCACCGCCAGCCTGTTGGTGGTGCTTCCGTTGCCCTCCACCCTGGCGGTTTCAAACCGCCAGGGTCGGAATGAGGGCCATAGTATTTTAACAAATATCTTTGTTCTCTTACCAGCAGCTTGTTTTTCTTTCACCACTTTTTCAGCATTTTGCCCCTTTTATATCTCAGTTCTAAGGAGGTAGTATTTTTGTTTTTCTCTATTTTTTCACTCACTTTTTGATGGCATTGCAACTCTATGTAACTAAATAGATTCTTCCACCTGAAAACTAATAAAAAAGGTACATTCATTTTCTAATTATGTACTTGTATATTAGACATTTTAAATAGTTAAGTACAATATCAGGAATTGTGTTATTATGGTTTATAACATATATTTAGCATATTACACAGCTGATTTGATTCTAGTAAAACATAGCTTTAACATTTTAGAAAGTTGTTTTGTATACCTATATAAGTAGCCAGTGACACAATAAACACAGATTCACAAATAGTAGGACTTACTCATCATTAAAGCAGAATTATTTTACATACATGTCACTATTTGCATATTTATGTTAATGTATTTAGATATCCACCTTTAATAGTAGCATGGCATGTTTGAGTATGTCCCCAGTATGTTATTGTCTCTTTTTCCTTCTGTATGGGTCTCTATATGTGTATCTAAGTGAGTGAACAAATACTTAATTGGCTCTGCACTATTAGACCTCACCCATCATCAAAGCAGTTCTTATCTGGACACATGACAAGATTCTGTCACTATGGCCCTCATTACAACCCTAGCGGTCGGTGATAAAGTGGTGGTAATACCGCCAATAGGCCGGCGGTAATTACAGCCAAATTATTACCATGGCAGAAAGAGCTCAGATAGACAGCCACTTTATCACACCGCCCGCCAGGGCGGAAACAACAGCCACCATGGCGGTAACCGCCTACAGCCAGACGGAAGTCAATGTTCTGCCCACCGTATTAAGACCCTGCAATCTGCCACCTTTTCCGGGATGGTACCAACGACATCGAAAGCCTGGCGGAAACACTGCATAGAAGGGAAACGACTCACCTTTGGAGACACAGGGAACAACCATGCCGCTATGGAGCCCGAGCTGCAGATCTTCCCAAACGGTGGGCACCTCAGCCCGCAGATGGAACAACACCAATGGTCCTGGAGGAGACAACGTGCCCATTGCTCTTTGTCCTGAGGAGTGCAAGGTCACAGTCTCTCAAGTGGGTGACTTGTCCACTTGCTCTGGAGGGGACATCATGCCCTGTGATCTTCATCCTGGGGAGGTATGGGGTGAGTGGGTGCCATACCCACTGGTTCCGGAGGGGGCATTGTGCCCTGTGCTTCTGATCCTGGGGAGTGCAAGGTCACAGTCTCTGAGCTGGGTGTCATACCCACAGGATTTGCAGGGGGCAGGCCACACAACAGCTCATGGATGCAGATCTAATGAATGTCCACAGGTGGTGACGGCTGCTCAGTGGTGGCAGTGGTGCTGCTGCTGCTGGTGGCGGAAGTGGGGGGAAGCTCCAGACGATCCCCTGCAGCCTCGGACGGCTGCTCAGTGGTGGCAGTGGTGCTGCTAGTGATGCTGGTGGCGGTAGTGAGGGGAAGCTCCAGCCCATCCCCTGCAGTCTCAGACGGCTGCTCAGTGGTGGCAGTGGTGCTGATGGTGAGGCTGGTGGTAGTAGTGGGGGAAACTCCAGACCATCCCCTGCAGCTCGGACGGCTCCCCACTGCTGGTGGCGGTGCTGCTGGTGGCAGTTCTCCTGGTGGTGGTTTTGGGGGGAAGCTCCAGCCCATCCCCTGCAGCCTCGGATGGTTGCATAATCATGGTTGGTGGTGGGGGCTCTAACTGAGGCCCTGCACCAGGCCCCTTCTTCTTCCTGCCTGCTGGTGCAGGCCCCTTGCCCTTCCTGACAGCAGCTGCGGATGGCTCCTTGCCCTTCCGGGCAGCAGCTGGAGATCACTCCTTGCCCTTCCTGGCAGCAGCTGGAGATCACTCCTTGCCCTTCCTGGCAGCAGCTGGGGATCACTCCTTGCCCTTCCTGGCAGCACTTGGGGCAGGTACCCTTTCCTGTGAGGCTGGCTGATGACTTGGATCCTTTACCACAACGAGTTGCTGTGCACACTACTGGGCCGTGGACTGGGTGGCTGAGGTGCTTGCCTGGGTTTTACACACCCTGGCCCAACGTGAAGGACAGGGGGTAGGGAAGAGGTCAATGGTGGAGAGGAAAAACTTCCTAGGGACCTTGGAGCAGTAAGAGGGAGAAGGTTTGGGAGTGTAAGAAGAGGGAGTGGTTGTGGGTGGTGTCTTTCTGCTGTGTACGGGTGCAGGTGCATGGGCTGGATGCTGTTGTGAGGTGGATGGCTGTTGGGTGTCTGAGTGCTTGCGTTTGTGTACCTTGGGAGGGGGGGTACAGACAGAGTTGGAGAGGACACAGGGGACGTGTGCATGGCTGTTGGGGTGGTGTCTGCCAGTGAGGTGCGTATTCTGATAGGTGTGCTGGTGATGGCGGTATTGGCTGAGGATGTAGTGCATGTAGGTGTGAGTGGAGACGGAACTGGGAGGGAGGTGAAGAATGAGGAGGAAGGGAAGACAGTAGAGGCAGTGGATGTTGGTATGTCTCCATCTGGATTGTGTTTGTGTGAGTGCCCGTGGGATGAAGTGTGGTGTTTGTGTTTGCCTGAACCACCCTTGTGTGTTGTCTTGTGTGCATGCTGGTCTGCCTGTGTGCTTGGGATAGGTTGGGGTTGAGGGGAAAGGGATTGGGTCGAGGAAGTTGGAGCGGGGAGGGTGGAAACAGGGACAATGGCTGTCATCAGAGAAGAGGCCAGAGCCTGGATTGATCTCTGTTGGACCGCCAAGCCAGTGTAAATGCCCTCCAGAAATGCATTGGTTTGTTGCATTTGGGCTGCCAGCCCCCGGATGACAATCACAATGGTTGACTGCCCAACAGAGATGGATCTCAGGAGGTCAACAGCCTCCTCACTCAGGGCAGCAGGGCTAACTGGGGCAGGGCCAGAGGTTCCTGGGGCAAAGGAGATGCTCACCCTCCTGGGTGAGCGGGCATGGGCAACTCGCTGAGGGGCTGCTGGGAGGGCGGTGCTGGTACTGGGGTGGCGGCTGTACCTATATCTGGGTTGGTCACAGAGGTATCCACCACCACCAGGGAGCTTCCATTGGAGAAGGTATCTGTGTCCGAACTTTCCCCTCCATTCTCCGCCATGGTGCTCCCCTCGCCCTCTGTCTCACTGGTGCCCTCAGCGTCGGTGGACTCAGCCTCTTGGATCCTGTGGGATGCAGCTCCCTCTGTCGCCGGTGCCTCTGCTCCTCCGCCAGATGATGCTAATGCACATAAGGACAGGATGACAAAACAAAAAGGGAGGGGAAGAGAAAAAGGAAAAACTTGGTCAATGGCTGCACCAACACCACCGTTGGCGTGCACAGCAACCTCACACACAGGGAACAGGCCAATGCACTATGCAGGCACTACCAGTAACAATGCTAGTCACCAGGGCATGGAGAGGGACACATACTGCCAACTGCAGCATACCTGGGACCCACACAGCCCTGTCCAGTAGTGGATGCCTACTAGCTAGGTAGGAGGAACATCACTTCTGAACCCTGCCCAACATGGGAGCTACTCTGCGATGTCAGGCCTGGCCTAGGGGCACCTACAGACACACATCCCCCACCCGGATACCACCCTACCATGCGTAAGTTGTAATGATGGCCACTGTACTCACCCCCTTGTGGCTGCTGTGATGCTCCGGATAGGCCACCGCCAGTATGCGGGCTATCGGGGGGTCAGGGTTCGACGGGCACCCCTTCCTCGTTGGGAGGCCATCCCCAGCTGGGCCTCTGCCGTCTTCCGTGCCCAACGTCTCAGGTCCTCCCACTGTTTGCGACAGTGGGTGCTCTGCCTGCTGTAGACCCCCAGGGTCTGCACGTCCTTGGCGAAGGCACGCTATATTGCCTTTTTTTGTTAGGCGCTGACCTGCAGAGAAAATACAGACAGGGAAAGGTATTACTCAGACCGTCGTGCTTGTTACACTCAAGGCCCACCATACCCCTTCCTATCCCCATTTGCACAGACATGGACTAGCACACAAGCTGCACGTCGCTCAGGGGACATACACCAACCCCCCTAAATTAGGCCTTCACACACACCACTCCAGGCATTCATGCCCCATGCATCGTGCTCACAGTGTCCTCACCAGTGGAGGCCCATACAGCAGTTGGTACCTCTGTAGGACCCCATCCGCCAGTCGCTCCAACTCTGCCGAGGTGAAGGCAGGGGCCCTTTCCCCAGTCACACGAGCCGTGGTGGGTTCCAGACACAGGACACAGCAGCACATACAGTGTAGGTCCTCTCCTGTTGAAGGTTAGGTAGCAAGTGAGAGAACAGATAGAAAATGGTGGTCACGTCCTCGGCGGTGCATACTGTCACCGCCAGCGTACATCACCATTGGCCACTGTACCCCATAGGGGTCAATAATATCCAATGAGGCGTTGCACGGCGGTTCACAACCGCCTCCCGCAACGGCACACGTCAGCGGAATTACTTCACTTCCACCTGTCCATCCACACAGGACTGGCAGATGCCATTTTGGGGGGGCAGGCCCTGGATGACAACTGCGTCACAATTCACAATTGTACAATCTGGACAAATGCAACACATACATTTCACAAGTACATCATGCATTGTACTGTTGTGGCTCCAATGTACAGGCTCCTCACTCTTTTGCCCCCTAGATTGCAAACGCTGCGGATGAATAGGAGATGGAGACATACCCACGTGTACAGACCACTGGTAGACTTGGCAACAATGGAGGACAGGCACATTATCCTCACCTACAGACTTGACAGGGCCACAAACACGGAGCTGTGTGCCCAACTGGAGCCTGACCTGATATCTACTATCCGTCACCCCACTGGGATGCCCCCTCTTGTGCAAGTCCTATCAGTGCTCCATTTTCTAGCAACTGGTTCTTTCCAAGTGACAATGGGCTTGGCAGCAGGAATGTCACAGCCAATGTTCTCAAAAGGGCTGACCAGAGTGTTGTCTGCCCTGATTAAACACATGTGCAGCTACATTGTTTTCCCCCAAGTGGATGATTTGGCCACAGTGAAGGCTGACTTCTGTGCAATGGGACAAATCCCCAACATAATTGGGGAGATTTGATGGAACGCACATTGCATTTGCCCCACCCCCGGCAAAATGAACAGGTCTACAGAAATCAAAAAAGTTTTAATTCAATGAATGTGCCGGTGGTGTGCCTGGCGGACCAGTACATCTCCCACATCAATGAGAAATATCCTGGGTCTGTGCATGATGCCTTTATCCTGAGAAATTGCAGCATCCCAAATGTGATGGCCCAACTACAGACGCACTGTGTGTGGCTAATAGGTGAGCCCTGGTTCTCACCCAGTGGATGTTGGTGTATGGGTATGATGTGGGCCATAAGGGATAGTGTGTGGCTAAATGTTATCCCTCGATATTTGCTGGTGACTCTGGTTACCCCAACCTATCATGGCTCCTGATCCCTGTGAGGAATCCCAGGACAAGGGCAGAGGAATGTTACAATGAGGCACATGGGCGAACCAGAAGAATAATTGAAAGGACCTTTGGCTTCCTGAAGGCCAGGTTTCGCTGCCTCCACCTAACAGGTGGATTCCTGTGCTACTCACCCAAGAAGGTCTGTCAGATCATCGTTGCATGCTGCATGTTGCATAACCTTGCCTTGAGACGCTGTGTGCCTTTTCCGCAGGAGGAGGAGACTGTAGATGCCCGTGTGGCAGCAGGGGACCCTGTGGACAGTGAAGATGAGGAGGCAAAGTATGAGGATGAGGACAACAGAACTGCAGTGATTCACCAATATTTCCAATGACACACAGGTAAGACAGTGGTACTTCACATTTCATTGTCATTTTATTGTTTGTGATTGTGTCAGGCAGGCTGTGATTTCCCACTTCTATGCCCACTCACTGTACCATTTGGTAACTCTTTTTGCAGATGTTGGTGCCCACCTATTGCTCCTGGTGTGTTCACTGCATCCAAATACAGGTCTATCCTATGTGCACATTACTGTACAGTTGAATTTCAATGTTTGAACCTTGTTAAACAAATACATACTTAAATCATTTGACATACTCTATACTTGTTGTTTTTCAAAGTGTGTTTACTGCAGTGCTAAGAAGAAAAGGGGGAAGTGCAATGGGCTGGGGTGATGATGGAGGAAAGTCCAGGGTATAGTTCCAGTCTATTTGTAGCACATGTGCATTGTCCAAGGGGGTATAGGAAGGGGAGCAATGGCAGTTCAAGGTTGACAGGTTGACAGAGTGTGACACAAGGGTAACAATCAGGAGAGTCTTATTTTCTGGCACGAGTCTTGGAAATAGTCTCTGGCTTCTGCATGGATCACAGGGAATGCTTGCGGGGTGGTTCTCCTTCTGCAGGGGGAGGGGTGCTGGTGGCCTGTTGGTCCTGTGGCAGGGCCTCCAGTCCACTAGCAGCAGCGGAGGTGGAAGGTTGTTCAATTGTCTGGCTAGTGGCAGGGGCCCGCTGTTGTGAGGCTGCTTCCCTCATAATATTGGCCATGTCTGCCAGCACCCCTGCAATGGAGACCAGGGTGGTGTTAAGGGCCTGCAAACCCTCCCTGATCCCCTGGTACTGTCCCTCCTGCAGCCGCCTGTTCTCCTGCATGTTGCCCAGGATCTGGCCCAGCGTATCCTGGGAATGTTGGTATGCTCCCCGGATCTCAGTGCGTGTCTCCTGGAGAGTTGGTTCCCTGGGCCTGTCCTCCCCATGGCGCACAGCAGTCCTCCCAGCTTCCCTGTTGTCCTGTGCCCTGTCCCCTGAACCATGTGTCCACTGACACCAGGTCCCTGATTGCCTCAGGTATGGGGGATGCCCTTGGGTCCCTGTAGTGGTGGACACACTGCTGATTGACATGTCCTGGGAACGGAGGTGTGGGTACGCTGGGTGGGTGCTGTGGTGGTGTTTCCTGTTTGGGGAGGCCCTGTGGTGGTGTGTGACTGTGCCTGGGTAACCGACTGTCCAGAGGTCCCTGATGGGCAAGGGTGGTCATACAGATCCAGGCGAGCCGAGTCGCTGTCATCACTGTGGGCCTCTTCTGTGGGGGGACTGGCTAGTGCTGGCTCCTCTTCTCCAGTGACATTGGCTGGGATACCTGTGGGAATGTAAATGCAGTGTTATTGTTTCTGTGTGTGACATTTTGTGCATGGGTGGGTTGCCCTCTTAGGTTATATTTGCCCAGGCAGCTTTAACTTGTGTGAGTTGGTATGTGGTGGGCTAGCTGATTCTCTCCAGCGTGCATGCTTTAGTGATAGGTGTCCATGCAGGTCTGTGAGTGCTGTCCATGCATTGTTGGTGCAGGCAGGGCTTGGCATTGGGATGGGTGAGATGTGATGGTGGGGTGTGTGGGTAGTGGTGGAGTGATAAGGGTGGGGGTATGTGTCAAAGCCCAGCTCACCTGAGTTCTTGTTCAGTTCTGATGGAGGTTGAAGACAATCCGACCCCACCCTGAAACTGCTTGTTCCAGCACACTAGTTTTTAAAACAGTGCACTAAGAACAGAAGCTCAAGGGAAGGGGGGAAGTGGATAAAATAAAAAAGAGAGACAACACCGTTCTTGCGTTTCCACTGTTGAAGTGCTGCACACATCTGCAGCCCTTTCTGACTTCTGTAGAAACTGGTGCCTAATGAAACATAAACAAAGAACAGATAAGTGCAACCTATTCCTAAATGGGTTCCTGACTATCCCTTTATTTATTAGAAATTCTCTTCTAAAAGTACCTCTTGGATCCTGGTCTCTAGTTTCCAGGTTTGGAATGCGTTACTGCTCTGGGATGTGTTTTCTATTACTGTAAAGCTTCTAAAACATTAAACAAATACCGTTATCAGAATTACCAATGTCAAACATTCATCATAATATAACTAAAGCCTAAATTCCCAATAGCAGACTCACTTTTCCCATATTTCCAGAATCTTTTATAAAACAAATACTGTACTTTTACATCAAAATACAGCATGTAATTTGTGCAAGTCCTTGATTTATTGTTTGCCTTGCTGTTAATGGTTTCCACTGTTCGATTCTTAAAAGTTCCATGAGAAAAAACAATGTTTGCTTCACAAAGTTCTGCAAAATATTCTTGTAACAAAGAGTTTGAATCACAATGTTCGTGGAAGGTATTTCGCTTCAAACTGTCTATACACGAATCCAGAAATTGTTGTCAAAGTTCTTTCAGGTAATAAAAGGTTTTGCACTTACTTGTTACTGGCAAGAGATACTGATCAGTCTAACCTTGTCTTCTTTCTCTTTTGCAGGTTACTCATAGGAGAGAGGCTGAAGCAAGGAGGAACCGGAAACCGGAAGAAGGAAGAGCCAGAAGCTGCGCCCATTGAAGTCAATGAAAGTCTGTAAAGAGCAGGAGTGCCAGCGCCGAGGGATCTGTTCTCAGGTAAGCGGGAGGTAGACGAGCACAAGCACTGGGTGAGGCTCGGGGGATGCCTTTTATAGACAGGGCTGGGTGTGGTTTGAAGGGCTGGGTGTGGTCCTCACATGCTGCACATGTTCTTGGAAGGTGTGCAGAGCTGGGTGTGGTTTGAAGAGCTGGGTGTGGTCCTCACATGCTGCACATGTTCTTGAAAGGTGTGCAGAGTTTCAGTTATTATACAAATGAGTTGGATTAACACATGGCCTAGGGAGGAGTATTTTAAAGAAGCCTTGGTAAAAGCAAGGCCCAATGTGTAAACAAAACAGCACATTAAACAACATACACAGAAGCCTAGGGGGGGGAAGGTGAGATAACAAGAAAGGCTTTCAATAGTAAGTTTAAAAGGGAGCTATTACAGAACCCACTAGTGCAGTGAAAGGGGACATGCTCTTTGCTGTGTACAAACCCTAACAGTTGCCCCCCTCAAAGGCCCTCCTACAGGACGGGGTTTTCTTGGATTTTTTAAATAAAACCGTCTAATCAGCTGTGGGGCATGTACATATGATGCTGGTTCCCATGAATTCTCAGATTCATCATATCCTTTCCATTCTACTAAATAAAACAGACGTCCACTAATTCTTTTTTGAGTCTTTTATGCTTTTCACTTCATATTCCAGATTTCCCTTAATTGGTATGGGTGGAGGTGGTGGTTCAGGTCGGGTTTTTGAGTTGTACGGCTTAAGCAAGGACACATGGAATGTAGTATGTACTGGATATTCTTTTGGTAAATCTAATTTTACTGTTACCGGGTTTACTAGGGCAGTTATACTAAAGGGTCCAATGAAACGTGGTTGCAGCTTTCGGGATCCCTCTATGTTTAGGTTCTTTGTGGAGAGCCATACCTTGTCACCAATTTTATACATTGGGGCCTCAGACCTGTGTTTGTCTGCTTGTCTTTTCATGCTTTCCTTGTACTTTAATAAATGTTTCCTGGCTTTGTCTTGTATGTCACCTAACCTCGTTAGTCTATCCGTTACTGTAGGCAACAGGGAATCTTCTAACAAAATGGGTATAGCTCTTGGATGATACCCCTGCAAGAAATAGAATGGTGAGCAAAGTAGAGCTGAATGCTCAGTATTATTATAAACAAACTCTGCTACAGGGAGAGCTTCCAACCATTCACTAGAATAATCAGCCAATAAACAACGTAGCGTTTGAAGTAAGGTTTGGTTCAGTCGTTCAGTCTGTCCATCTGTCTCTGGGTGGAAAGCTATTATTTTCAGTTTTTCACATAATTTTTTCCAAAATCTGGAGTTGAATTGGCTCCCTCGGTCTGACACCACTTTGCTTGGCAAACCATGTAAACGCACAATTTCCCTTATAAAAATATCGGCAAATTCTGCCGCCGTGGGTAATTTCCGTAATGGTACAAAATGTGCCATTTTAGATAAAAAATCCACTATAACCAACACTGTTGTGAAGGATTTTACAGGTGGTAAACCTACAATAAAGTCTACGCTCACAGTGTGCCAAGGTTGTTTGGGTGTTGGCATTGGTATTAACAAGCCGTCAGGAGCCTTATGAGAAGATTTATGTCTTGCACAAATTGGACAGGTAGTGACAAATTGCTTAATGTCCTTTCTTATAGTGTCCCACCAAAAGTGTTTTTGCACATTTTCCAGGGTTTTTACCCAACCAGGATGACCTGCCAACGGTGAGGCGTGATGCCAAATTATCACCTGTGTTTGTAATTCAGAGGTGGGCACTAACAGCATGTTGTCGTGATACAATAAACCTCGTTGTATTGTGTTATGGGAATCCTTTAACCAATCCTGAGGTGCTATTTGCATGTGTGCATTATATAGATCTGTGATGAAATCCTTCTGTTGTACTGGTGCCAACAACTTTTGGGGAGGAATAATGGGTTCTCCTATTTTATCTTGTTTCATGTCTGAGGTATGTCCGTATCTAGATAACACATCAGATTGAATTTGTTGTGCACCTGGTCTATAGGTTATAACAAAGTCAAATGTGCTAAAAAAAATTAACCAGCGCATCTGACGTGGTGTTAGTGCTTTAAGTGATCCAAAAAACTGTAGGTTCTTATGGTCAGAAAAGATTGTAACTGGGTACTTGGCTCCCATTAAATGGTGCCTCCATTATGAAAAGGCTACTTTGATAGCTAGTAGTTCCCTTTCAGCCACAGTGTAATTTTGTTCAGCTGGCAATAACGTTTTAGAATAGAAGGCTATAGGATGTAACTGGCCATCTACTGCATCTCGTTGAGAGAGAACTCCTCCTAAAGCTACTTGTGAAGCATCCGCTTCAACAAAAAAGGGCAATGTTTCAGGATGTTTCAGAATTGGGGCTGAAGTGAACTTTTGTTTTAGGAGTTGAAAGGCGTGTGCCGCCTCATCAGTCCAAATAAATCGTTGGCCTTTCCGCAACAAGGTAGTTATTGGGGCCGCAATGTCTGCAAAATGTGCAATAAACCTCCTATAAAAATTGTCGAAACCCAGAAATTTCTGAATATCTTTTACAGAGGATGGTTCTGGCCAATCAGCAATAGCACTGATTTTCTTTACACCCATAGTTATTCCTTGAGGTGACAGGCAGTATCCTAAAAAGTCCACCTTGTTGACATTAAAAGTACACTTTTCTAACTTAGCAAAAAGATGATTTTCTTTTAACTTTGATAATACTGCACGAACATGTTGGGTATGTTCTTCTGAGTTCTTAGAGTAAATGAGGATGTCGTCTATGTATACTATGACACAAACGTCCAGGAATTCGTGTAGGACCTCATTTATAAAGAACTGAAAGGCCGCAGGGGCATTACATAACCCAAAGGGCATTACTGTGTACTCAAATAAACCAAACTTTGTCTTGAAAGCTGTCTTCCACTCATCCCCCTCTTTTACTCGGACCAGGTGGTAAGCTCCCCGCAGATCTAGTTTAGTGTATACAGTAGAATGTCTTAACTGATCCAACAACACAGGTATTAGAGGAAGAGGATATTTATTCTTTATTGTAGCCTTATTTAGTCCTCTATAATCGATACACGCGCGCAGGGATTTATCCGGCTTCGGGATAAAAAAGAGTGGAGATGACACCGGAGATGTGGAATGACGGATGAACCCAGACTGTAGTAGGTCATCTAGGTAGGTTCTTAAGTATTTGGTTTCTTCGTCAGTCAAAGCATATACTCTGTTATAAGGTAAAGGGGCCCCTGGGATAAGATCTATACGGCAGTCATAAGACCGATGTGGGGGCAGCACACTAGCCTTTACTGGATCAAAGACGTCTTTAAAGTCAGAATATTCAGGAGGGAGACTTGGTTCATCTTGTGTAACACTAGCACAGTGTAATACTGTGCTCTGGTCTGTACCTGCTTCTTGATAGCAATTGGTTCTACAGAAAGAGGAATCCAAAGTAACAGTTCTATTCACCCAATCAATTTTTGGGTTATGAGTTGTTAACCAGGGTACCCCGAGAATCAAACCAAAATTAGGAGTATCTATCAGATCAAAGCTAATCACCTCTGTGTGCCCGTTCTGACAGACCATAACAAGTGGACTTGTTTGTTTTGTGATTAATCCAGAGGTCAATTCTGACCCATCCACTGCACATACTGCTTCTGGACAAGGCTTTAGGCTCATAGGAAGTCCTAAGATTTCAGCTAACTTATTATCCACAAAATTTCCTGTCGCGCCTGAGTCCAGTAGGACAGGGAGAGAATGCCTCACTTGGGTAGTAACAATTAAAACGACCTGAATTATGAAATGTCTAGGTATGTGCGGTACCCTGAAGGCTGCAGCATTAGAGGTTTGATTAAGATGTTTTCTCGAACAAGTAACCTCTCCCCTTGTCGAGCTTAATCGTTTCCCGATTCAGTTGAGGAGGTGGAGGAAACAGCACCCTTTCGTGGAGTTTTAGGCTTTACTGGACATTCTCTGGCAAAGTGACCTGCCCTGCCACAATATAAACATAATTGACATTTTCTCCTTCTTTCTTTTTCCTCCTATGTTCTAATTTCACAACTAAATCTACAAAGTCCGAATAGTCTTTTGGCAAATCAACGATAAGAGCCAGCGCGTCTTTTAACTGGTCTCTCAAACCTTTATAAAAAAGGGAGACACGCTTTTCTTCTGGCCACTGTGTCTCGGTGAGTAAACGATTAAAACTAGTGAGATAGGTCAATAAATCCTTGTTGCCTTGTTTAAGATTTAAAAGCTCATTATCACTTGCCTGCATGAAAGTGTGTTTTGCAAAAAGGCTGGTCATGGTACGTTTAAATTGATTCCAATTATGGAGGATGGGATCATCTCTATCCACGAAAGGAATTGACCAATTGGCTGCTGTGCCACCCAAATAAGACAAGACGAATGCCACTTTCGTATCATCAGTAGGGAACTGTTGTGGCTTACAAATGAAGTGTAATTGACATTGATTGATAAAAACATGGAATTTGTTACTATCTCCATGAAAACGTTCAGGTGCTGCTAAGGGCACAACATTAGGAACATTAACAGTAACCTCAACTGGGGAAGGCAAAGTTGTATGTTTTGATGGCGCCCCTGTCTCTGAGGAGGTTTTAAACAAAGGCGTAGAAGCTGTGTTCCACTGAGATCCCCTAAATTTATACCTGCTTACATCCTGTTTTAAAGAGGTATTCTCCATCTTTAATCTCTCTATTTCCTCTTGCATATGTTGCAAGATGCCAGACACTGATTCATTATGAGCCAAGTCCTTATTTAGGGCCTGCGCCATATCCGTGACGTCAATGCCCTCTATTTCTTCCCCGGTATTCATCGTCCACCAGAACTGAAATTTTTTAAGGCTTGTGCTTCTGTCAAAGCCCAGCTCACCTGAGTTCTTGTTCAGTTCTGATGGAGGTTGAAGACAATCCGACCCCACCCTGAAACTGCTTGTTCCAGCACACTAGTTTTTAAAACAGTGCACTAAGAACTGAAGCTCAAGGGAAGGGGGGAAGTGGATAAAATAAAAAAGAGAGACAACACCGTTCTTGCGTTTCCACTGTTGAAGTGCTGCACACATCTGCAGCCCTTTCTGACTTCTGTAGAAACTGGTGCCTAATGAAACATAAACAAAGAACAGATAAGTGCAACCTATTCCTAAATGGGTTCCTGACTATCCCTTTATTTATTAGAAATTCTCTTCTAAAAGTACCGCTTGGATCCTGGTCTCTAGTTTCCAGGTTTGGAATGCGTTACTGCTCTGGGATGTGTTTTCTATTACTGTAAAGCTTCTAAAACATTAAACAAATACCGTTATCAGAATTACCAATATCAAACATTCATCATAATATAACTAAAGCCTAAATTCCCAATAGCAGACTCACTTTTCCCATATTTCCAGAATGTTTTATAAAACAAATACTGTACTTTTACATCAAAATACAGCATGCAATTTGTGCAAGTCCTTGATTTACTGTTTGCCTTGCTGTTAATGGTTTCCACTGTTCGATTCTTAAAAGTTCCATGAGAAAAAACAATGTTTGCTTCACAAAGTTCTGCAAAATATTCTTGTAACAAAGAGTTTGAATCACAATGTTCGTGGAAGGTATTTCGCTTCAAACTGTCTATACACGAATCCAGAAAATGTTGACAAAGTTCTTTCAGGTAATAAAAGGTTTTGCACTTACTTGTTGCTGGCAAGAGATACTGATCAGTCTAACCTTGTCTTCTTTCTCTTTTGCAGGTTACTCATAGGAGAGAGGCTGAAGCAAGGAGGAACTGGAAACCGGAAGAAGGAAGAGCCAGAAGCTGCGCCCATTGAAGTCAATGAAAGTCTGTAAAGAGCAGGAGTGCCAGCGCCGAGGGATCTGTTCTCAGGTAAGCGGGAGGTAGACGAGCACAAGCACTGGGTGAGGCTCGGGGGATGCCTTTTATAGACAGGGCTGGGTGTGGTTTGAAGGGCTGGGTGTGGTCCTCACATGCTGCACATGTTCTTGGAAGGTGTGCAGAGCTGGGTGTGGTTTGAAGAGCTGGGTGTGGTCCTCACATGCTGCACATGTTCTTGAAAGGTGTGCAGAGTTTCAGTTATTATACAAATGAGTTGGATTAACACATGGCCTAGGGAGGAGTATTTTAAAGAAGCCTTGGTAAAAGCAAGGCCCAATGTGTAAACAAAACAGCACATTAAACAACATACACAGAAGCCTAGGGGGGGGGGGAAGGTGAGATAACAAGAAAGGCTTTCAATAGTAAGTTTAAAAGGGAGCTATTACAGAACCCACTAGTGCAGTGAGAGGGGACATGCTCTTTGCTGTGTACAAACCCTAACAGTATGGGATGGCATGCAGGCAGGGGGGTGATAGTAGTAAAGAGTTGACTTACCAGAGTCCAGTACTCCTGCTACTCCTGCCAGGCCCTCAGGATGCATGATTGCCAAGACCTGCTCCTCCCATGTTGTTAGTTGTGGGGGAGGAGGTGGGGGTCCACCACCAGTCCTCGGTACAGCTAGTTGGTTTCTTGCTGCAATGGAACGCACCTTCCCCCGTAGGTCGTTCCACCTCTTCCTGATGTCGTCCCTTGTTCTGGGGTGCTGTCCCGCGGCGTTGACCCTGTCCATGATCCTCCGCCATAGCTCCATCTTCCTTGCAATGGAAATCTGCTGCACCTGTGCTCCAAATAGCTGTGGCTCTACCCAGAGGATTTCTTCCACCATGACCCTCAGCTCCTCCTCAGAGAATCTGGGGTGTCGTTGTGGTGCCATGCGTATTGTGTGAGTAGTGTGGGTGATGTTGTGTAGGGTGATGTGTTGGGGTGCGTGGGTGGTGTATAGGTGATGGTATGTGGCTCTGGTTGTGTGAGAGGTCTTGCTGTCTCTCTCTGGTGGCAATTATTTGTATTCATAAGGGGTCGTGGGTAATGTGGTTGTGTGTTTTATGGTGGTGTGGGTATGTGGGTGTGGTGTGTGTATGGGTGTCAGGTGTGTGTAGTTTGAATTGTCCAGTCTGGTGCTGTTTTGTTTGTGTGTGTGTATTTTGAGCACAGAAGTATGTACCGTCAATGGTTTACCACTGTTGAATGTCTGCCGTGGTGATTCGTGGGTCATAATGTGGTGGGTGTAGTTCTGTTGGCGTAACAGTGTGAGTTTTGATACCGCCAGTTTTTCACTGACCTTTTGTGTGGCAGACTTGTGTCTGAATAGTGAAAGATTGGTGTGTGTGTGTCATAATATGGTGAACGGATATCCACCGCAGTGGTGGTATGTTGGTGGCAGTCAGCATGGGGGTAAGTGGGATTTACCGCCAATATCATAATGAGTGCCTATATCCCTAAATATGTGACTGAATGTAGGTGTCTCCTCCTTTAGCAGTGCCATCGGCTGTTTTACTACATGTGCTGGTGCCTGACTTCCTGCATGACTATGTAAATGTATATGTAACTGTCTAAACCAGTGGTTCCCAACCTTTTGACTTCTGTGGACCCCCACTTTATCATTAATGGAACCCGGGGACCCCTACTGTATCATTATTGGACTCTGGGGACCCCCCACGGAGTCATTATTGAAACCTGGGGACCTAATATTTTTTAATTTTCTAAGCAGTCGCGGACCCCCTGAGGAGGCTTCGTGGACCCCCAGGGGTCCCTGGACCAGAGGTTGGGAACCACTGGTCTAAACAAATATCTCACTCCTATCATTGGACGTATAGCATTATGTGAGTGTGTTTCAAATTGCCTTTGAAAGTGCTGCATGTATAAATAAGTAGGTATTTGAATGTAAAAGTCTGTTTGTTGCTATGTCACTAGATGACACACAGGACTCATGCTTTGGACACATAAAGATCAGTTCCTTTATGAGTGCTATTCCCTAGGTAGTGCTTGACTTAGGGGTGAGCATGTCCATGAATAAGATTCTAAAACTAAAAAGTAGATCTGCTAATGACCTAAGCACAATGCAACATGCTTTTTAGCATAGCTAGTGAATATCAGTGAGGTCAGTTTGTTTGCAATAAAACATGGGTTTAAGACTTGACAAAGTTGTTTGACAGGACAGTTTTGGTGGTCACTGACAGCGCCATGAGTTGTTTTACTACATCTGCTGGTATGTGACTGTCTGTTTTTCTACCTCTATGGCTCTATAAATGTGTATGTTAGTGGCAGAATGAATACCTCAGTGCCTGACTTAGGTAATACAGGGATATGCAAGAGAGTCTGTAATTGCCTTTGATAGGGCTACATACAAAAGTACTTTCCAACTATGTGCATGAATGTACAAGACTCTGGCCCTCATTACAACCCTGGTGGACGGTGTTAAGTTGGCGGGCTGGCGATAATTACCGCCAAATTATGACCTTGATGGTTTGGCACATGCCAAACTGCCAATGTACCACACCGTCCACCACGGCGGTAACGACCACCAGGCTGGAGACAATGGTCTCCAGCCCGGCGGCCGTCACTAGTCCGCCTGCAGGATAATGACCCCGCATACCGCCATGGTTTTCGAGTTTTTGTACCGCCACAAAAACCATGGTGGTAGGCACTATCAGTGTCAGGGAATTCCTTCACTGGCACTGATAGGGGTCTCCCCCGCCTCCTCCCCATCCCCAGAGTCCTCCCCTAACAGCCATGACACCCCTAATACCCCTCAAAGGTGGTAGGGCTCTCTCCCCTCCCCAACCCTCGATCTCCATGGGCCCCCCCAGACATACCCCCCACTCACGCACGCACACACCACTCACACACATACATGCGCACATATATGCATGCATGCACTGCACACATACATACACCCAACCCTACACACATCACACCCCCCGCATACATACACGCACTCACACACCCCCTCTAAACACTCACACTCACACCCCCATTCACGCACACACCACACAACACCCCCCTCCCCTGTCGGACGATCGCCTTACCTGATTCAGTGCTCACCTGGGAGGGAACGGGTTTCATGGGGGCTGCTCCACCGCCAGCACCCCATCACCAGAACACCACCACGCCGAATACTGAAATGTAATTTGGTGGGCAGTGTTCTGATGACGTGGCGGTGACGGAGGAGCAACCTATACTGCACCGCCGACCGCCAGTGTGGCTGCTGGTGTCTCTCCGACCAAAATATGGCAGAGGGTTGCCAGCAGTCATAATATGGTTGGCGGAAGACCGCCAACACTGGCGATCTTTGGTCTGGCGGGACCTTGGTGGTCTTCACTGAAGACCGCCGAGGTCATAATGAGGGCCTCTGTGTCAGTCTCTGACTGGGTGAGACAGAGGATCTATTATTCACAATGATCTATGTCAGTTCCTTGCTGACTGGTATACTCTATATAGTGCTTGGCTTAGGGGTCTGCAGGTACATCAGTAACTTTCTAAAACTGAAAAGGACATCTGTCAATCCATTAACGACAAAGCACCATGATTGATAGCATACCTACAGCATATCTCAGAGGTGAGTTATTTTAAGTAAAATTTGGGTTTAAGACTTCACAAAAGGGTTTTAGAGACAATCTTCAGTGGGCAGTCACACACAGGGTTTGCACTAATATGCCTTTCTCATATTTAAAACACTTTTTATTTGGACACATGCCACTATTTGCCTATATATTTGAGTGAATTAGTCCACCTGTAGTAGAGCCATGAGCTAGTTTAGTAAATGTGCTATTTGACTGTTGTTTTACTCCCTTTCTGACTCTTTAAATGTGTACTTAAGTGGCTGAACAAATACCTCAGTGTCTGTGTTAGGGAATACAAGGATACTTGAATGTATCTGCATTTACCTTTGATAGCACTGCATATATCAGTACTTTCTCAGTATGAGAAAGTATATAGGACTGTCTGTTCCTCCCTGAGTGGGTTAGACACAGAATCCACGCTTTGCAAACATGAATATAAGTTCCCTGTTGAGTAGTATACTCCAAAAAGTGCTTGGCTTAGGGATCTGAAAGTGAATGAGTAAGTTTGAAAAGCTAAAAAGAATATTTCTTAAACTGTTAGGCACATTGCGGCAGGCTTGACGGCATGCCTACAGCATGAAAAAGATATGACATATTTGCACTAAAACATTAGTTTGACACTTCACAAAGCACCTTTACGGGCCAATTTCACTGTCCACTGACATAGCACATATAGGGCCTGATTCTAAGCTTGGCGGGTGGCGGGAGCCGCCCGCCAAGCGGGAACCGCCAGAAGACCGTACCGCGGTCAAAAGACCGCGGCGGTCATTCTGGGTTTCCCACTGGGCTGGCAGGCGACCGCCAAAAGGCCGCCCGCCAGCCCAGCGTGAAACACCCTTCCACGAGAAAGCCGGCTCCGAATGGAGCCGGCGGAGTGAAAAGGGGTGCGACGGGTGCAGTAGCACCCGTCGCGAATTTCAGTGTCTGCTAAGCAGACACTGAAATTCTAAATGGGGCCCTCTTACGGGGGCCCCTGCAGTGCCCATGCCACTGGCATGGGCACTGCAGGGGCCCCCCGGGGCCCCACGACACCCCATACCGCCATCCTGTTCCTGGCGGCCGAAACCGCCAGGAACAGGATGGCAGTATGGGGGTCGGAATCCCCATGGTGGCGCAGCAAGCTGCGCCGCCATGGAGGATTCCCCTGGGCAGCGGAAAGCCGGCGGGAGACCGCCGACTTTCCGTCTCTGGCCGCGGCTGTACCGCCGCGGTCAGAATGCCCAGAGGAGCACCGCCAGCCTGTTGGCGGTGCTCCCGCGGTCCCCGGCCCTGGCGGTTTTTACCGCCAGAGTCAGAATGACCGCCATAGGCTCTGCAGTACTAGGCCTCACTGTTCAAGAAAGCAGTATTTGTCTAGATACATGAACATATTGTGTAACTACTTTCCTATATATCTGAGCGAACGTAGCTGTCTACCTCTGGTAGTGCAATGAGATATTTTAATACATCTGCTGGATTGTGACTACTAGTTTTAATACCTATAAATCTCTATGTAAGTGGCTGGACATATACCTCAAGGTCTCTGTTCGGGAATACAGGGCTATGGAAGTGTGTCTGCAATATCCTTTAATATTGCTGCTTGTATAAATGCTTTCTGAGTATGTCAGTAAATGTGCAAGTGTCTCTGTGTCACTGTCCCTGGCTGAGACACAGGACCCATGCTTTGGAAACATGAATGTTAGTTTCTTGGTGAGTTGTATACTTTATGCAGTGCTTGACGTAGTGGTCTGAAAGTGCATGAGTAACTTTCTAAAACTGAAAAGTACCTTTCTTAATCACTCAATCACATTGCACCATATTTCATGGCATACACACAACATATCACAGAGGTAAGATATTTGCACTAACATGTGAGTTTGAGACTTCACAAAGGAGTTTTGCAGGCCAATTTTAGAGCCCAGTGACACAGCAGACACGGGCTCTGCACTATTAGGCCTCACGCTTCTGGAAAGCAGTATTTGTCTGGATACATGAAAAAATTGTGTGAGTACTTGCCTATATATCTGAGAAAACGTACCTGTCTATTTCTAGTAGTGCAATGAGATATTTTAGTACTTCTGCCAGTATGTGACTGCCTGTTTTAGTACCTGTATGACTCTGTAAATCTGTATGGAATTAGTTGAACATATACCTCAGTGCCTCTGTTAGGAAATACAGAGGTATCTGAGTGTGTCTGCAATTGCTTTTCATATTGCTCCATAAATAAGTACTTTGTGAGTATGTTAGTGAATGTAGAAGTGTCTGTGTTTCTCTGTCAGTGGCTGAGACACAGCATCCATGCTTTGGAAAAATGAATGCCAGTTCCTTGGTGAGTGGTATACTCTATGTAGTGCTTGGCATAGAAGTCCAAACGTTTATGTGTACGTTTCTAAAACTAAAAAGTATTTTACTAATCACTTAAGCACATTGCAGCATGCTTGATGGCATACATACAACATGTCACAGAGATAAGATATTCATACTAAAACATGATTTTGAGACTTCATGAACCACTTTTACAGACCAATTTCAGTGTCCACTGACAGAGCACATACAGGCTCTGCAGTACCAGGCCTCACCTGTCAGGAAGGCAGTATTTGTCTATATATATGAAAAGATTGGTGGCTGCTTGCCTATATCTGAGGAAATATAGCTGTCTGCCTCTACTAGCACAATGAGTTATTTGAGTACATCTGCCTGTATGTGACTGCCTGTTTTTAGTACTGTATGTAACTTGCTGAACATATACCTCAGTGCCTCTGTTAGGGCATATAGGGATCTGTGGAGATGTCTGCAATTGCCTTTGATATTGCTACACATACAAGTGCTTTCTGAGTATGTGAGTGGATGTAGAAGTCTTTCTGTTGCTTTGTTACTGGCTGCCATACAGGATCCATGCTTTGGAAACATGAATGCTAGTTTCTTGGTGAGTGGTATACTCTATGTAGTGCTTGACATAAGGGTCCTCAAGTGCACGAGTACATTTCTAAAACTGAAAAATACATTTCTTAATCACTTAAGCACAATGCACCATGCTTGATGGCATACTTACAGCATATCACAGAGATGAGTTATTTCTACTAAAATGTGAGTTTGAGACTTGACAAAGGGGATTCACAGGCTAATTTCAGGTTTTCATTATGACATTGGTGGTCAGCTGACCGCCACACTGCCGGTGGCATTAGTACCATCACCAGGCCGGCGGTGAAGACTGCCAAATTATGACCGTGGCAGTGATCCCTCCCATAGACAGCCAATGTACCACCCGAACCACCAGTGCGGTCCGTCCACTGACGACGGCGGTAGCCATATCCAGGCAGGCGGAAGACAACGACCCGCACACCATATTATGATATAGAAGACTGACAGGATTTCTGGGGCGGGATCACGGCCACCAAAAGCCTGGTGGAAACACATCATATAAAAGGAGACACTCACCTTCAGGGACACAGAGGAGTCCGCGGCCCCCATTGAACCAGGACTGGAAGTCTTCCTGATGCTGTACCACGCAATGGCAGTCCAGGAACACCAGTGCAGATAAAGATGACTACGGTGAGTACAGCCACCCAGCACACAAGGGAGGAGGGGAGAGTGACACACAAACACTCACAACATACACCATACACACACACACCACACATCCAGAACCATCTGCAGAGAAATACCACACCAACATAATCCAGAAGGAAAGAAAGCCAGGACACATACTTTTGGTGTAACCACTGTAATACGTTGGGTATAGTGAGCTCAAGAAAACCAAATATAAATATTTACAGATAAGGCTATGGGTCAGACCAAATGAAGTACAATGCCACAGGGCAACGTCCAAGGCCCAACTTGACTCCTGACAGCCCAGTCACTCCACTGGGCAGGGGAATCATAGAGATGGTAGGCAGGCACCTCAAGGGGCAGGGGGGGTTTCTTCTTGGGAGGGTGGTCCTTGGGCTTGGGTTTGGGAGGGGGCGGGCCCTTGCCCTTTTGTTTTGGGGCAGAGGGGTGGCCTTGGACGAGGGACGGAGTGCCACTCTTTTTCTCCTTAGTGGCAGGAGTACTGTTAGGGGGAGGAACAGGAATCAACTTGGAGCTAGAAGTACTGGGCTGAGGGGGTAGGACTTTTCTCTTACCGGCAGGACTGGGGAGTAGAGGAAAGGAAAAGCTTCTTAGGACCAATGAGACAGGGTGTAGGAGGAGGAATGGGAGTGGAGGTAAAGGGAGTGGTTGTAGAAAGAAAGGGTGTGCTGGAGTGGGGTGCAGGTGCATGGACAGTGTGCGTGTGTGAGGCGAATGGCTGTTGGGTGTCTTAGTGGGAGCGTTTATGTGTCTTTGGAGGGGGCATACAGGGTTGGGGAAGACAAACAGGAAGTGTGTATGTATGTTGTGGTGGTGTCTGCAAGTGAGGTGGGTGTGCTGCATGAGGTGGTGATGGTGGTGGTAGTGACTGTGCATGTGGTGTGTGGGGTGCATGTCTTCGTGTCTGCTGTTGTGGTGACTGTAGGCAAGGCTGTACAGGTGGCAGGATCTGGGACTGATGATGCAGTGCATGCAGGTGTGAGTGCTGATGTGACTGTGAGGGAGGAGGAGGGGAGACAGTGGAGGCGGTGGCTGTTGTAGTATATGCATCTGGGTGTTGGCTTTGTAAGTGCTTGTGAAGTGAAGTGTGGTGCCTGTGTTTGTCTGTGCGAGTCCTGTCTGTTGTTCTGTGTGCGTGCTTGTCAGATTGTGTGCATGGGATGAGTTGGGGGAGACGGCTATGGGACTGGGAACAGGTAGTTGGAGGGGGGACGGAAGAAACGGATACTGGCTGCCATCATATAGGAGGCCAGAGCCTGAAACAATCTCTATAGGGCAGTCAAGCCACTGTGAATGCCCTCCAGGGAGGCATTGTATTGCTGCATCTGGGATGCCAGCCCCTGGATGGCATTCACTATGACTCACTGCCCTACAGAGATGGATCTCAGGAGGTCAATAGCCTCCTCACTGAGGTCAGCATGGCTGAGTGGGGAGGGGTCTGAGGTGCCTGGGGCAAAGGAGATGCCCACCCTCCTGGGTGAGTGGGCACGGGCAACTGGGTGGGGGGCTACTGGGAGGGCAGTGTTAGTACCGTGGGTTGCGGGAGATGAAGAAGCTGGGGTGGTCCCAGAGGGGTCAGCCACCACCAGGGAGCTCCCATCGAAGGAGGAATCTGAGTCTGTAGTAGTTGCTCCTGTCTCCCCTGTGTTGCTCCCTTTGCCGTCCAACCCACTGGTCCCCTCAGCATCTGTGCTCTCCACCTCCTGGGTCCCATTGGCTGCATCTCCCTCACTCGCCAGTGCCCCTGCTCATATGCCAGATAATGCTAATGCACACATGGACTTGATGACAAAAATAGAGAGGGGGATAGAGAGAAAGGTAGTACAGGGTCAATCACAGCACCAACAGCACATATGGCATACACATCACAATCACTCACTGGGACACACATGGCACAGTATGGACCACTATACAGGGACAATAGCAGTTAGGAACCCAAACACTACCAACTGCACACCTACTGGGACTGACAAAGCCCTGTCTGCCATGGTATGCTAGCTACTTAGCAATACCAAAAATGAATACCAACTTACATAGCGAAGCAGGACCATATAGTAATAGTTAAACTGCCATATTGGGGCATCCACTGACTAGAACCTTGCCATGGCAGGCAACAAATACAAAATACCACACTGTCTGTACTCATCCCCTTGTAGCTGCTGTGCTGCCATCAAGCGCCCATCCAACTCAGGATTGGCCACTGCCAGTATGCAGGCCATTAGGGGGACAGGCTCCGATGGGCACCCCTCCCTCGTTGGAAGGCCGTCCCCAGCTCGGCCTCTGCGGTCTGCCGGGCCCAGCGTCTCAGGTCCTCCCACCACTTCCTGCAGTGGATGCTCCGCCAGCTATGGACCGCCAGCGTCCACACGTCCTTGGCGATGGCAAACCACAACCCTTTCTTTTGATGGGCACTGACCTGCAGAGCAAAACACAGACAGAAGGACAGCATGAACTATACAATCCAGTCTGTCACACTAATGGCTCACATACTGCCTTTGCTCCTCATCAAGCATGCACATGACCCATACCTCTGCATACATATTGCATGCAGCCAAACCCCCCCAAGGGACACACTGCCAGCACACACATATTTCTACATGTAGCTATGTCGCATCAAACATACCCATTATGTACTCACCTGTTGGTCTAGAGGCCCATACAACTGCCCATACAGGGGTAGGACTCCATCCACAAGCTTCTCCAACTCCTTGGATGTGAAGGCTGGGGCCCTTTCCCTTGTGGTATGGACCATCGCAGGTTCCAGACACAGGTCACAGCAGCACACGCAGTAGATATGTAGTACTGTGGAAAGTCAGGAATCAAGTGAAGTGTTAGAAAGAAAATGGAGGTCACGTCTGCGGCAGTGAACACCGACCCTGCTAGCGTTGATTAACAGTGGTTCCTGTACTCCATAGAGCCCCATGTTAGCCAATGAGGATTTGCACGGCGATGCAGACCGCCTTCCGCCGTGACGCCTAACGCCAGTGGAGTGAGCTCACTTCCACCTGTCCCTGCATACAGGACAGGTGGTTGCTATTTCCTACTGATAGTACTCATGTTGGAAAGATATATGTGCATCATTGGTATTGACTGTTCACAACTAGACAATTCCAGTCTCCTACATACATACATGCTCTGTGCACTATGAAATTGTGTGCCCATGGGTCCTATAGTTACACCCATTTTACTTTTGGCTCACTTAGATACCAACCACTGCAGAGGATGAGGAGGCAAGCACCCATGTACAGACACCTGTGTACAGACCCCTTGTGGACTTGGCTACACTGGAGGACCGGCACATCATACTAACCTATTGTCTGGAGAGGGCCACCATTGCTGAGCTGTGTGCACAATTGGAGCCTGATCTAATGCCTGCTATCCATAGGACTACAGCTATTCCCCCTGCAGTACAGGTACTCTCAGTGCTCCACTTCCTGGAAAGTTGTTCTTTCCAGGCGATTGTGGGCTTGGCTGCAGGAATGTCAAAGCCAATGTTTTCTATTGTGCTTGGAAGGGTTTTGGCTGCCTTGCTCAAACACATGAGCAGCTACATCGTATTCCCCCAGAGTGAAGATTTTCCCATTGTGAAGGCTGGATTCCTCGCCATGGGACACATACCACCTGTGACTGGGCCATTGACGGGACCCAAATTGCCCTGGTCCCTCCCAGGGAAAATGAGCAGGTATACAGGAATAAGAAGAGTTTCCACTCAATTAATGTCCAGATGGTGTGCCTTGCTGATTAGTACATCTCCCAAGTCACTGCCAAGTTTCCTGGATCTGTGCATGATGCCTATTTCTTGAGGAATAGCAGCATCCCACAGGTGATGGCATGACTACAGAGGCACAGAGTGTGGCTCATAGGTGAGCATGATTCTTCACACAATGTATGTCGCTGTATGCCAACTCGAGATGTACACCATTCCAATGTAAATGGGTAATGTGTGTCCCTCACTACTTCCAGGTGATTCCGGCTACCCAAACCTGTCCTGGCTGTTGACCCCTGTTAGGAATCTGAGGACAGGGGCTAAAAATCAGTACAATGAGGGACATGGCCGTATCAGAAGGGTTGTAGAACGCACTTTGGGCTTAGGCACAGGTTCAGGTGCCTCCATTTGACAGGTTTGTCCCTATGCTGCGCCCCTAGGAAGGTCTGTCAGATTGTGGTGGCATGCTGCGTGCTGTACATTGGCCCTCAGACGCCATGTGCCCTACTTGCAGGAGGAAGGGGTGACAATGCATTGTGGCAGCAGTGGATAGTGAGGACAGTGAGGAGGATTAGGATGTGGACAACAGGACACATATCATACAGCAGTACTTCCAATGACACGCAGGTATGACTGTAGAGCTGCTAATTTTTCCATTTCTGTGGAGTGCTGTAGGCCACTTATGGTGAGCCAATCACTGCGTCACCTTTTCAATTGACTGTCATTTATGCCTTCCCTTTTTGCAGATATTGGTGTGGTAACAACAGTGTACTGATGTGATGGCTACAGACTGCTTAACAACATCTGTTTGATGGAATGACATTTTGCAGGACATTTGCACAGTATGATACAGTCCATTTCATTGCACATTTCTGTCTGATAAAGCACTATTACACCAGTTGTGTTCAAGGATGTCTATTGAAGTGACAATAATGAAGGGACAGTGCAATAGAGTGTGGTGATTGGTGAGGTAAACCACAGTGTAGTGGTCCAGTTGTTCAGGAGTACAGGCACAATGTCCATGGGGCCATAGGATAAGGAGCAATGGCAGTCCAAAATGAACAAGGTAACTCAGTGGTACACAAGGGGGACATTCTGGAGGGGCTTATTTTCTGGCGGTGGTCTTGTTCTTGGCAACAGTCTCTGTTGTCTGTCTGGGTCAGAGGGACAGATTACAGGGTGGTTCTTCAGCTGCAGAGTGAGGGCTGCTGGTGGCCTGTGGGTCCTGTGGCAGGTCCTCCTGTGCACTTGCTGCAGCGGATGTTGATGGCTGCTGAGTGGAGTGGCTAGTGGTAGTGGGCAGCTCCCGCATGGTGTTGGCCATGTCACCCAGCACCCCTAGAATGGAGGCCATTTTGGCATTTAGGCCCTGCAACTGTTGCATGACCTCCTGGTGGTGTACCCCCTGCAGCCACTGGTTCTCCTGTATGATAGTGATGACCTGGCCCATGCTGTCCTAGGATGTTTGGTATCCCCCAGGACATGTGTGAGTGGCTCCTGAGCAGTAGGTTCCCTGGGCCAGCCCCTGGTGCACAGCTGACCTGCCACTGTCCCTGGACCCCTGTGCCTGTGTCCCCTCCCACTTACACCAGAACCTTCTTTGTCGTGCCTGTGTCGACTCGGGTCCCTGTACAGGTGGGCACACTATTGATTGACGTGTTCTGGGGAAAGGGGATTGGGGGAATTGGGTGGCTGCTGTGGTGTTTGAGTCGGGGGCCTGTGGTGGACTGACTGTGGCGATGTTGAAGCCGACTGACCTGCGATCCCAGATGGGCCAGGGAGTTCATCCAGCTCGGGACATCCAGAGTTGCTGTCATCACTGGGGGCATCTTCTGGTGGGGGACTGGGTTGCAGTGTCACATGCTCACTGCTGACATTGTCTGGGGCACCTGTGGGGATGTGAGTGATTTGTTAGTGTCATTGTCTGTCACATTTTCCGCATTTCTACCTTTCCCTATGGGTTTAGTGTTGTCCTCCCACCTTTCATAGTGTATGGTGTTGGATTGTGGCATTGGTAGTACTACATGCTGTCCATGCATTGCTGGGGGGTGTGCATGCAGTGCTGGGAGGGGTGTGCCTGCAGTGTGTAGGTCATGCAGGGGTAGAGATTGTGTGTTAATGTGTCACGTGTGGGGTATTTGAACTGGTCAATGTTGGCTTGTAGTGGTGATGGATGCTCAATTCCGCAGCGGCGGTGTGCACCGCCAATGGTTGACCACAGTTGAATGTCCACTGTGGTGATTCGTGGGTCATAATTTGGAAGGCGATGTTTTGCTGGCATAGCGGTGTAGGTGATAGGTCCAACAGTTTTTTGCTTTATTTGGGTCTGGCGGACTTGTGGTTGTGGCGGTTTTCTGTCGGTTTTGTGTTTGTGTGTCATAATCTGGTGGGTGGATTACACCTCCAAGGCGGTCTGTTGGTGGCTGTCACCATGGGGGGTTTCGGAATAGACCGCCAATGTCTTAGTGACCACCTCAGTGTCCACTGACAAAGCACATACAAGCTCCTCAGTACCAGCCCCCACCGTTCACGAAAGCAGTTTTTGTCTGGATATGTGTAAAGATTGTGTGACTAATTGCCTATATTCCTAAGTGACTGCAGATTTCTACCTCTAGTAGTGCAATGAGATATCACATAGGAGTAATATCCACTATAATATGGATTTGATACTTCACAAGAATGTTCTTCATGCCATGAGAAGCTAGCAGTGGAACACAATAGACACCATCTGCACCATGGGATGTCACACTTGTTGAAAGAGTCCTTGTCTACCTACACCTAGTACCATTGTACTACACATGCCACTCACTATTACTTTTAAGAATATATCTTACCATCTAAGTACAGAGAAACCTGACCTAAAATGTATCAACATCTAATCTAACACTCATGTAATACGTTCTTGTGACCTTTTACACAAAAATACTTCACATACACCCATAGAAAAGTGTTTCCACTTTCCATTCTGACTGCTTTACTTCTCTTGTAAAACAGAATAAATAGGACTAAAAGTCCCAGATGTCTAACAAATCCATTCTTTGTGAGCAGGACATCATGTATAGACATATACAACTATCATATCTTGTAATACATTGTGAAGTTCAACTTTAAGGCTGCCTGTAGATCTTTTTTGTAGCAATTACAGCATGTAGTAAAATACAAAATTTACAATATGCAGTTCGAATGGCAACACATTATAAACCAACTTTTCACACAGCTACTCTGCACATCAGACAAACTTTGTATTACACATAATAAGAAATGTTTAAAACTAGTAAGACAACTAGTCATAAATCTTCTTAGGTAGGTGCAATACTTCGCAATACATTTTATACTCTATTTTAATAATCTCACTTAAAATTATGGGCCTGATTACAACTTTGGAGGAGGTGTTAATCCGTCCCAAATGTGACGGATATACCACCAGCCGTATTACGAGTTCCATAGGATATATTGGACTCGTAATACGGCTGGTGGTATATCCGTCACTTTACCGTCACTTTTGGGATGGATTAACACCTCCTCCAAAGTTGTAATCAGGCCCTATATCTTTTAAATCTTTTTTCCTCACAATTAAGTGTAATTCATATACCTGAAAATGAAGTTTGTTAGTTACATATTTTTTTTCTCTTTTTGTCAAAAGTAAGCATAAGAATGGGTCACCACTCTTACACATAGCAACCATAAATGGCAACCTTTTCAACTTTGCACTGTGTGATAATGCAGATAGGAGCAAATCAATACACACCTTTCATTTTTTAGTTTTGCAAACACAATTCTGAATTGTTTCTATGTGTTAACCCTTTCATGCACTTTTCCAAAGAGCCTAGTATGGTACAATTTTTTTCTTGATTGTGATGTATTTGAGATGAAAAACAGGTGTCCAAAAATACATCTAGCTTCGTAGTTGTATGACTTCAAGAGCATAATACACTCTATTAGCATTCCCTCTCTAGAAAAGTAAACACTTAGCACACAATAGTGAGTACAAACTCTTGTAATTTTTAGAAATAAAGAAGGCTCTAAAAACCTTCCCCCAATACACTGTTAGCACTGTCTCCATAGAAACCCACTAGAACCAGTAGCTTACAGGTTCATTGCACATTCATGAAGGGGTATATTTGTTACAAAATCAGCTGCGCATAATGGTTAACTGTACATAATGAAAACTATATCTGAGTCTGCAGTACAAATGTCATTTTTACCAGACCCAATGAAAAAACAACTCACTAATCATTTCAAAATACTACCTGACTTTAGTCACCTACATCCTCACAGCACCTAATCAAAAGTATGTATTTTTTAAGCCAAGAGCAGACCTCCATTTTGATTGCATTCCATTTTCATATTTGCTGCATTCAGCTCCCGCCTTCTTGTGACTGCTACTACTACTGGTTCACTTCATAATGGTTAGATTGTGGATTGTTGGACACTGCTATGTGTTTTGGGATGGGGGCTGCTAGAAAGAGTGGCATTGACAGGGACTTGGGTTTGGCTAATGTGGATATTAATTGGATTAGCCAGAGTAGCTTAAAGGGACATCAATTGCTGCCTTTGGTTAAAACCATTAGAGATTGCCAACCCCCTGACCTCATGATTGTGCACTGTGGTGGTAATGACCTGGGCACACTGACTGTGGTAGGGCTGGAAATTCTAATGAAGGATACCTTTGCACAGTTTATGACACTTTTCCCTCACACTATCTTTGTGTACTCCAACATATGCCAAAAGCAGCAATGGAACTAGTCTAATCAGTTCTGTCCACAGATTGACAAAGTCAGGAAACATTTTAATAAAACTGTTTCTGCATTTCTCGGGGACCGTAACATGGGCTGTACAACCTGCGCTCTCACATGAATGGTATATAAAGACGTGATGGTGTACACTTTACATACGAAGGCAACCGAGTTTTTCTTTCAAACCTGAAACTCTGCATCCAGTCTAACATGTAACTACCTCATACTAACAATGAACACAAAGGCTCTTGTGAGAGTCACCTTATTGCCTGAAATTCTTGTTCATTTTTTGTATTTTTTTCAAAATATTTGTGATGACCTCACGACATTTGCAAATATGCTGGAAAACACAAAACAAAAGCAGTCTTTCAATACAAACCAAACCATTCAAAATTGATAAGTATATATATATATACATACATAAGCAATTTTCAATATCAGGCACAAAAGATTACTTTCAAAACACGTCCACAAACATACATATGAGTATGTCTCTTACTTCATGTATACCATTTTGAATCAGTCTTTCAGTGCTCTAAGAATGGGTGCATGAGGGTGTGACTGGGTTTGCGACTGGGTGTATGAGGATGTGGGTGGGTATGTAAATGGTTGCATCAGGGTGAGCCCATGTCTGTGAATGGCTGCATCAGAGTTTGAGTAGATCTATGAATGGGTGCATGATTGTGTGACTGGGTCAGCAAGTGGGTGCATCCGTGTGTGAGTGGATCTGTGAATGGATGCATGATGCTATGAGTTACTCTGCAAAAGGGTGCATCAGGGTATGAGTGAATATGTGAATGGGTGCATGAGGATGTTACTGGGTCTCTGAATGAGTGCACAAGGGTCTGAGTAGATCTGTGAAGAGGTGCATAATGGTCTGAGTGGATATGTGAATGGGTGCATGAAGATATGAATAGATCTGCAAATGGGTGTGTCAGGGTATGGGTTAATCTGTGAATAGGCACATGAGGGTATGAGTGAGTCTAAGAATAGGTGCATTAGGGTGTGAGTGAATCTGTGAATGGCTGCATGACAGTGTGAATGGGTGTGTGAGGATGTAATTGGGTCTGCAAATGGGTGCATCAGGGTGTGAGTAGATCTGTGAATGGGTATATGAGAGTGTGACTGGGTCTGCAAATGGGTGCATGAGAGTATGACTGGGTCTGTGATTGGGTGTGTGAGAGTGTGATTGGGTCTACAAGTGGGTGTGTGAGGGTGTGACTGGGTCTGTGAATGGGTGTATGAGGGTGAGAGTGGGTCTGAGAATAGGTGCATCGGGGTTACCCTATGTCTGTGAATGGGTGCATTAGAGTGTGAGTGCATCTATTAATGGGTGCATGGGGGTATGACTGGGTCTGCAAATGGATGCATCAGCTATGGGTGGATCTGTGAATAGGTGCATGAGGATGTGCTTAGCCCTGTGAATGGGTCCATCAGGGTGTGAATGGGTCTGCAAATGGGTGTGTAATGGTGTGAATAGGTCTTCAAATCGGTGCGTCAGTGTATGAGTGGATATGTGAATGAGTGCATGAGGGTATGAGTGAGTCTGAGAATGGGTGTATCAGGGTCTGAGTGTATCTGTGAGCATGTGTGTGACAGTGTGAGTGAGTCTGCAGATGGGTGCATGAGGGTGTAATTGCATCTGCAAATGGGTGTGCCAGGGTGTAAGCTGATCTGTGAATATGTGTATGAGAGTGTGAATGGGTCTCTAGATGGGTGTGTGAGACTATGACTGGGTCTGTGATTGGGTGCATGAGACAGTGACTAGGTCGACAAATGTTTGCATAAGGGTGTGACTGGGCCTGTGAATGAGTGTATGACGATCTGAGTGGGTCTGTGAATGGTTGCATAAGTGAGCCTATGTCTGCAAATGGATGCATCAGGGTGTGAGTGGATCTATGAATGGGTGCATGAGGGTGTGACTAGGTTTGCGAATGTGTGTGTCAGGGTGTGATTGGATCTGTGAATGTATGCATGACAATGTGCCTAGTTCTGCAAACGGGTGCATCAGGGTGTAAGTGGATCTATGAATGAGTGCATGAGGATGTGACTGGCTCTGCGATTGGGTGCGTGATGGTGTCGCTGGTCTCTGAATGGGTGCATAAAGGTGTAAGAGGATCTGTGAATGGCTGAGTGGATCTGTGAATGTTTGCATGAGGGGGTGAGTGGGCCTGTCAATGGGTGCGTGAGGATGTGACTGGGTCTGTGAATAGGTGTGTGAGGGTGTGACTGAGTCTGTGAATGGGTGTGTGGGGGTTTGACTGGGTCTGTGAATGGGTGCATGATGGTGTGACTGGGTCTGCGAATGGGTGCATCCGGGTGTAAGTGGTTCTGCGATTGGGTGCATGAGGGTGTGACTGGGTCAGCAAATGTGTGTGTGTGACTGGGTCTGCATATGGGTGCGTGAGAGTGTGAGTGGATCTGTGAATAGGCTCATGAAGTTGTGACTGGTTCTGTGAATGGGTGCGTCAGGGTGTGAGTGGATCTGTGAATGGGTGTGTGACAGTGTGAGTAAATCTGCAAATACGTGCATGAGGGTATAACTGCATCTGCGAATGGGTGCATCAGGGTGTGATTGGATCTCTGAATGGGTGTATGAGAGTGTGACTAGGTCTGCAAATGGGTGTGTGAGAGTATGAATGTGTGCATGAACGTGTGACTGAGTCGTGAATGGGTGCATCAGACTGCTACTGGGTCTTTCTCAGTAGTTCTTTGAAGTGGTGCATGACTTTCTGAGTACCACTGTAGCTGAAACAATTAGTGTATGTATGACTGTAATTTTTTTTGTTGTCTCGGATATTCGCGATTTCATTGCGATGTTAGATTGGGGACGGTGTTGAGTGTCGCAACGTATTCATGAATATTACGAGCTGCAACCAAAAAAGATTTTAAGGTCATAAGTGGACTATCATGGTCCACTAATTTACAGCCCTGGGGTCAGGGTAACTTCAAGCAGGCCCCTTATGCCACTTTTCGTGTCAAATATCAGCCCAGGGACCATAGTCCATTCCTTAGGATGGCCACAACTTTCTAGTCAGGTCGCTGCCAGCCAATCACAGCATCTCTGTTGTTGTGTGCATTCGTGAATACTTCACGATCGTCGTGATGAATCCACAGTCCTGGATAAACAAATTTGTTTACCTTTAATAACACCTTAACTCCTGGATGGATTTTCACCAAATAAGTGATAGTGTAATCTGTGTACCGAAAGCTAGCTTTCTGCCAAATTTGGTGTAATTCCGTCCGGCGATTCGGGCTGTAGTCGTGACTAAAGGTCCTAAGAGAATTAACATGAGAAACGCAACTTTTTTGACACCCCCCCACTTTTGCCCGGCCCCCACTGGATTGATCACCCCGAGACTTCTTGTGTACAACAAGAATCACCGCGACACTTTGTTTAGAAAATTTCGTGAAGATTTGTCAAACGGGAAGGTCTGGCTTGGAAGCCAGCAATGGCGGATACATGAGTGAGGAGCGCCAATCAGGCCGTGCAATGATCCTGAAAAAGTGATATCAAGGCATGTTCTGGGGGCACTCCTGTGCAGCCTTTTACCCTGAAGGCATCCTACGGTGCCCGAGAACCGTTGTCTCTGGGTTGCAGACAGAGGTGAGCACGAAGGGTGACTGAAGGAGTAGCGCCAGGCCAGCGGGATGGCAGAGGCAGCCCATGCAGGATGACACAGAGGAATCACTAGCCCTGGGATGGTGGTGATCGGCGGTTGGAAGAGGAGCGCCTCAGGACCACCTGCCCAAGAATGGTATCGGCTTGCGGAATGGAGCAGCGCCTCATATGGTCGCAGAGACAGATGAGTGGCCTGGGCCCTTATATCTATTGGTTAGGAGGCTGAGTTGCCCACATTGATGGAATTGATTGGCCTGCACAGAAGGTGAGAGCTGACCCTGTGCCGCTAGATGATCTGCTGCCAGTGGTAATTACCGGTGGGCCATAAAGGAAGAGGGATTGGATCTCGATGGCTGAAATGACTGGGGAGTAGGACTGGAGTTTTATGGGGAGTGGAGCTTGTGGGGACTATACATCTGTGGGATACTGCTCTGTCGCTGCCCGGTCAGCGGAGTATTCCTATCACTTGTTGGTTTGGGGAGAGATTGCTGGCGGCGCCCCTGCCATGGCTGTTGGGGGTAGTATGACAATTTCAACCCTGTGCAGAAACTGAGTTGTGGATTGCAATCCCCCCAGCCTCCTGATAAACCTCTGATCCACCGTCGAGGGGACAAGGCCATACCTCCGGGGAGAGGACACTTTGAGGGGGACATCATGGGCAAAGCATGGACTAAAACGAGCACAACTACCCAGGACTCAGATGAGACTTCCCAGGTCCAGAAGATGAGTGAGGAAAACTGAGACACTACAGAGACCTCCATACAAGTGCATCTGGGTAAGGTACTGGCTACCATAGTAGAAGCCAAACAGACATCAGAACAGTATCGGTGGGCCTGGGCCTGTTATGAGTGGAACACCATAAGTTGGCAGAGAGAGTCCAAACTGTGGAAACCACAGTGGGAGAGGTTAAACCAGGCGGTGCTCATGCGTAACGTGTGTGACCTCGGTGAGAGAGTGAAAGTACTAGAACAAAGGGCAGAGGATACAGAAGGTTGCAATTGTCGCAACAACATACACCTGATAGGCCTGGCGGAGGGATTGGATGGCACTGACATGGTAGTATTTCTGGAACACTGGATCCAAACAGAAGTAGCACAGGATTACTTCACTCCTTTCTTCACTTCAGAGAGGGTTCACAGGGTGCTGGTGCGGCCGCTGGCCCCGGACCGTCCTCCTCACCCAGTGGTGGCACAATTGCTGCATTTTAAGACAGGGATTCCATACTCTAGAAGGCACGCAACAATGGTCCATATGTTTTGGGGAATAGAAAGGTGCTGATTTTTCCATGATCAAAATGAGTGTATTCCGACGAGAAGGACTTCCCTTAAATTACGCAGACTATGGGGGTCATTACAACCCTGGCGGAAGGCGGAGAACTGGCGGTAAGACCGCTAACAGGCTGGCGTCTTACTTTGTGGAATTATGACCATGGCGGTTACCGCCATGGTCATCCGCCGGTTCTCCGTTCCGCCCACCAGGGCGGAGACGACCGCTGGGCTGGAGACCTGGGTCTCCAGCCCGGCGGCCGTCACTAGACCGCCGGCGGTATTCGGACCCGGCTTACCGCCGTGGATTTCCAGCGGTTTGGGTAAGCACTATCAGTGCCAGGGAATTCCTTCCCTGGCACTGATAGGGGTCTCCGCCACCCACCACCCCGACTCCTTCCCCTACACCCCCCACCACTCCTGCCACCCCCCAAAGGTGGCAGGGCCCCCCTCCCCACCCCGACCACCAACATAACATCACCCATACCCACACGACACGCACGCAGGCACCACCTACACACTTACACGCACACACGCTGACATACATGCCTACATCCACACACACAGTCAGACACGCACACCCACATTCAAACATACACGCACACATCCATACAGACATACCCACAAACATACATGCACTCGTTCCTATACACACAACACCCCCGCAAGCATACACGCACTCACACACCCCCTCTACATACACACACCCCCATGCACCCACACAACACACAACACCCCCCCACCCCCCTCCCCTTACGGACGATTGACTTACCTGGTCCGACGATCCTCCGGGAGGGGACGGGAGCCATGGGGGCAGCTCCGCCGACACCACACCGCCAACAGAACACCGCCACAGTGAATCACAGGACGTGATTCACTGGGAGGTGTTCTGTTGCCGTGGCGGTGGAGGTGGAGCAACCTCCACTTCCCCGCCTCCCGGCAGTATGGCTGTTGGCGGCTCTCTGTCCGTAAAAGGACGGAGAGCTGCCAACCGTCATAATAGGCCGAGCGGCAAACCACCACCATTGGCGGTCTTCCGCACGGCGGTCCCTCAGCGGTCTTTCAAAAAGACCGCCGAGGTCAAAATGACCCCCTATATCATAGAGGTGGTCATTACAACCCTGGCGGTCGGTGTTAAAGCGGCGGTAAGATCGCCAACAGGCCAGCCGTTAAAAAAAATGGAATTACGACGGTGGCAGAAACCGCCAATATAGACAGCCACTTTAACGCTCCGACCGCCACAGCGGTACAAACAAACACAGCGGCGGTCACGCCAACAGACAGGCAGAGGACAATGTACCGCCCACAGAATTACAACAGGCCAATCTGCCACCTTTTCCGGGGTTGATTCACCGCGAACAAAAACATGGCGGAAACAGGACTTCGAAGGGAAAACGCTCACCTCTGCACACCCCACGAGGAATCAGGACGCCATGGAACCAGAGCTCCAGATTTTTTCAGCCTTTATCTTCCTGCTCTTCTACCAGGAGCACGAACGCCGGCGGCGAAGACCACGGTGAGTACTGCACCTACGACACAGGGGAGGGGGAGGGAAAAAACAGTGACACACACACGCAACTCCCCCACCCCCAACCTTACCCACTACAACACACACGCTAATACATCGTGATACATCACAGTTACACCCCCAACCCCCACGGAAGAATGCAAGGACAAAAGGAAATGAGTCAAAATGAGTCAAAAAATTGTGATATATTTAATTACATACATCCAAAATATTTACAAATATATACATTTATACTATATACAATTGAATACACCAAGAACACAAATCCAAGGGAGTCCACCATCATAGTCCGTGGATCACTGGGCCCAAAAGGCATGGGCGAGGCCCACACAAGATACCCAAACAAGATGGAGAGAACACTGCAGGGGCATCAGATAGAAATAAAACAGGCACCTCAGGGGGAAGGGAAAGGGTGGGCACCTCAGCCGGTTGAGTGCACGACACCAAATCCACAAGGGGAGCCCCATGCCCACTGTTCAATCCTGGGGAGTGCAAAGCCACAGTCTCTCAAGTCTCTACAGTGGGTGGTTTGCCCACTGCCATATCCTGGGGAGTGCAAAGCCACAGTCTCTCAAGTCTCTCTAGTGGGTGGGTTGCCCACTGCTATATCCTGGGGAGTGCAAAGCCACAGTCTCTCAAGTCTCTACAGTGGGTGGTTTTCCCACTGCTATATCCTGGGGAGTTCAAAGCCACAGTCTCTCAAGTCTCTACAGTCGGTGGTTTGCCCACTGCTATATCCTGGGGAGTGCGAAGCCAATATCCACTGGTTCTGGAGGGGGCCTTCTGCCCAGAGTGCTTCATCCTGCCAAGGACTGAGGTAGTGGATAACAGTCTCCACTGGTTCTGGAGGGGGCTTTGTGCCCAGAGGGCTTCATCCTGACAAGGACTGAGGTAGTGGATAACAGTCTCCACTGGTTATGGAGGGGGCTTTGTGCCCAGAGTGCTTCATCCTGCTCGTGGCGGCCTCAGTAGCGTCAGAGCTTTTTGAGCTCATGGGCCTGCGGTGCTTGTAGCGGCGGTGTCTATGGCAGCGGTGCTTGTGGCGGCGGTGTCCTTGGCAGCGGTGCTTGTGGCGGCGGTGTCCTTGGCAGCGGTGTCTCTGGCAGCGATGCTTGTGGTGGCGGTGTCCTTGGCAGTGGTGCTTGTGGCGGCGGTGTCCTTGGCAGCGGTGCTTGTGGCAATGGTGTCCTTGGCAGCGGTTCATCTGCTGGCGGTCCTGTCTGTGGCAGTGGGGCTGCTGGCGGTCGCCTCCTGGGCAACGGGCTGCTGCTGGCGGTCCTGTCTGGGGCACTGGGGCTGCTGGCGGTCGCCTCCTGGGCAGCGGGGCTGATGGCGGTCTTTTCCGGCGTGCTGATCTTCCCAGACTTGCCGGTTTTCTTGTGCCCCTTCCTCACCTTGGAAGGTGTCGCAGCTGACTCCACAATCCCAACTGTAGCCCTGGGAGCGGCTTTGGTGGCTGGTGTCTCCCCCATCTCCCGCCGGGCACTGGCCAACTTTTGGTGCTTGACAGGTGGGGGACTGTCCGTGCTGTGGCTCCTTGCCACACTGGCTGCCCTGCTGCCTGGTGCACTCCATAATTCAGTGACTACTGGCACCACTCTTACCGCCGATGTTGTGGCTGAGGTGCTATGTTGGGACCTGGAGAGTCGGGCCCTAGGAGACTGACGGGGTGGGGGAGGTGAGGGAAAGAGGTCAATATTAGCCAGCAACAGTTTTTTAGACACACTGGGATGGGCAGATGGATGGGGTTTGGGAGTGGAGGAAGAGGTAGTGCCTGACCAGAATGAATGCCCTCCAGGAATGCATTGGTTTCTTGCAACAGCCTCTCTACACCCTGGATGGCATTCAAAATGGTAGACTGCCCAGCAGTGAGGGACCTGAGGAGGTCAAAGGCCTCCTCACTGAGGGCAGCAGGGGTGACAGGGGCAGGGGCTGAGGTGCCTGAGGCGAAGGTGATGCCCACCCTCCTGGGTGAGCGGGCACGGGGCAAAGGCTGAGGGGCTGCTGGGAGGGCGGTGCTGGAGGGGGGGTGGCAGCTGTACCTGTAGATGTGAGGGGCACAGATGGGCCCGCCACCGCAAGTCAGCTCCCATCAGAGGAAGAGTCCGTATCGCTGGTGTCAGCTCCTGTCCCTGACGTGGAGCTCCCCTCGCCCTCTGCCCACTGGTGAATTCAGAGTCTGTAGTCTCGCCCTCCAGGGCCATGTGGGATGCAGCTCCCTCCTGCTCCGGTGCAACTGCTCCTCCGCCTGATGATGCTAATGCACACAAGTACAGAGAGACCACAAAAAGGGGGGGGAGACAGAAGAAAGACATGTTGAGTGCATGCAATACCGCTACAGTTGGCGGACACAATAGACACAGAAGCCCCCTGCACTACGCCGTGCACTTGGGGTCCACTATTCAATCCCTGGTACATGCCTTACAAGGCTATGGCCAATTTCTGCACACATGGATGTCACACTGTACCCAGGTGGGGTGGGGTGCCACAGGTTCTGCCTGAAAAAGGGGACTTAACTAGCAAACCTGCCCCGGCCTAGGGGAACCCAGAGCCCACCTACCGCACCCAGACACCTCCAATGCGTGCTGAATCAGCAGAATGAGAGTGTACTCACCCCCTTGTTGCTGCTGTGATGCCCTCAAGCGCCCATCCAACTCCGGGTACGCCACCGCCAGGATCCTGAACATCAGGGGGGTCATGGTGCGACGGGCACCCCTCCCACGTTGGGAGGCCATCCCCAGCTGTGCCTCCTCCATCTTCTTGGTCCAGCGGCGAATGTCCTCCCATCTTTTCCAGCAGTGGGTGCTCCGTCTGTGGTAGACCACCAGGGTCCAGACGTCCTTGGCGATGGCATGCCAAATATCCTTCTTCTGGTGGGCGCTGACATACAGGAATTGCACAGGGGAAAAAGAGAAGTTATTACCAACTGCACAGTCATTGGCCCGCATCCCTACCCTTGCCATGATGCACATGCACTCACCATTGTTCCATGCACGCCTCATTCTCCCCCCCTATCTTTCATCCACACCACTCCACACAGGCATTTCCCATACAGCATGCTCCCAGTGTACTTACCTGTTTGTCTGGAGGACAGTGGAGTAGCGTGTACTGGGGGAGGACCCCATCCACGAGTTTCTCCAACTCCTCCGTGCTGAAGGTAGGGGCCCTTTCCCCAGACACACGAGCCATTGTCTCTTCCAGACTGAGGTCACAGCAGCACTTGCAGTGTAGGTCCTTTCCTGTCGAAGATCAGGTATCTAGTGATTGAACAGATAGAAAATGGCGGTCATGTCCGCGGCGGTGCGTACCGTCACCGCCGGCGTACATCGTCATTGGCTCCTGGGACCCATAGGGTCCAATGTTAACCAATGCAGAATTGCGTTGCCGGCTTCGACCGCCTACCGCGACGGTGTACAACGGCAGCGCAATTACCTCATATCTCATTGTCCCACTTTGCAGGTCAGGCAGCCGCCATTTCAGGGGCCCTCATGGCTTTATTTTTAACTGCGTCACACATACCTAGGCCTCGGCTCAACACTCATACAGGCAAATTTTGGTTTCTGAATAGTTTTCTGAGTAAGCTGTGTTTACGTACCTCAGAGTTGGTTGGCTCTGTGCACGCTGTTCTCCTCCATAGGCACCATCCGCTGGAGCATGTGAGGAGATGGCGGCATCCTCCGGTGTACAGACCTCTGTCGACAATGGAGGAGCGACGTGTGATCATCACTTACAGGCTTGATCGTGCCACAATCCTGGAACTGTGTGCCCAGTTGGAGCCAGACCTTATGTCAGCTATCCGCCATCCCACAGGACTCCCCCCTCAAGTGCAGGTGCTGTCAGTACTCCATTTCCTTGCAAGTGGGTCATTTCAAACAACAGTGCCCATAGCATCAGGGATGTCCCAGTCTATGTTTTCCAACGTGTTGTCCAGAGTGTTGTCTGCCCTGCTGAAACACATGCGGAGCTACATCATTTTCCCTCAGGTGGAGGATTTGCCTACAGTGAAAGGTGACTTCTATGCCCCAGGACATATCCCCAACATCATAGGTGCCATTGATGGGACACATGTGGCCTTGGTCCCCCCTCTCGCAGGAGTGAACAGGTGTACCGAAACCGGAAGAGTTACCATTCGATGAATGTGCAGATGGTGTGTTTGGCAGACAAGTACATCTCCCATGTTAATGCCAAATTCCCTGGCTCAGTGCATGAAGCTTACATCCTGCGGAATAGCAGCATCCCTCATGTGATGGGGCAACTCCAGAGGCACCGTGTGTGGCTATTAGGTGAGCACCTGGAACCAAATCAGTGCGAATAGTTGTCTGGGTCTGGGGATATCCCTAAGAGTTAGTGTGTGTCTAACAGTTGTCCCTCGCCATTTGCAGGTGACTCTGGTTACCCCAACCTGTCATGGCCACTGACCCCAGTGAGGAATCCAAGGACAAGGGCAGAGGAATGCTACGATGAGGCCCATGGGCGAACTAGGAGGATTATAGAGCGGACCTTCGGCCTCCTGAAGGCCAGGTTCTGGTGCCTACATATGACAGGTGGTTCCCCTATTCTACTCCCCAAAGAAGGTGTGCCAGATCATCGTGGCCTGCTGTATGCTTCACAACTTGGCTTTGCGTCGACAGGTGCCTTTTCTGCAGGAGGATGGTCCATATGGAGGTGCTGTGGCAGCTGTGGAGCCTGTGGACCGTGAAGACGAGGAAGAAGAGGACATCGACAACAGGAACTCGGTGATCCTACAATACTTCCAGTGAGACACAGGTAAGAAGACAAACCTGCCTGCTACAAGTACTTTAACACTACTACCTCTCTACTGTCTTTTCACCCAGTGTATGGTCACTGAGTTTTCACTTTCCCTTACGATTTCACAGATGTGGGTCCCACTGTGTGACATCTGCTTTGTTTCCTCATGGACTAGAGATGTGTGACATAGGTATGTTGACATTACATTTGAAAGAGCATTTTGTCACTGTAATTGCTAATACACTAATTCGAAATCACAGACAGACTCCAGATTGTTTTGTGCTTTAAGGGTGTGCTAAATATTGGAGGGGGTTGTAAAATGGTGAGGGGTGATGGTGGAGGAATGTCCAAGGCAGAGTCCAAGCTATTAGTCTCACAGGTGCATTGTCCAAAGGGGCATAGGAAGTGGAGCAGGGGCAGTTTGAGGATGGACAGGGTGACAAGGTGGGACAAAAGGATGACAATCAGGGTGGTCTCATTTCTTGGCGGGGGTCTTGGCATTGTTCTCTGTCTTTGTCCTGGATCTCAGGGACCGTTTGCGGGGTGGTTCTCCATCTGCAGGAGGTGGGGTGCTGGTGTGGTGGTCCTGTGGCGGTGCCTCCTGTCCACTACCGCTGGCGGAGGTGGTGGGCAGTTCATTGTCCAGGCTAGTGTCAGGTGCCCCTTGTTGTGCCACAGTGTCCCTCCTGGTGTTGAGGACTTCCTTCAGCACCCCTACGATGGTGCCTAGGGTGGAATTGATGGATTTGATTTCTTCCCTGAAGCCCAAATACTGTTTCCTCCTGAAACTTGGCCAGTACCGTTGCCATCGTCTCCTGGGAATGGTGGTAGGCTCCCATGATGTTGGAGAGGGCCTCGTGGAGAGTGGGTTCCCTGGGCCTGTCCTCCCCCTGTCGCACAGCAGCCCTCCCAGTTCCCCTGTTTCCCTGGGCCTCTGTCCCCTGAACGGTGTGCCCACTGCCCCCAGGTCCCTGTTGTTGTTGGGGTGGTGGGTTAGCCTGGGTTCCCTGTAGTGGTGGATGCACTGCTGAATGACGTGTCCTGGGGACAGAGGTATGGGCCCGCTGGGTGGGTGCTGTGCTGGTGTTTCCAGAGGGGGGAAGCTCTGTGGTGGTCTGTGACTGTGTCAGGGGAACCAACTGTCCCGAGGTTCCAGATGGGCTGGGCTGGTCATCTAGATCCAGTTGGACAGAGCTGCTGTCATCACTGTGGGCCTCTTCTGTTGGTGGTGTGGACATGTCTGGACCCTCATGTCCGGAGACGTTGGGTAGGGGTCCTGCAGGGGTGTAAAAGCATGATTATTGCATCTGTGTGTGCCATGGTGTGCAATGGGTGGGTGACCGTGTACCCCAGTGCTTGCATTCCTGTGTGGGACCTTGTGTGATGATGGTTTAGGGGGGTGTATGGGTATGTGCAGTGGCCATGCTTTGGTGATGGGTGTCCATGCTTTGTTGTTGCATGCAGGGCTTGGTGTTGGGATAGGTGGTTTGTGATATTGGGACATTTGTGAGTAGTTGGAGTGATGGAGGTGAGGGTGAGGGTGGGGGTATGTGATGGCATGCAGGTAGGGTGGGGGATATAGTATTAAAGATTTGACTTACCAGAGTCCATTCCTCCAGCTACTCCTGCGAGGCCCTCAGGATGCAGAATAGCCAAGACTTGCTCCTCCCATGTTGTTAGTTGTGGGGGAGGAGGTGCGGGTCCGCCGCCAGTCCTCTGAACAGCAAGGTGGTGTCTTGAGACCACGGAACGCACCTTCCCCCATAGATTGTTCCACCTCTTCCTGATGTCATCCCTATTTCTTGGGTGCTGTCCCACTGCGTTGACCCTGTCCACTATTCTTCGCCATCGCTCCATCTTCCTAGCTATGGAGGTGTGCTGCACCTGTGCTCCGAATAGCTGTGGCTCTACCTGGATGATTTCCTTCACCATGACCCTGAGCTCCACCTCAGAAAACCTGGGGTGTCTTTGCCTTGCCATGGGGTGGTGTGGGTGATGTGTGGGTTGGTGTGTGTTGTGATATTTAGTGGTGTGTTGTGTGAGGTGTGTGGATGTTATGTGGGTGATGGTGTTGAGTGCCTGTGGATGCTTGTTTGTAGATTGTGGTGTCTCTCTCTGGCCTTCTTTCTGAATTTTTGGTAGTAGGAGTTTGTGGGTGCTGTGGGTGTGTGTTTTATATTGTATTGGGTGTGTGGGAGTGGTGTGTGTCTGTGTATCAGGTGTGTGTATTTCGAATTGTCCAATGTGGTAGTGTTTTGTAAATGTGTGTGTATTTTGAGCGCGGCGGTGTGTACCGCCAATGGAATACCGCAGTTGAAAGACCGCCGCGTGGATTCATGGGTCGTGATAGTGTGGGCTTATTCCTGTTGGCGTGACGGTGGAGGTTTTGTTTTTGCCAGTTTATTACGGACCTTTGGTGTGGCGGACTTGTGTGGGTGTCTAAATTTGAGCGGATTCCAAGCTGTGGGTCATAATGACCGTGGCGGAATTCCGTGGCCGCGGCGGTGTGTATGAGCAGGTACCTTATCCTGATCACTAGTGCCTGGGCATGTTGGCGGTCTTCTGCACGGCAGTAAGCGGCTTTTACCGCCAATGTTGTAATGACCCCCATAATGTTTCATCCAGAAATAGAACTTCACCGGAATGTGATACTAATGTTAATAGATCTTGAGAAAGCATTTAACTCTATATAATGGGATTTCTTTTTGGCTGTTATGCTTCAAATGGGGCTAGGTGAGGCATGGGTGAGATGGGTCAGGCTTCTCTATGCATCTCCCACAACCAGGGTGCGGAAAGGTAGTATGATCTCGGCTCAATGCAAAATTCATAGAGGCACCAGGCAGAGTGCCCCTTGTTGCCACCCGTTTGCACTCTATTGAGTAGTTGGCAACGCTATTCCACCAAAGGGGGGGCAGAGCTGGGTGTTATGTTGGATGGCAAAGTGCATCTCCTATCCCTCTATGCTGATGAGTTACTCCTCTCTGAATGCTCCAGAGGGGTGGAGAACACAAAGGCCATCATTATGAACACGGCGGTCAAAACCACTGTGTTCATGCTGGCGGTCTTCTCAGTGACCGCCAGCTCCCCTGGAACCCCGCCGGCTGTATAATGTACATTACTCTGGGCCGGCCGGCTTAGAATAATGCCTGGCTGGGACATGGAGCCGCCGCCAATGCCTGTGCGGTGGGTGCAGCTTCAACTGTCGCGGAGATCACTGCCCGTAAATCGGGCGGTGACCTGCGCGATGGGGCACTGCACAGGGGCTCCTGCACTGCCCGTGCCATGGGCAGTGCAGGGGCCCCCAGGTGTGCCCCGGTTCAACCCGGTGGGTTTCCCTGGTGGGGAAACCCACCAGGGAAAGGCTGGAGGCTAAGGGATCATTATCCGAGGGGCAGCACCGCTGCCCTGTCGGATCATGATGCCGTCCACCGCCAGAATGCCTGATGGAGGCAGCCTGGCGATGGGTGAGGGCCACCTATGGCGGCCCTCCATGGCTTCTTTATGTGGCGGTATGGGCGCCATGCCGGCTGGCAGAATTTCCCACCACCGCCGGCATGGCAGCCCACACCGCCATGTTCATAATGAGGGCCAAAGTCTTTGTTGGGGGACTTTGCCACCTAGTCTAGTCTGCATGTAAATACCACTAAAACATACCTGTTCCCTTTAATGGCGGACATGCGTCGACCACATAAGGTTCCATACACACTGGTCTGGCCCCCTGTCTCCTTTAAATACTTGGATATTAGGATATTCCACTCACTGACAGACCTGCAAGACGCTAACTTAGATGCCATTCTTTGGTCGCTTAGATCCTGGGTTGAATTTTGGAGGGCACTAAAACTGCAGATAATGGCAAGGATCTCCCTAGCCAAACTGATAATGCTACTTCAACTACTGTATTATTTTGTAAATTTGCCAGTTAAAATACAGTCCACATGGTTCAAACAACTAGACTCACTGCTGTGTGACTAAATCTTGGATGGTGGTCGAAACAGAGTCTCCCTCAAGGTCTTTCGCAACTCCCTGGATGAAGGAGGGCTGGGTGTACCAAATTTAGAGTTATATTATGTGGTTGCGCAGCTGCAGTGGGTGGCGGAGTGGCTGGATGGTGATAATTTAGATGATCTTGGACTCCCAGTGGGGTTGAATAGCCAGTGGCCTCTCCTGTCTTAACAAACAGGTGGCAACCCCACAACCGCGGATACTGCTAGAGGAGGCTTTATGGTGCTGAAAGAGGTGCCATGGTAGATCGAAAGGACCCTCCATTCATGCACAGGCACTGCCTTTGGTGGGATAATTGGCGAAAGTGGGTCAATAACACAGCCGACACGTGTTTCGCCCTCTATGGTGAATCCACCTAGGGCTTCTAAGATTCTCTTTTCTCTTAAGAATTACTAACGTGGGTTCTCATCCTCAACCAGTTTTGGTGCTTTAAGAGTGAGTTGTGAGGTGAGTCTGCTGTAGGAGTTCAATACTCACATGATGTCTATCAACATATCAAAAGACCTGTCTGGTTTTCTGGAGGTAGTTAAGTCCCACAAAGTTCCATTTCATACATGTCAAATATTGCTCATCGCTCCTGCCCCAACTGACATAAGCGGATATTACACATTGAAGTGAGCCACATTATCCCTAGTCAGATACTGCTGCCATCCTATTCTGCCATACAATTCTGGTGTACACTGTCAATGGTAATGAGTCAGACATTAATAAGAAACCTTCCCCTTCCAGCAATCTATGCTATTGGCTTGACCCCAACACATATAAGAATCCTCCCACCAAAGCTCCTAACACAACTGTGACATCTACAAACTAAGTAGAAAGAGCACAAACAATGCTTGCTAAAGCGCATAACCCTCAGAAGTTAGCAAGAAAGACAGGAAGTCCTCCTCAAACTAGAGTTTTGGGATTCTGGGACTCAAGATGTCATGAATGCAGCAAGGTGTTAAAACAGCATGAGAGAAACAGAGCCCTGCACCTACAGTAAGTGACGTATCAGCAAGGTAATAATGAACATGCAGGAAAGAGAAAGGAATCAAACAAAGAATTATCCAGCCATCACCCGCATTCACATTAACAGACTGCACAGGTAGACCTTGAGGTAGAAAAAAGTAGCCTGACAGCATTTCCCATAGCCAACCTATCCATATCATATGTGTACCCCAAGTCTTTCTGTGATGCAGGTGACTGTGTGGAGAAATGCAAGTCACAACCACAGCAGGGAGTTCCCAGGTAGCTTCAGAAGATACCCCAGGACCTGCTGAAGTGACTAAAAGAACCTGTTGTTTTCCCTGGTGAGTGATTTGCAGATGAGCAGGGTACAACATTGCATACTGAATATAGGCCTGCAGAAGGTTTTGCTTCACAGGCACAAATTTAGTCCGTACCTCTTAAACAGCTATTATGAAGTCGAGAAAGAGTGATACGATATTGCTGTCAAAGACGAGAGAGTTTTTCCCACACTAGATGAAGAGCCATATCCCTGTCTGAAAAATTCATGAATTCCATTCTGTGTTAGTGGATTCCAGCACTACCAGCATGCTGAGGTTATGTGTAACAGAATCTATTCTGGCATTTCCGGCATCCAATTTATTGTCTATGGAGACTAGGCTTTCCAGCATGGTATGAGCAGGAACCTTATCCTGATCACTAGTGCCTGGGCATGTCCACTTGGTCATGACTTGGACATTGTTCAGGGTCACCAACTCCGCACTGTTACGTGATTCAAATTGCACCAAATGTTGCTTCCGTTCCACTTTTATCTTTGTTAGGAGCATGGTGAGCAGGAATGATAAGGCTGCAGTTTCAAAGTAATAGGCCAGAGGAGTTGTGGTGGCAAACGTTCAGCCTTTCTTTGTGGGGCAGAAGTATAATCACACAGACATAGTGGCAGAGCAGCAAGACAGCAGATACTGTGACAGATAGCCAGTGCCACTAAATAAAACATAGAGCATTGCTCATCGGGGAAGCCACAAACACTCGGTTCCACGTGAGCTGGCCCTGCTTTACCACTGTAACTGAACGTTAACCCCAGAGGGCACAAGAGCCCTATCAGTGCACAGAGGCGTCCTGTTATATACAGATGTAGTGATCCTGGTTCCGCAAGCAAGACGATCTAGCACGGCAGCATACGCACACCTGTCACATGCCACCAGAGTAATGCCAAAGCGGAGCCACATGAGATAGTAGTCTGCCACCTCAGGGGCAGTGAAACACCCTGTATTTCAATACAGGCACACAGCCCTGCCACACTACAGTGCAGGCCAATTCCAAAAGAATCATGCCCTTGCCATGATTGAGGGTGCACAGGTGCCCAACCCCTGGTACCCAGTGTACAACAAGTGTTGGCAAAGTCAATAGACCGCGTCTCTGTGAGAGCTATTGGTTTAGTTTTTTTTAGCTGTGTTTTACTGCACTCTGGTTGTACAGTATGGTTAAAGTTTTATTCTAAATGGCTATGAAACAGCTAACATTGTTTTAATATGTATTTGAGAAATGGTGTGAACTTTGAATTAAAATGTGAAGTGGAAGGGAAGTTGCAGCACGAACAACAGCTGTCATGAAAAAGTATTATTATATAGTGAACTACTCACTTTTTTTATGGGGGTTGGCGGTGCTTAATAGAGAGAATGGAATGGGTAGTGGTAAGTATTAAGTAAGGTGGATAATGGGTAGTGTGGTAGTAAATATGCATCATGTTTAATAGAAAGGTCTGTTTAATTTTAATTTATGAATTAATTTAATTTAAATTGATAGAAAGGGTGCAAATTAATTAATGTGCACAAGTAAAAAAGATTAATAAAATCTCCCCCTTTACATTGCAAGTGAAGAGACGTGGGAAGCACATTTTCTTATCTCAATGGAAACAGAATGTGACAGAATGTATGCGTAATAGGAAAGCAGTTCCCCAAACGTGATAACATGTATGCTTGAGCTACGAATGAATGCTATTTGTTTTTAAAAGCACAACAAAAGTGTGTCCTCAAAGCTTGTTTTTTGGCATAGTAATGTTGAAATGAATCTCAGGTTGTGGACGAGGTGCAATCACAAATATTGTTTAAAGCTGTCTAATATAGCAAATGAAAGCATTGTCTGAGGTGGAGTAAAGGTAAATTTAAAGCTGAATGTAAATGTTGCCCTTTTGGTCACTTTTAGGGCATCCATACCTAAAATAAGTCCAGGGTTACATACCCTGCACACATCCTGTGTTATTGCAGTCCCAACTATTGTTTGAAGCTGTCTAACAAAATAATTGAAAGGCAACATTGATCAAGGGGAATACAATGTGTTGTTGACGTGCAGACACAAATATTGTTTAAAATTAACATAACACATGAAAGGCAACATTGTCCGAGGTGAAATAAAAGTAAATTTAAAGCTGAATGTAAATGTTGCCCTCTTGGTTGCTTTTCAGGCCACAGTAAGCCAAATAATTGAAGGGTAACATACCTTGCACACTTCATGTGTTTTTGCAGTCACTACTATTGTTTAAAACTGTCTAACAAAAGAATTAAAGGTCAGCATTGTTCGAGGGGAATAACATGTAAGTTGCTGTTGAGGTGCAGTTGCAAATATTGTTTAAAGCTATTTAAAATAGCAAAGGAAAGACAGTATTGTCTGAGGTGGAATAAAGGTAAATTGGAAGCTGAATGGAAATGTTGCCCTCTTGGTCACTCTTTGGACACCCATTAGCTAAAATAAGTGAAGGGTAAAGATTTTTCATGTACCTTGCACACATCCTCTGTTAATACAGTCACAACTATTGTTCAATCTAACAAAGGAATTGAAAGGCAGCATTGTTTGAGGGGAATGAACTTATCGTTGAGGTTCAGTCTCAAATATTGATTAAAGCTGTCTAATATGACAAATGAAAGGCAGCACTGTCAAAGGTGGAATAAAGGTAAATAAACAAGCCCTCACATGCAAGGTCCATTATGCTTGAGATAAGAAAATGTGCTTTTCATACTGTTTTCACTTGCAACGTTAAAGGGGGGGGGCTGCATTATTCTGTTTTTTTACATGTCCACATTAACTAATTTGCACCACAGTCATAAGAAGTTGTGGTGCAGCAGGGACTTATATGGGGTTCCGAAGCTTCAAATGCCACAGTACTGCAAATAACAAAACACAGAGAAATGTGGGTCTCCTTATCTGCAGATCAGTGTCCTTTGAGCTGGAGAGCCCGTAAAACTCCTGTAAAAACAGATAAATTAATCCTCCACTCCCTTAACACTGCAAGTGTACATAGAGTTGGAAGCATATTTTATTATCTCAAAGCAAACAGATTGTTTATGAATGTGATAATGTGTGCTTCAGAATAAACAAACACTCATGTGCAAGGTCCCCTTGCAGTCAAGTGTTAAATACATAAACTCAGCCAAATGAGAGTTGTTAGAAACAAGACCTCTGATTCTGAGGAAATTGGTTAATCCCCCAATGCATGAAAACGAAAATATGGCATTTGGCTAAAATTCCTATCACATAAAGAAAGCAATTCTGCCATGTCTTAGTGAAAATAAACGTGGAAGAAGAAAACATCTGTTGTCACAATGAAAGCAGATAACATCGCTGGTCACAATAAACATCCATTTCAAAGGAGAAAAGGGCTTCTTTGAAGTTTGTGTGGCACAGTAAATCATAGCTACAAATCAAATGGCAAGAGGTTCAACAAGAACAACAGGGAAGAAGAAAAACAAGCAAAACAAACCTGTGCATTCGTTTTGCAGTAATCTGCACATTGCTGTGAGGCCCTGTGCTAAAGCCAAGTAGGAAGGTTTGTTTGCTTGAGTTGTTCATGTTTTAGATTTTGGTGCTTCACGAACAAAAGCAAAAAGGGGTGTGGGAAGATGCAGTAAACAGAGAGGTGAGGAGTGAATGGGAGAGGGAGAAACTCCACCACAGTAAAAGAAAAACATTTTTAAAAAATTCACATTGGGTGAGCAAGATGTTTTAAAGCTTTAACAACCAAACACACACTGCCTTTCAGACATAAAGCAAAGAAATACGAAAATAAATTATGATGTTTTAAAGCTTTCAAAAGGCAAGACACTCTGCAATGTAAACGAAAATACTAACATAACTTTATTATAAGACAAGTTGCTTTGAAGTTTTAAAAATGCAACACATGCTGCCCTATTATCAGAAACCTAAGAAATGTAAAAAAAATAATGGATGTTGTTTCAGAGCTTGCAAAAGGCTACACACGCTGCCTCTATAAACAAACCACAATGAATCAATTAAAATGCTAGATGTTATAAATATTTAATAAAAAGGTGACATGCACTGCCCTGCAGACAGAAAGCAAAGAAATAGCGTTAAAAGGCTGTCACACACTGCCTCTATAAACAAAAATATGAAAACTTAATTATAATACAAGATATAATAAAGATTTAAAAAGGCAACACACCCAGCCTAGCAAAAATACCTGGAAAAGGGCAACACAAGTTGCCCTACATACAGAAAGCAAATAAATGATGACACATCTCTGAGGTTTTAAAGCCTTAGTGATGACATATTAACACATCAAATAAATAAACAAGATGTTTGAAGGTTTACCGATGACAAACGGACAAGACTTGCAGTTGCAGACCGAAAACAAAACAAATAAATAAAAAAAGGTTTTAAAGCTAAACCTTGCAGTTGCAGACCAATGAAAATAAATAACAGGAAGTTTTAATGCTTGACCGATGAAACACTAGCAAAGGCTAGCTTCCAGAAACACTTGCAGAAAACAAAGAAAAAAATAGTTCCCAAAAAACAAATCTACAAACAAAAATGTATAAGGCTACAAGTAACAGGACATGCTCTGTGGGAGTGAACAACACATTAAAAGGAGGGGCATTTACAAGACAATGACCACATACAAGCAAGCACTTACAAATGACACTTGGAATAACGAATAAAAAGCAATGGGCGGGATGTAAGCCCACAGAGTGTACACAAAATGTCTCGAAGAGGCACCACATGGCTGTCTAGGGGAGACCTCCAAGAGTAACGAGTCATGTCCACAAGTAGCGGGCACCCATGCAACTCTCTCCTACCATCCACAGCCACTCAGTGCTGCAACAAGACGGGCTCTGGCCACGCCCGCACCAAAAGCAGGGGCACCCTGGCCCTAAAGGCCTAATATTAATTGGGCGCTGAAGGTAACACAGTCCACAACATTCCTTATGTGTCAGCCTCATGTCTCCAGGGCTCAACTTGCGAGGCCGCCCTTCTTGTGAGCTGCACTCACAGCTTCCTCCTCGCAGAGCCGGTCTTTGGTAGGATAGCGCCCTGGGCATAAAGAAATTTGGCACCATCACCACTGTTGTTGAAAAAGATGAGACAGCAGCGCGTCCCTTTGTATTGAGATCAGCTCCTGACGGATAACGTTACAACAGTGACTGGTCTCTAAACACAAACACCGCCAAACTCATCTGAATCACTCACCGCTCTGGTCTGTCACAATGGTGCCAAGTTGTTTGTTGGGGTGGTGTTTGTGTGTTGCAGCAGGGGGTGGGAAAGTATGACAAGGAAAAGGTTTGATGAGGTGTGAAAAAACCTTCTGCTGCATCTTAACAAGTAATTGAAAGCACTTAAAACGGAATCACTGGATGCTGTTGTTTGCATGACCTAAATGCAAACAGCTCTGTGCACCTTGCTGGAGACTGCTGACCTGGGCCTGGCTCCAGGTCGCGCACGCCAAAAGCCAGCCCTGTTCCACCTAACGATTTCCTGGCGGGTCTGCTGTTCCTCAGGCAAGAAAATAAAGGGTTCAATATGGCGAAGGGGAATGGGGCTTACAATATCCTGCTGAGTCAACCAGTTAGCCATTACATGAAAGTCGATTATGTTAGATGATAGTCTACAACTGCAAGAGCCTCACAAGAGTGCAGCCATCTTGCACATCGGCTCTCTGGTGCCCCATAATGTCATACAATTTTGTACATCTGTGTCGGTTTTCAGTTGATGTGTCCCCGCTATATTCCATGACAGGACTGAAAGATTTGTTAATTTCTGCTTTTCAGGTCAGATCATTGGCTGTTGCTATGCCAACCCACTATCAGATGCAAAGGCAAGTCCAGTGGTCGTTTTTTATTTATTTCATCATATGCATCTTTTCATTGCATTTTCTTTTACCACTCATTGGTACCAAAAAGATTATATTATTGATTCATTCCTGTGCAAGAATTTCCAAGTGCATTTCTAAGAATGGATGTTGATTTTAATATTTTACCTGGTACTGCCAAGTTGGCTTTACTGAACTTTTTCTGCAATACAAAAATACAAGTTTGTGTTCATGTACGAGTACTGTATCTTCCTCTGAGATGCAGGTGATTTTGGTTAATTCTGGAGCCAATTTTCACAAGTGTTTCAATACCAGGGATAAATTCTAATGAGTTGTCTTTATATTTGCAAGGTTGGGATTGTAGTCAACAATTGAAGAAACAGAGCTCTGTTGATGATGTCATATGACCCTTCACTTTTATAAAGAGGGGAGAAAATAATAATCTGATTATGAGACATTTCCTGAATTGCTGCTGATATCTTTTTTGGTGGGTGGTCCAGGCTTGCGACGTTTGGGGGTTTACCTTTCCTCAACCTAATCAGCTCAGACTTTTTCTACATCAATAGAACTGATTGGCTGAAAAATCACTGCATTGGCTGCCGGATCGATGCAGCACCTTTTGCCTCTGCTCAACGTGTTCTGGGTTTTCCATGCATGGTCCCTGGGTGTCAAACTATCCCCACATCGCAGTGAGGAACTAAGGCTGCACTCCTGGAAAGTGACGCACTGCCTTGCAGCGTGGAAAGAAGTGACGCATTGCTTTTGCAGCACTGGACAAATTGATGCATCGCTTTGCATTTTGACACCTCTCCTCTTCTGCGACCCCTCTACTTCGTTATTTTTTGTGCATCCCAGGTATTGTGGGTTAAAAGGATACAACAACTGACTCTTAATGAATGAGACTTATTTAAACTTTCTAAAAGTGATATCTTGATTTTTGTCATTTTGGTCTTTTTATTGAGATAAATATTATCAATTTTCCTAAACTGATGTGGAGTACTTTTTGTAATGTTTTTACTGTGTTACTATATGAGTTATTGCACAAATAGTTTGCACATTGCCTTCTGAGTTAAGCCTACCTGCTCTATGCCAAGGTACCTGAGGATGAGTACAGAATGATTTAGGTTGTGTTGTGACTTACCCTAACTAGGATTGTGGTCTCTACGTAGACAGGGTGCAAACCACTACCAACTAGAGATCCACTTTTTTAATATACTTGTTCCAGTATGGATTGATCCATTAGTATTCTTCTGAGATAATGGAAGTAGTGTTCTTTTGCACATTGGGACCCTCCTAAATTAGTTCACACAACACTCCTCGCTTCAATATTGCTCATGGCTGATTCGGATCACAGGCGTCATTTTTGTTATTATTATTGGTAATCTCTCCTTGGATGCTACTAAATCTGCAAGCATCACCTTGAAGTGGAAATCTTGTAGCATTTGTGATATCTATTTGACTAACTGTTTCAGGACCAGGATTGATTTTAACAATGAATCACTGGTTGACTCCTCTTTTGGTGCTACATGCATGAAGGATTTCGTTCAATGCTGGAATGAAGAAATGTTGCAGATTTCTTTGATTAGTCTTCTTTAGCTTTTTCTTATTTCTTCTAGACAGCTCCTTAAGATAAACCTACATTCCCGAATTCTGATACTATTTGGAACTCATCACTGACTGCAGATTTAAGTCTGTTTGTATTACCTACTAAATCAAGTGTCTCAGCCTGTGTTTTGCTCAATGTTGAATTTAAATAGAGCTTTCAGACTTTGTTAAAGTAATTTTTTACTTTTTGTCTTCATTAGCCCCATATTTGTCCTCAGTTGAATCTCCAAGTCTAGTTTCTTCATTTGATGTTCTAATCACTCCTAGAGTGATGTTCACTTCTAACCTGTCCATCATTTCCTGTTGCGTCATTTGACAAGAGGCAATCATTGAATGCAGGACACTGGGTAAATTCTCACGTTTGTTGATGATGTTTCCCCAAAAACAGTGGTTTCTTAGTTTGCACTGTGGATCCACCTTGATCATGATGGATACTGTTTGTAACAGTTTTTTTATCAAACTCCTGCATCTGAAGTGCAATTTTAGTTAAAAGGTCTATTTGTGTGTCCATTTTTATCAATTGAATATTTAAGGTGCCAACTGCTGTTGTCAATAAAGTTGACATTGAATTTAGCGTATTTGCCAATGGGTCGTTGTTAACTAGATTATCACCTAGACTTTCACGTAAACTTTCACTTATACTTTCATTAAAGGTTGACATCAGGATTATAGTTTCATATGTATCATAACATCCATTCGCAACTCTAATGGAATCAAACACACATTTATGATCTATAGACCTTGTATTACCTATATCCTGGTTAGTTTACAGATCCACCTATCTCATACCATATGCCTGTGATACTGCTGCAATGAATGGTGCCCTAAATGTTCCCGTTTCATCAGTGCCATTTGGATGATTTTCCAGGCCATGGTCATGTTTTATCATTTTCACTATTATTCCTTATTTCGATTGTGTCGGCTCATACCGATTCAAAGAGTTTATCCAGTGCAGGGCACACCTTGTTAGTGTTCCTTTGACCAATCATCTACAGCACTGGATCTGCTTGCCCAGATATTTTATTAACATTATGGAATTAAGTATGACTTGGTGGTATTTTACCAAGACCGCCAAAGCCATGGGCGCCAGAAGACCACCAGTGCTGGCAGTCTTCTGCCCACCATATTATGGGTACTGCCGGATTTCCTCTGCACTTTGGGCGGAAATCCGGCAGTAGTCGTGCTGGTGATAGTGCTCTGACAGTTCCACTACCTGCCCCGCCAGAAGGACTCCACCAGCCATATTATGACAAATAATACGGCCTGGCAGTGTCCTACTGACGGGGCCCTGCCGGTGGTGAAAGTGCCCCTTTCCTGCCATACGACCTTCTCTCTGGAACAGGTAAGGTGATCGTCCGACAAGGGAGGGGGGGTTGGAGGGTGGGGGGTGTAGTGTGTGCATGTGTGAGTGTGTGGTGTCTGCATGTGTGTATGAATGTGTGTATGCGACTGTGAGTGTTGTTCTGTATGCGTGAGAGCGAATGCTTGTATAAATGTTGAAGTGAGTGTGTGTCTGCATGTAAGTGTGTATGCATGTGAGAATGCGTGTTTGGATATCTGTGAGTATGCATGCCTGAATGCGTGTTAATATGTGTAGGTGAATGCCTGTATGGATGCATGAGTGGATGCGTGTTTGGAAGTGTAGGTGAATGGGTGTATGTGTGATGCATGTGGGTGTCTGTGTGCATGTATGTGGGGAGGGGGTGCTGTGACTGTAGGGGGTGGGAGATGCTGTGACAGCTGGGGGTGGGGGGTGAGGGGAGGTACGAGGGGTGCTCTGTGACAGAAGGGGGTGTGGGGGGTCTAGTGCTTGCTGGGGATGGTGGGGGACCTGTCTACAGGTGACAGGGAATTAATTCTCTGTCACCGCTAGCCTTTCCAACATGGTTTTCGTGGCAGTGCTACCGTCACGGAACCCATGGTGGGAAGCTGGCTCCTAATACCGCCGGCGGTCTTTTGTGGACCGCCGGGTCAGAGATGATCATCTCCGCCATGGCGGTTCTGACCACCAATGCAATGTGAGTGTAGATGTGGCGGGTAGTGGCCAACCCGCCACACTCATAATGTGGTGGTCTTCACCGCCAGCCTGTTGGCAGTGGGACCGCCACATTAACCTTGGTGGTCAAAAGACCGCCAGGATCATAATGACCCCCTATGTCTGACAATTCTGTTGCCTGGTGCTTGTGTATATCTGCATTGATTAGATTCAATTTCCTATTAAGAATACTTTTGCTGCCTGATATTTGGAAGCCATTTTCTAGTTCTGTGGGTTACGCAGGCGATGGATCATTCCCACAACATGCTTGAGAAGTTTCCATATCATCACTATAGATCAGTGGTTCCCAACCTTTTGACTCCCGAGGACCCCCACTGAATCACTGTTGAAAGCCGGGGACCCCCAAGCAATTTGTAAAATTTAAATTTCAAGAATTAAAACAGTAATTTTCAAAAAATACACAAACAAGAACCCACCAAACAAATACTTAAATTACTAAAGATGCAATTATTTTATTTTGAAAATATGCACAAAAATCAAAAGATTTTAATGGGATGGTCGATACTGCATCTCGATGACTAAATTTTCAATGTTTGGTTTTATGTAGGGAAGCAGAATCCTCTGGTCAGATTCTACATTTCCCAAGCCATTTATTTTGATTTTTAGGTACATAAGATCTGAGAAGCTTTTTCACATATAAATGTGGTGGGTAAAGGAAGTAAAACCATAAGGGCCTCTCTTCTCTCCATAACCTCTCTGTCACATGTAATTCATTTGTTTAATAGCACCTCTCATATCACTGTAGGGTGTTGGAGCGCTTTACAGTGGACTACAAAGTGTAGTATTCACATGTCATCTATACTGGTAGGCATTTTGTAAGCGTGCTTAGTTTGGAGATGTGCAAACTCGGGATTCAGAACATAACACTGTGGTTAGCGTTGACTTTAATAATAAGAATGTATGCCTATGCAAGCAAAAAAATTTTAACACAAATTTCTAATTTCTGCCAGGCGGGTTGCATGCAGCTCCTTGACCGCAGTTCATAGCTCTCTGTACTACATTACGATTGTAATTTATGAAATGCACAGTGACAAAATAATCTGTCACAAAAGCAGTAACCCACTGTGCTGTGCACATAAAATATTGTTCTTTGCATAATGTACGTTCTTTGCAGCAGGCATGTTAACCCTCTGCGCTACCTTAGATGAGTCAGAACTATCGCTAGTCAAACCTCCCATCTCTCTCCTGCAGGAAAATTGATCATATGAGTTCTCTTAACCTTTTTATTTTTTGCGTGAAAGTTGGTGGATGAATTTGAAGTGCTTTTTAAACTGCTGCATAAATAAAGTAATGAATAGAAAAACACGCTCGTGTTTCTGGGAGGCCCCCGCTGGAGAGGTGTCTTCCTGCCAGCTCAGGCCTGCGGACCCCCTGGGAATGTGTCACGGACCCCTGGGGTCCGCGGACCACAGGTTGGGAACCACTGCTATAGATTAATACGGCAAACTGGTTTCAATGTGGTCGTTTTCTATATTAATTGTATATAGCACCATTGTTGATGGTCTTGGGACAACACAGATTATTATTAAAAACTCAGGATGTAATTTAGTTGAATTCAAAAAATCTTCTGCTGAGTTTGGGTATCTGCCACGGTTCGCCTTAATATTGCCAGTCCTCAGTTTTATCTCTACGGCATGATTGGAAGAACACGTAAAATAATTATTGAAAAAAGTAATTGCTCCACTCTTTAGGGACACAAGGGTGGCTCTTCTGAAGCGATTTGCTACATCAGGGTGTTAGATAAAGCCACAGTAGCCCCAAAGGTCACAGCAGTTTGTTTGATTGTGGTGAAAAGATAATTATAAATGAGACTGTGGAATCATGATTATTGTTACTGTTGGTTACGATTTTCTTCAGTGGCCGTAGATAATAAGATATGATCCACTCCGAAATTCGAATTTTACGAGTTTACTCTAGAAGTTAATTGGATGTATTCTATAAAATTCAATATTGGGAGAGTGTTAGACTTGGCATCCTTGACATAGTCTCCCCTAACTTTTTGCCTTTTTTTCTCAGGTTGTTGATGTGTGCTCGACTCTTGCTGTTTTTGATACTCTGGGCACTTTCCCACTGCTATCCAGTGCTACAGTGCAAGTGCTCCTATGTAAAGTGTATGTGTATTTGGCTTTCCATGATTGCCATATTTGATTTATTAGTAAGTCCCTAGTACAGTGCACTAGAGGTGCCCAGGGCCTGTAAATCAAATGCTACTAGTGGGCCTGCAACACTGGTTGTGCCACCCACATGAGTAGCCCTGTAAACATTGCCCAACTTGTCACTGAAGTGTCTGTTTGTGCAGATGTAAACTGCCAATTTGACTTGGCAAGTGTACCCACTTGCCAGGCCTAAACCTTCCCTTTTCATACATGTAAGGCACCCCTAAGGTAGGCCCTAGGTAGCCCCATGGGCAGGGTGCAGTGTATGTTTAAGGTAGGAGATATACTACTGTGTTTTATATGTCCTAACAGTGAAATACTGCCAAATTCGGTTTTCACTGTGCAAGGCCTATCTCTCTTATAGGTTAACATGGGGGCTGCCTCTAAATATTATTAAAGTGCAGATTCCCTTTGGGAGCTAATAGAAATTTGGAGTTTGGGGTCTCTGAACTCACAATTTAAAAATACTTTTTTGGACTGTGTGTTTGAAAATGCCACTTTTAGAAAGTAGGAATGTTCTTGCTTAAACCATTCTGTGACTCTGCCTGTTTGTGGATTCCCTGTCTGGGTCAGTTTGGCAGATGGGCTGTTTGCACCTGTCCTCTAGACAGTGACTCAAAGGGAGCTGGGGTGTAGCCTGCATATCCTGATGAGCCATCTGGGCTGGTGGGGAAGAAAGGAGTGGTCACTTATACCTGAATGGGCTATGCCTGCCTTCACACAATGCAGTCTCTAACTCCCTAGTGTGTGTCTGGGGCCTGGCCTGGGCAAGGCAGGATCTTACAAACAAGAGAGACTTTCCTTTGAAGTGTGCCTACTTCAAAGGCAGAAAGAGGTATAAGTAGTGGACCCAAAACCCCTGAAAATTAGATCACTTCTGGATTCAAGAGGAACCTCTGCCAAAGAGAAGTGCTGAAGAGCTGAAGGGAAGTGCTGCCCCTGCCTGTGACTGTGCTTTGTTGCGCTATCCTGCAGTTGCTGCTCTTGCCTGTGAAAGGGGGCAAAGACTAGGCTTTGTTGTGCATTCCTGCTTGAGAAGACTCTCCAATTTGAGCATGCCTCCTGTTGTTGAAGTGTTAGGGCCATCAAAGACCTCCTCTGCCAGCACCTGGACTCTCTGCTGAGACTCCTGCCGTGCCAAGTGGTTGCCTATCCAGTCCCTGGGCCCTTGAAAGGTGAAGTAAGCAGACAAGAACTGAAAATGCACGCACAGAACGCCGTGCAGGGAAATTTTACACGGACCTTCCACAATGCGGTTGATAAACGACGCACCGCCGGCTTCGCAGCTGAAATAGACGCTCCACCTGTATCGCAGCTGGGAAATTGATGCATTGGGGCTGGAGAAACGATGTGCAACACCAACTTATGGAGGCTGATAATGACGCAAACCCCACGCAGCACGTTTTTTTTTTTATACTGTGTGACCGGATTTTCCACGCACCGTCCCTAGATGTCAAAGTCAACCCGACTCTGCGCGGATCTGAGGTGCCCCGTCCAGAAATCGACTCATCACTCTCTTGCGAGGGAGAAAAACCCTGCATCGCTGACCGACCGAGAAGGAAATGACACACGGCCTCACTTGCGAGTAAAGAATCAACACATTGCTACCCTTTTCCAACACACTCTCGCCCGTGCGGCTTTATTTTTTACGCTTACCAAGTACTTTGTGTAACAACCGCATTCTTATGGTTTTCTAAGGATGAAGACTCTTATCCTTTTAAACATTCATTCTTGACTTGTGTATCTTGAATTTTTTTCATTTTGGTCTTGTTTGATTTAAATAAATATTACCTATTTATCTAAACTGGTTTGGTGTCCATTATGTAGTGTTTTTACTGTATTACTGTGGGTGTTGGTACAAATACTTTACACACTGCTTCTGAACTTAAGCCTGTCTGCTCGTGCCAAGCTACCAAGAGGATGAGCGGGGAATAACTGAGTGTGATTCTCCTTTACCCTGGCTAGATTGAGTGTCCTTGCTTGGACAGGGGGTAACCTGACTGCCAACCAAAGATCCCATTTCTAACAGAGAGTAATAATCTAGTTATCAATTTTCCAGTTTTCCTCGAGATATCCTCAAAGACAAGTGAGCAAGCAGCATTCCCCAAGAGCCAATCCTATGACTGCCTGTAAGGAAATGGTTCCCTATTGCAGTTACCCCCCACTTTTTGCATGATAATGATGCTGACTTGACTGAGAAGTGTGCTGGGACCCTGCTTACCAGGCCCCAGCACCAGTGTTCTTTCACCTAAAATGTACCATTGTTTCCACAATTGGCACACCCCTGGCACACAGATAAGTCCCTTATAAAAAGTACCAGTGGTACCAAGGGCCCTGTGACCAGGGAAGGTCCCTAAGGGCTGCAGCATATGTTGTGCCACCCTAAGGGACCCCTCACCTAACACAGGCACACTGCCATTGCATATTGTGTGTGTTGGTGGGGAGAAAAGGGCAAAGTCGACATGGCATCCCCCTCAGGATGCCATGCACACAAAACACTGCCTGTGGCATAGGTAAGTCACCCCTCAAGCAGACCTTACAGTCCTAAGGCAGGGTGCACTATACCACAAGTGAGGGCATAGCTGCATGAGCAATATGCCCCTACAGTGTCTAAGTCTATTCTTAGACATTGTAAGTACAGTTGTGGCCATATTAAGTGTATGGTCTGGGAGTTTGTCAAAAACGAACTCCACAGCTCCATAATGGCCACACTGAATACTGGGAAGTTTGGTATCAAACTTCTCAGAATAATAAAACCACACTGATGCCAGTGTTAGATTTATTACAAAATGCACACAGAGGGCATCTTAGAGATGCCCCCTGTATTTTACCCAATTGTTCAGTGCAGGACTGACTGGTCTGTGGCAGCCTGCTGCTGAGAGACGAGTTTCTGACCCCATGTGGTGAGGGCCTTTGTGCTCTCTGAGGACAGAAACAAAAGCCTGCTCTGGGTGGAGGTGCTTCACACCTCCCCCTGCAGGAACTGTAACACCTAGCAGTGAGCCTCAAAGGCTCAGGCTTCGTGTTCCAATGCTCCAGGGCACTCCAGCTAGTGGAAATGCCCGCACCCTGGACACAGCCCCCACTTTTGGTGGCAAGTCCAGGGGAGATAAGGAGAAAAACAAGGAGGAGTCACCCACCAGTCAGGACAGCCCCTAAGGTGTCCTGAGCTGAGGTGACCCCTGCCTTTAGAAATCCTCCATCTTGATTTTATAGGATTCCCCCAATAGGAATAGGGATGTGCCCCCCTCCCCTCAGGGAGGAGGCACAAAGAGGGTGTATTCACCCTCAAAGACAGTAGCCATTGGCTACTGCCCTCCCAGACCTAAACACACCCCTAAATTGAGTATTTAGGGGCTCCCAGAACCGAGGAAGATAGATTCCTGCAACCTGAAGAAGAAGGACTGCTGACCTAAAGCCCTGCAGAGAAGACGGAGACACTAACTGCTTTGGCCCCAGCCCTACCGGCCTGTCTCCCAACTTCAAGAAAAACTGCAACAGCGATGCATCCCCCAGGGTCCAGCGACCTCTGAAGCCTCAGAGGACTACCCTGCATCTAAAAGGACCAAGAAACTCCTGAGGACAGCGGCCCTGTTCTACAAAGACTGCAACTTTACAACAAAGATGCAACTTTTAAAGACCATACGTTTCCCGCCGGAAGCGTGAGACTTTCCACTCTGCACCTGACGCCCCCGGCTCGACCTGCGGAAAACTAACTCTACAGGGAGGACTCCCCGGCAAATGCGAGCCCGTGAGTAGCCAGAGTTGACCCCCCTGAGCCCCCACAGCGACGCCTGCAGAGGGAATCCAGAGGTTCCCCCTGACCGCGACTGCCTGCTTCAAAGAACCCAACGCCTGGGAAACACACTGCAACCGCAGCCCCCAGGACCTGAAGGATCCGAACTCCAGTGCAGGAGCGACCCCCAGGCGGCCCTCTTCCTAGCCCAGGTGGTGGCTACCCCGAGGAGCCCCCCCCTTGCCTACCTGCATCGCTGAAGAGATCCCTGGGTCTCCCATTGAAACCTATTGCGAACCCGACGCCTGTTTGCACTCTGCACCCGGCCGCCCCTGTGCCGCTGAGGGTGTGCTTTCTGTGCCTGCTTGTGTCCCCCCCAGTGCCCTACAAAACCCCCCTGGTCTGCCCTCCGAAGTCGCGGGTACTTACCTGCTGGCAGACTGGAACCGGGGCACCCCTATTTCCATTGAAGCCTATGTGTTTTGGGCACCACTTTGACCTCTCCAGCTGACCGGCCCTGAGCTGCTGGTGTGGTAACTTTGGGGTTGCCCTGAACCCCCAACGGTGGGCTACCTTGGGCCTAACTTTGAACCTTATAAGTGCTTTACTTACCTGTGAAACTAACAAATACTTACCTCCCCAAGGAACTGTTGATTTATGCACTGTGTCCATTTTTAAAATAGCTTATTGCCATTTTTCCCAAAACTGTACATGCTATTGTGATGATTCAAAGTTCCTAAGATACCTGAGTGAAATACCTTTCATTTAAAGTATTGTTTGTAAATCTTGAAACCTGTGGTTCTTAAAATAAACTAAGAAAATATATTTGTATATACAAAAACCTATTGGCCTGGAATTGTCTTTGAGTGTATGTTCCTCATTTATTGCCTGTGTGTGTACAACAAATGCTTAACACTACTCTCTGATAAGCCTACTGCTCAGCCACACTACCACAAAATAGAGCATTAGAATGATCTCTTTTTGCCACTATTTTACCTCTAAGGGGAACCCTTGGAATCTGTACATACTATTTCTTACTTTGAAATAGTACATACAGAGCCAACTTCCTACACCGCCTAAGTTACAAAAGGAACAAATGGGTGTCAGGCAAACAGAGCACAAACCACTCTCAAGACCTATGTTTCGCAACTGTAAGCCGCATTGAGGCCACCACACCCTACAAGCCAAACATTTCAACCTGACTCCACAGCAACTAGCATTGTAGCCATAGATCACCCTCCAAGCACTACTCCTCCATCACGCCAGCTCCCCAGCAGCATTGTTGAGTGCCGCATGAGCAGAGATGCTTTCCCAGTGTCGGACGGATTGCCGCCGGTAATACAGAGCCTGCTGCCCCAAGTGTCCACTGTCCTTTCTCCTCCTCCGAGCACCACCCCGAGGTGAAGAGCAGACATGGCACATAACCTTCGTTGCAGTGTCAGTTGCTACAGACCCCTGCTACAGGAATATGGGAATTGGAGGTCGGGTCTAAAATGCTCACCTATGTGAAGCGGTGAAGTGGTCCTGTAGCTGTCCTGCGGTGGATCCCACAACAGAAAGTGTTATAACTTTCAGTAAATCTTAGCATAAAAGTAGCATCAAATGTATGTATGTTCAGGAAAGATATTCAACAAAAAAATACAGTCTGTGAGAACTGGAAACCAGCAGCTGCTAAGGGACACACACACACGCACTACAGTTCCTACTTGGGACAGGATCATTCCACTCTGCAGTCAGCATTCTCTATTCACTCATGCCTGGGTGATACGCACACATTCTGACCTTCTGACAGGGCCAGACACAGTACTGGATGGCCTTTAGTGTTGGACTCCTGTTGAAGGCCCGTGATGTCAAGTTGTGGTCTCATTTGTGGCACCTTCTAAAGCCAGAAATGCTCCCAGCTCTTGCTTTACTACTGTCTCAGGCAACATGGTAGGTGTTTTATTGGCTGGCCAGTCTCTGAATTGGTCATTGGTAGAGGATCACTGAAGCTGTACTTTCTAGTGTGGGCAGCAACTATGTTTGTGAATCCATGGGCAAGGCTACAACTACACATATCGCTCACCATATTCTTTATCACTTGGGCCGGCCAGGTCTTATACTTGACTCTCCATTTAAACTCAGATCTGAGATATACAATGGTTTGATGGGTGGCTGAGTCCAGCAATTTACGAAGGCGTGTTCTTTGTCAGTTTACATCAGGATCCATTGATGGTGGTTCTTGCCAACAATGCACACTCCAAAGTTCAGAAGCGAGAGGGACCCTTATAGCTGTGGCAATCCAAATGTGTTCTTGGGGAGAGATCTAACTCTTGTCCTTGAAGGAAATTCCTATCTGGGGTGTAGACAACTGACTGGTAGAGTCTGGCAGCAGGCTGTTTCTCTCTTATTCAGGGCTTTGTTAACTTTTGTAAGAACATTGGGGTGCTAAAACCCAGGCCCTATTTATTTTGAGGGCAGTTGCCTTTCTGCTTCTCTTCTGGACTCACTTCCAGGAACCAGGTGTGTAGGATTGGGCACTCTCCAAAGCTCTTGGATTTTAAAGTTACATATGCCTTTTCTCCTTTTCTCTTGATGTTAGTTTGTCTCATCTATGACTCAGAGGACAGTGGCGAAGGTTATCTTTGCATCGTTTATTGGAAATGGGTGAGGTGGTTTCCTCTTCAATAGCAATTCCTGATTGCCAGGAAAAAAGTGCTTCTATTGTCTCTCAGTCTCTACAACTTTCCTGTGCTTCTCATGGAGGCTTCAGCTTTTGGTCTGGAAGTTAAGAGGCTGGGCCCCTGCAATAGGTTCTTTGCCCATGTTTGAATTTTGGAGCCTGAAGCTTTCAGAAATCCTGCCACACTTAACGGCATTTACATTTCTATATTTAGTTCAGTTATGGTGTACCATAAGAGTGATACGTACCTGGAACTGTGACCAGATACAAATCAGAGTGTCTCTTTAAGAAAGTTTTGTTTTGCATCTAACTTCCTTCTCCATTCATGTGACCATTCAAGCCCTTCTGAACACTGGAGAGGGCTGGGTCTTTTGTTGTTTATCTAGTTAAGGGTTTCTACTGTTTATGTTCTTGACTCAAATCTCAGGTATTGGTATGGATTTTTGGCTGTGCTAGCACTACAGAGTCCTGCATTTAGGCTCCTGGTGCTGATTTCCTTGCCCAAAAACAAGAGGAGGGGATGATATGAGGGGATGTAAGACAGTCCATCACACACCCCTACTTCCTCTACTACAGGCTTGATACTAGAGGCATCCTTTATAGGAAGCACAGGACCCCATCCACTGTAGTGGCATGTTTCTGCCTCGGGCCATGCTCCTCACTGGGCAGGTGCTTCAATGCCCAGTGGGCCCCTACAAGGGGGCTCTTTGTCGTGATCTTTTGCTTAAGCTGTACAATGCAGTTGAGTATAGCCCTGTATCTATTTTTGAGAAGGAGGTGGTAAATCGAGATGAAAGGTTAAATTTAGCTTTGGTTTAATAGTTGCCAGTATTTATTATTCAGAGAAGGACCCCATCACAAGATTAAAAACAAGACTAAGAACCGCTAAAGGGAACAATTGGCGTTTAGTTCTTAAACTGGGGTCAACATGTTTAATTCTTTATCTGCTCCTACGAGTCAATGGCAATTCATCAAGACCTTTTTTAAGTGTCCTAATCTACCTCAAGAGTTCATATTTCTATATGTAGTCAGTCAAGTGCTCCTTTTTTTGGGAGTTCACTATTATAGAGATCAAGTCCTAGACATAAAAAAGCACAGATATGTAAACATAAATAGTCTCACAATGAAGATCAGGAATCTGTCCAACCTTTGCTAAATGTTGATGAGCCCCTCCGAGTGTCATAGAGCCTCTTACTGAGTTTGCAAATAGCAGTGTGAATAAACAATGTGGAGAACCTACCTGCTCGACTGCACTCAGAACAATATTGAGGGGGTAGGTTCTCCATATTGCTTCCCTGCCCTCACATCGACTCTACCAGTCCCTGAACCCTAAAATCATGCTTCCCTTCCATTCCTTCTATGAACTGCTGAATGGTAAGATCACCCTTACTCCTTACCACTACCCACCCTTAAACTCTAAAATCACCCTACCTCCCTTTACCCTACCCACCTGAAAACTCAAAAATCACCCTTAACTACCTTTACCACTACCCACCCCTAGCCTTAAAAAGCCGTACCTCCCGTTTATCGCCACCAATCCCAGAACCCTAAAGTCACCCTTACTTCTCATTGCCTCTACTCACCCCTGAACCCTATAATCACCCTTACCTCCCTTTACCTCTACCCATCCATACACCCTAAAACCACCCATACCTCCCTTTAGCCCAACCCACCCCAAACCCTAAAATCACCCTTACCTCCCTTTACCACCACCCACCCCTAACACCAAAATTTACCCTAACCTCCCTTTATGTCTACCTACCCCTAAACCCTAAAATTACACTTGTTTCACTTTTATCCTGTAATGTTATACAGATTTGTAGAGCGGACTGTTACTGGCAAGGGTATACTGGAGCTGTGATTCCAGCCAAACCTAAGGCATTGTGGGACTACTAAAAAAGCCTGATCTTCAGCTTCTTGCAGAGTACAAGAAGTTAGGAGAAGGCTCTTATGTGTAGCAGCAAGTCATTCCACAGTTTAGGTGCTATGAAGAAGGTTCAATGGATGGATCTAGTTTTCCAAATGCATGTGTGCAATTAGGAGCCTACCCAAGCAGAGCTGTCTGAAAGGTTTGTGAAAGCATATGTAATTGTTGAGGTATGAGGGGCCAATGTTATGCAGCTCCTGAAAGTGTGGTTGAGGAGTTTCAATTATGCTCGTACGTGTATGGAGAGCCAGTGGAGCTCCTTCAGGTGTGGGGTGATGTCAGTTGGGTGTGGGATGTTGAGAGTGATTCTAGATGCCAAGTTCTGAATGGTCTGCAGCTGTCTGGTGAATTTTCGTTGATCGCTGGATTGAGGGTGTTCCTGTAGTCAAGCTTGCTAGTGACAAAGGCATGCATGATGGTTTTCCAGGTGCTGTTTGGAAGCCCGTTGAAAATCTTTCTCAGCATCTTCAGTACATGGAAGCATGAGGTGGTGCCAGCTTTGACTTGGGCGGTCATGTCGAATTTGCTGTCTATGGCAATACCTGGGTTTCTTGCTGTTGTCAGTCCTAGCTCTGCTGGCTACCAGGTGGAGCCCCACAGTGAAATGCCCCTCCCAAACACCACAATTTCAGTCTTGTAGGTGTTCCCCTTCAAAAAGCTGGCCTTCGTCTAGTGAGTGATTTCAGTCATGCAGGCATTGAACTTGAACCGGGTACTGGTCAGCTTTACAGTGAAGGAGAGAATGAGTTGCGTGTCATCGGCAAAGGAGAAGACGTTAATGTCATGAGAGCGTATGATGCTGGCTAGATGGCTAATGTATGCACTGAACAAGGTCGGGCTCAGGGAGAATCCTTGTGGAACTCTGCAGACGAAGTCACGGGCATCCATGGTGCACTGTGCCAGGCTGAGTGACTGGGTCCTTCCTGTTAGGAAGGGGCAGATCCATCAGAGTGCATGTCTTTAAATTCCTATATTGTGTAGGTGTTGGATAAGAATGGGGTGGCGACCATGTCAAACATCTGCGAAGAGGTCCAAGAGAATGAGGGCTGCTGTGTCTCCTCCATCCAGGGTTACGCCAATGCCATCTGTGGAGGCAATGAGGCAGTTTCTGTGCTTTTGTTTGGGTCTGAAACCAGACTAAGTGGTGTTGAGATATTGGTGGTTATTGAGGTGGTCACTGAGTTATTTTATCTAAGACCTTGACCAGGAATGGTAGCAAGAAGATTAATCTGTAGTTGTCAAGCCTTGAAGGATTCCTGGAAGTTTTCTCCGGAAATGTGGGGATAGTTATATGTTTCCAAGCATCTCGGAAGGTCATGAAAGAGGTGGAGGCTTTCACAATGGGTATGATTATTAAGCTGATGGGTTTCAGTTCTCTGGAGTAGGTGTGGTGGAGGCAGGAGTCCAATGGGTCCTTTAGCGGCTGGACTTTATCATTGCAGCAGTTTCTTCTGGGCTAATGAAAGGCTGTGTGGTTAACATTGGTTCTTTGAAAAAGATGGAGAGGGGTTTGGTGAGGTCTGTCAGGTCTAGTTATGAATTGAATTTGGTGTAAATGGCATTGAGTTTGTTACTGAAGAATTGAGAGTGATTGTTGCAGAGGTTCTGCGACGGAATGATTGAGTTGAAGGCAGCAGATGGTAAGGTGAAATCTTTCAAAATGGTGAAGATTCCTTTGCTTCTTGTGACACTGACATTGATGCAGTGTGCCAGTGTGACCTGTTTGGGGGTCCAAATCATTTGGTCGTAGTGTTTCAGGGTGGATTTGAAAATGCTCCTGTATGCATTGTTCTTGCTCCTTCTCCATTTGTGCTCCAGTTGCTGGAGGCTACATTTCAATGATCTGAGTTTCCCCATATACTAACTGGCCTGGCATCTAGATTTTGTTTTTTTGCTGTGTTTCAAGGGGTCCAGGTAGTCAACACAGGAGGCGATCCAATTTAGAACTTCTTGATAGCATTGAGAAGCTGTGTTTGGGCTAGTACGTGTTCAGAATAGTGTTCCAATCCTTGTGAGTGATGCTATGCCAGTTTCTGTAGGCTGCACTGGCAGTAGTGTGTGTCCTCTATTCATCACTGAACCCTAAAATCACCTTTATTTGCCTTTCCCCACACCAGAACACTAAAATCACCCTTACTACTGTTTACCTCTAGCCATCACTGAACCCTAAAATCACTCTTATCTGAATTTACCTCTAACCACCATTGACCCCTAAAATGACCTTTCGCCCCTTTACGTCTAGCCACCCCTGAACTGTAAAATCCCCCTTTCCTCCCAATACCTCCATCTACCTGAACCCTAAAATTACTTTTAACTCCCATTACAGCTACTCACACAGAACCCTGTAATCACTGTTACCTCTGTCCACCCTTGAACACTAAAATCACTGTTATTCCCTTTACCGCTACCCATCCTTAAACTGTAAAATGCTGCCAACCTCCCTTTAACTCTACCTACCCAGAATACTAAATTCACCCTTCTCATCCCTGTACTACTACCTACCCTGAACCCTATAATCACCCCACCTTTATTTCTACCCATACCTAAGGCTAAATGTATCCATACCTCCTTGACCACTATCCACTCATGAACTCTACAATCACCCTTAACTCCCTTTACCTCTACCCACCCATGAACTCTAAAATCATCCTTATCTCCCTTTACCTCTACCCAACCTTGAACCTTAAGTCACCCTTTCTGCCCTTTATCTCTACCCACCACCAAACCCTATCATCTCGCTTATCTTCATCCTTCCTAAATCTTAAAATCATTCTTACCTCCCTTTAATGCTACACACCCCTAAATTCTGAAATCATCCATTCCTCCCTTTACCTCCACCCATCTCTGAACTCTAAAATCGACCTTACCTCCCTGTACGTCTACCCAACCAAACCCTAAAATCATCTTTACTCCCTTTATCTCTACCCACTGAACATTAAAATCACCCTTACTCCTTGTACCTCTAGCAACCTCGAACCATAAACCTTTACCTCTACCCACCCCTAAACTCTGAAATCACTATTACATCCCTTTACCTCTAACCACCACTAACCTCTAGAATCAAATTTACCTTCTTTTACCTCTACGCATCCCTGGTCCCTAAAATTTCTCTTACCCCCCTTTACCTCTACTCACCTATAAACCCTAAAATCAATCTTATCTCCCTTTGTCTCTAGCCATCCGTAAACCCTAAAGCACCCCTCCAAGCCCCACCTATACTCCCCCCTTAAATCCTAAAATCACCCTTACCTCTCTTTACCTCTACCAACCTCAGAACCCTAAATGTACCCTTAACTCCCTTTACCTCTCCAAAACACTGAACCCTAAAATCACCCTTTCTTCCTTTTTCCTCTACCTAACCCACTACTAAATTCACTCTTGCATCCCATTACCTTCATCCACTCATAAACCCTAAAATCAACTTTACTTCCCTTCTCCTCTACCCAGCCAATACTCTGAAATCACACTAAGCACCCTTTACCTCAACCCCCCCACCGGACCCTATCAACACCCTTATCTCCAAGGATGTCATTTAGGAGTCGCCAGGGGTCGCAGCTGCGACCCCTGGCTTGCCCCTTGTGACCCCTGGCACTGCCTTTGCGATCCCTGGCCTCAGAGGTGGCAAAATTAGTGCCGGGAACACATAGGCAGCTTGTTTTAAGAATGGAGTGCAATAGGCTGGAATATGATCATCCCTGGCAGCTAAGGTAAGTAAAACATGCTTTTAAATGTATGTTGTGTGCATGCTTGGGGGTGAGAGTGTGTGTATGTCAGCGAGAGTGTATGTATGTGTAAATGTGTGTGTATATGTAAGCGTGGGTGAGTGAAATTAAAGGTCAAACGGTATATGTTGTCACTTCCACTACCCCTGGCATTGCAGTGAATTGACATTCATTCTTACCTCTTTTTACAGCTACCCACCATGAATCCTTACATCACCAATAACACCCTTTACAACAACTGAGCTACTAAACTCTGAAATCACTCTTATGGCTCCCTTAACCTCTACCCCCATTGAACCCCAATTTCACCTATACCTCCCTTTACACCTACCTATCCCTAAACTCTGAAATCACTCATACCTCCCCTTACCTCCATCCACCCCTAAGCCATAAAATCAATCTTACCTCTCTTTATATGTAACCATCTTTTAACACAAAAATCACCCATACCTTCTTTTGCCTCTACCCATCCCTAAATCCTGAATCACCCCTACTTCACTTTACCTCTACACGCCATAGAATCCTACAACCACAGTTACCCTCCTTTAACTCTACTCACCCCATAATCTTAAAATCACACTTACCTCCCTTAACTTCTACCTAACTAGAACAGTAAATGCATCCTTACTCCCTTTACCTCTACCCGCCAAAACCATAAAATCACCCTTACCTATCTTTAGCTCTACCCAATCCCAACTCTTAATACATTACCTCCCTTGATCTCTACCCAACTGACCCATATATTTACCCTTATCTCTACCTCTACCCATCTCTTAATCCTAAAACCACCCTTACTCACTTTGCCTATACCCACCCAAAACCCTAAAATCACTACTTCCTGCTACCTACACCCACCCCTGAACTCTGCAATTACCATTATCTCCCTTTTCCTCTACTCACCCCTGAATCCAATAATCACCCTTACCTCTCCTTACTTCTACCCGTCCGTCAACCCTACATTCACCCTTATCTTAATTTACCTCTCCCAACCCAGGAATCCTAAAATCACTCTTTCCTCCCTTTATCTCCACCTAACCCAAACATTTAATTCACCATTATCTCCCCTTACCTCTACCCACTCATGAACTCTAAAATCACCCCTATCTTATATACCTTTACCCACCCGAACCATACAATTATCCTTATTTCTACCTCTACTCACCTGTGAGTCCTAAACTCACCCTCACTCCCTTTACATCTAGTCACCCATCTCCTACTGTCACCATTACCTCTACCTACCCAGAACCCCAAAATCACTCTTCCTACCTTTATTTCTACTCACCCTAAAACCTAAACCCCCTTACCTCCTATTATCTCTACCCACCGCTAAACTCTGAAATAACTCCCTTCACCCCTACTCCCTAAACCCTAAAATCACACCACCTTTACCTACCCCTGATCCTAAAATCACCCTTACCTCCCTTACATCTACCCACCCCTGAATCTTATAATCTCCCTTACCTCCTTTTACCTCTGCTAATCTCTGAACCCTAAATTCAGCCATATCTGACTGTAACTCTACCTATCCCCTGAACCCTAAAGTCACCCTTACCTCCCACACCTACCTAACATAAATCTTCAATTCACCCTTACCTTCTTTACCTTTACCCACCATGAACTCTAAATTCACCCTTACCTCCCATTAGCTCTACCCACATTGAACTCTAAATTCAACCTCACATCCCTTGATCTCTACCCACCCAAGAACCCTAAAATCACCCTTACCTTCCTTTACCGCTACTCACCCATGAACCCATGAGCTTTAAAATCACCCTTACAGCCTTTTCCCTCATTATTTGTATTTACTTCTACCCCGCCCTCAACTCTAAAATCACCCTTATCTCCCTCTACGTCTTATCCTCCCTGAGACCTAAAATCAACTTTCCCTACCTTTACCTCTACCCACACCTAAACCTTAAAACCATCCTTACCTACCTCTACCCACCCTTAAACCCCAAAATCACGCTTACCCCTTTACCTTCTTCTGAGCACTAAACCCTACAATCATCCTTACCTTTCTTTACCTCTACCCATCCCTAAACCCTAAAATAACTTATATGCAAAACAACATAAAAAGTATGTTCTTTAAAAAATACTTACCTGTATGATAAAGGTGCAGCTAGTTCCCTGTGTGGTAAAGGCTGCATGGTAAAGGTTCAGCACAGTGAAGGCTACATGGCAAAAGGTGCTTTCCCTCAGGCAGGTCTCACCCCCACCAATTCCTAAATCACTCTTCTGTCTTCTAATGCCCCTACATGTTTTGGGTGCATTCTCTGTTGTTTAATGCCATGTGGTATGATTGGCAAACACCTACACCTTTTCAACAGTTTGGCTTCCCCATGCCCCTATACTTTAGGTCATGCTTGAGACAGAGCATGTTCTGTTGCATGTGAGACATTTTGTTTACTTAAAAAGGGCTTAAACCCAAACCTGGGGAGTTGCCCACCTACTCCTTTCCTTGCTCAGTGTCCTTCTCCTGCTTGCTACTTTGAGATATACTTTTTCTTTAACTTACAACCCCCTTCCTCATTTTTGGCTTGCCCTGCCCGACCTTCGCACTCCTGTGTTGGTGCTTGTCCAGTCCACTCGTGCCCTCTCCATTGTTGTTGCTTGCCCTGTCCACTACCTACCCAATCCCCCCTCCTTTTTATAGGGACGAGCGCAAAGCACTCCGTCCCCTGCAGTAATCTCTCTTTGGGCTTCTAACCACATTCATGTCATGTCAGTCACTTTCGTTGGTTCGTGGGCTTGCCTTTTAAAATCTGCTTACTTTCATTTGTGAAAGGCATGCACACGTCACGCCTTTTCCAGTGTTTAGCCCACCTACACAGCACTGGTAAACTACTGAAAACATACGAGGCTCCATGGTTTCAGCATGGTTTCTGGACTACTTTATCTTTTTATTTTCCACGCAGCGCGATCGTGCAGGAGTTTACATAGCGCGATGGTGATCTGTTTTTCCGTTTTCAATTTCAGCGCAATCGCGCTGCATATTACATAGCGCGATCGCGCTTCGTTTTTTTCTTTTAATTTGTGTGGCAAGAAACGTCCAGTTAGGAGTTTACATCGCTAATAGCTCTAACTCGAGCAAATGCGGGACCCGTTGCATTGCAAATGCTGGTGTTGCTTGTCTCTTCCTCTCCCACCAGGAACAAAAAGTACCAAAAGTCACACCAAGGAGTTTCAAGATGATGTAAAAAAGCATATGGTGCTTCACACCATGCTCTGCATGGCCTTTTTTGGCACTATCTTTATTTGGGGCTAACACAGTGAACTTCAGCTCAGAGGTAAGATATTTAAACAAGTGAGATTTTTTTTCTTGAATGCTATATTTGTGAGTTTCAGGCCTCACAGTCATGCCATGACCCTTTTTGCTTTTGATAACTTCAGACCACTTTAAGTGGATTGCGGCCCTTTCACCCATTTATGGATTACGGTTATCATTCACTTGTGTTATTATTGCTTACCCCCTTTACCTCCTAGTTGTAGCCTTTGGCTCTCATCTCATGACCCCATTTAAAAAAGATTGATGCAGAACTGCGTCACTTATATTTTGATTTGTATTTTGATTTTTGTTGGTTTATGTTTGCTGTCAGGGTGTTTTTGTCATCTGTTTTTTAAACTATTTTTAAGGCACAGAATAATCGTATACTAAGAAAACGGTTTACTGCCGCTCATGGTCAGCGTTGGCCATGTCACGGTGCTTTTTCTTCAAATTGTTTAGTTAGCACTGCTGTAGAACATAGCTAAAAGACGTTGACAAAGTCAATGGCTCCTGCATAGGCAAGTTTTTATAGCTTTGCCAAAGCCTGTTTATTATTCAATGGGCAGCTGCTTGACTGTCTGCAAGTTGCACACACATATTAGTAAAACAGGGATGTGGAAGATGGAATCTGAGTAATGAGTTTACAGGTAGGCAATCGAGTCAATAAACATTAATAAATAGAGCAGAGTTGAAAGCTGTCCCTATAATAATCCTGCACCACATTGCACACATTAGCTAAAACATTTTAAATTGCCACAACTGCAAAGACTGGTCATCCTAGTAAAGAAAAAGTTAGAAGGGGGATCAGTTGAAACAAAACCGTATCGGTAACATAATCCAGCTTTTATGAGAAAGGCATACAGAGAGCGCAAACAGATGCCTTCCAGAGAGCATGCCGCCCTGTGAGAACAATTCACTGTCACATGCCAGGCAAAAGAATTCAGCAAATAATTGGCTCGTGACTGCTTTGCTCAGCTGGATGTGAGTTATGCTGCTCACGGAGAAAACATTTGTTGATCTCATCCAATGTAGCTCGCACAGACTGCAGAGCCTTTCTCTTTCTCTTTCCATTTTTCCTTGTACTCCCTCTCTTTTTGCTCAACAGTTTGAGATCTCTCTCTCTTAAAGCTGCCTTATAACCTCGATGGACTTTACCTGCTGTCATGTCTTTTCTGTCTCTGGTATACGTGCATTACAATATAATCTTTAAAAATAAAACAAGATAACACAAATTGGGAAATTATATTTTACAGCGATCATGGGAGGAGAGTTATTACCTAGATGTATCCTTATTCACATTAGTCATTTTCAGTTCTGGCCTAGAGACAGCTTTAGCTCATATTTTCCACAAAAAAACTGCAATAAAAATGCATACATAGATAGAAGGGCTTTCAGTCAGACCTTGTAATCCTTTTATATTCAAATGACATTCATGTATTACCTTACTCGTCCTTCTTCCTAATGACAGTCGTAAGAAGTGAGCACTTTCTGTCTCACCCACACAATTCACCCATACAAGTAAAAATATATATATATATTTATGCCCCAACTAACATAGCTTCCACAGGAAATGAGTGCCACATGACCCATATAAGTAGGTAGGAAATTATGAACCTTATAAATTTTTCTTCTGTGTCTCCAAAACAGATCACCGAAATGAAAAATATGCTAACTAATGAGACGAAAAGTTTCAATTCTATTAAGGACAAGGAGGCAAGGATTATGCATTTTTCTTCACTTTATTATCACAGCAGCCTTCATAGAACCTGTAAGTAAAAAAGAAACATTAATATTACGTAACCCAAAGAGACGAGTCTCCATAACAACCGTTGTGCAATCAAGTAACAGTCCGATGTATATTAGGGTGTGACATCCTTTCATGTTGTTCTTCTTCACTGAAGAAAGTCAACCATGAACATCTGCTCTATTACATTTTTTGGTTATCTATGGAATATTAAGGTAGGATAGTTCCCCAATTACCCTTAACATCCTCTTACATAAACTTACTAATTCCTTGTCAGAATTTATAATCATATTTTGTGGTGGAAAAAACATAGCAATACTTAAATAACAGAATATAGATTTCTTATGGGAGTGCACCTCCTGATAAACAGTAGAACATATTGTTATGCCCATGAACTCCAAATAAACATTAGAATGGACATCTTAACAAAAAACATTTCTAATAGTCCTACTTACTGTTAACAAAGTCACCTGGGGAGGACTGTGAGATCATTTTCTGTTGTCTCTGGGTGGGATAATCCTCTCCTCCGTGTCCTAATATAGTTGAAACTCTTCTTCTCGTTAGCTAGGAAATTTTAAGTTTTATGTCAGAACCGGAGGCTAAGATAATGCATGTTTAAAGCTTACTTACTACCAGGGCAGTGGCAGACAATATAAGTTTAAAGTAGAAATTTTTAAAACTTGACGGCGACCAATCCACTGTACTCATAATGTCCTCCAGTCTTCCATCTATCTGAACGGCATTAGAAACCATGGCACCTCTTGTGGAATGAGCCCCAAATTCTTGGACATTGATACCGACCTCAGCCATGACCCAGGTTGCCCACCTGGTGATAGAAGGTGAAGATATTACCTTAAAAGGTTCTTAAGACCAATCAACAATTGCCTCTCACCTGCTGGTCTTATATCACTTGTCATATCCTTGTATGCCCTAATGCAGTGGCTCCCATCCTGTGGTCCGGCAAACCCTGGGGGTTGCAAAGCCTCGCTAGGGGGTCCGGGACTGCTCTGAAAAGTTAATAATATTAACATATTAGGGCCCCAGATTTCAGTAATGACTCTGTGGGGGGTCCCCGGATTCAAATAATGATTTGGTGGGGGTCCCCGGGTTCCAGAAATGGTAAACTGGGGGTCCACAGGCATCAAGAGGTTGGGAATCACTGTCCTAATGCATCGTACCGCACATAGTTTGGGGTTTTCTGCAAAAGCAGGATAGGATACTGACCTGATATTTGTCTTTGTTCTCCTGGAAATCATAAATGTAACCCCGTCCGGGGTAAATACCTTTGCTGTGACATCCAGAGCTCTCACGTCTGATACCCTTTTGCAGGATATGAGGCATAACAGTGAGGCCAGCTTAACTGAAAGTTCTTTCCTGGGAAGATATTGGTTATCCTGACAGCTCCTGAGGAGCTGCAGGTCCAGATTGACATCCGACAGTCCAGAGTGTCTTGGTCTTGGTTTACTAAGCCTAATCTTGTTCATAAATTTACAGACCCAAGGGTGCTCTCCAGCCTGTACGTTATCGATGGTGTTTTGTCCAGCCAAGATGGCGGACCTGGAATGGTTGACTGTGCAATATGCCTGTCCCGACAGCACAAATTCTGCCAAGAAGTTTAAGACATGAGTAACTTCTGCCCCAAAGGGATCTAGATGTCCCTCCAAACATCAAGGATGCCATTGTCACCAAGCCACTCGATATCTCTTGGTGGTTCTCGTAGCCCACGTTTGCTGAATTGATTCAGTTGCCTCCTTTGAGAGGTGGTCATCCTTCCAGAATCACCAGAAATCCTCTATGTCATGAGGTTTGGATGGACTGGTAGAACCAAAGGGTTTAGGTCTTCTCAAGGGTCCAGGAGGATCGAAGGGAAGGAGGGTAGTTTTATCAGAAGGTCCCATGATTTTTCAATCAGAGTTGGAAACCAGGCCTGGGACCTCCAGATCAGTATCACTAGGACCCTTGTTGCCATCTGTCTCTTTACCTGAGCCGCTACTCTGGGAATCATCATAAACAGTGGAAAGGCATACGTTAGGGTCTTCGACCAATCCTGGAGGAATGCGTCCACTGCCACTGCCTCCGGATACAGGCGCCAGCTCATACATCATGGCAATAGACAATTCAGTCTGGATGCAAAGAGGTCCAGATCGTATTGCCCCCATCTGTCAATGAGGGCCAGGAAGATCTTGCGATCCGGTTGCTAGTCACTGCTGTCCGTGAAGCTCTTGGAGTTAAAGTCTGCTATCATGTTTCATATGCTCGGTAGGTACTCCACCGTTACCGAAATCTGTTTCTGCAGGCAGTAATGCCAGAAATCCTTCACAAGATCCAACAGGATCTTCAAGCATGTACTGCCCAGTCAGTTGGTATACTGAACTGCCAAGTCATTGTTCTTCCACAGCAGGACACCTTGTCTTTGGTGAGGGACTTGATCGCAAATGATCCTGCCAGGAGCTCCAGGCAGTTAATATGAAGTTTCAGCTCCTGCTCCGGCCACGTGCCCCCCATGGATACCTTGCCACATCGGGCTCCCCAGCCCCATCTGCTGGTAAGCCACTCTATGATCCTGTCTGGTGCCGACTCAAAAATGGCTTTCCCGTTTCAGGCTTCTATACTGTTGATTCACCCTTGGAGCTCCATCCAGGCTTGGGGTGACAGTTATAACAGTTCTGAGTAAGTTAGTCCTATTTGAAGGTGAGTCACCATCAACCTCCAAAGGGCTTGATAGTGTAATGGTCCCTGGAAAATAGCTTTTATAGAAGAAGAGAGAAGTCCCACTATCCTGACCAGTTGACAAAGAGAAATTCAGTCTCAGTACGGATCTGGGTTCCTTCTTTATTTGGGACACCTTGGAGGTCGGGAGACTCAGGGAGGCTTCAACCGAGTTAATGAGAAATCCAAAGAATGTCAGCAGCTGGTTCGGAAACAGTTTGGATTTCCTTTTGTTGATTACCAAGCCCAGGTCTTGGAGGAGCACAATAGTCATGTTCAGATTGAAGATGAGTTGTGATTGAGACTGGTCCAGTAGAAGCATGTTGTCTAGGTAGATGATCATGCGTACCCCCCTTGTGAGAAGGGGCTCTACCTCAGACCATTGTAGCTTGGTAAAGCACCACAGAGCTGATGAGAGTCTGAAGGGAAGAGCCCGCAACTCATAGATCTGATTTTGCCAGGCGATCTGGAGAAATCTCCAACGTGGTCCAGTCTGACCATCCATTCCCCTGTCAGAAGCATATCCCTTTGAAGGTGGATGCCCTCCATCTTGAAGTGTCAGTACACCAACCATTCTTTGAACTCTTTAAAGTTGATGACCGGTCTGAAACCTTTGTCTTTCTTTTGCACAAGAAACAAATTGCTCAAGAACCCAGATGGGTGTAGTCCTTACATGCAAATTACCCCTTTTGACAGAAGGTCTGCCACTTCTGAATCTATTAGATTTGTTTCCTCTGCCGTAAAGATCAGGGGCTGTGGGGGTACCACCTGAAAAGGTGATCTGTAAAGGTCTATGTGATAGCCCCAGACCGTCTGAAGGACCCATGGGTCTGCGGTAAGCTTCTCTCAATTGTGAGCTCATAACAGGAGTCCCCCCCCTAGGTCTTGAGGGGAAGAAAGAGTGTGTTTGCATCTCCTCTGTGACTCTGGAACCCTTTCCTCGGCCTAGGCCCCAGTTGGGGTAGAAAGGTCCTTGTTGACCGTCATTCCAGCTGTTATTTCTTTTGAACTGGCCTTTGGAGGGACCTTGCTGGTATGATTGGCTGGAGGAGTGGCCCCTGCCTCTTCTGAAACCTGCAAAAACCTTCCTGTGGAGGATCTTTTTGATTGAAGATTAAGCCTTGTCGAGAGCTGAGAAGGTTGCAACGAATTTCCCCAGGTCCTTGACGAAGGACTCACCGAATATGTTTCCTTGTGCTATGGCCCCCACTTCTGAGATTTGCGACCTCCCACAGTTTGGGGTCGATCTTGATGAGAAGAGACCTCCTCCTCTCAGCCGCTAATGCTCAATTTGCGTTCCCGAGGAGGCAGACGGCCCTCTGTGCCCATCCAGCTACTATGTCCATGAACGTTAGTACTCACAATTGCCTGGATTGTTATGCCATTTCAATGATCTTCATGAGAGGTCCCAGCACCTCCAGAAGTTTGTCCTGGCAAGCTCTCCAGGAACAAGCCATGCCCTTCTTTAGCATGTATTTGCTTAAGAATGTACACATTTTTGCATCAATCTCTGGTGTGGCCCCCACCTTTCTGCTTAGTGATGGTCTAATGCACTCTGTTCTGAGGCACGGATCTTGCTTGCCACATATTCGGTCACTTTAAGATCTGGGGTCCATTCCGAGGACCTGGGGTGATATATCCCCTCTGGATCAAACATTTCTAAGTGCCCTGCGTCTCCATCCAAAGTGTCAGAGGCCATGAAGGCCGGCGCCATTGTCTGCCAGAGTGTCCGTCCTCGTAGGAGGCCAAGTCCACTTCAGATTAACCCTCCCCTCTGTAGGGAACCCCGAGATCGGGGTCTGAGTTTGGAATGACTAGGTTGCAGTTTTCTCTGGTTTTGTCTTCCTCCCAGAAGGGTCCGTGTTTGAGCATGTGCACGCTCTTGCGAAAGGTCTGCCACAGTTTGTTAAAACGTTCCAGGTGCCCCGCATCATGCTTGGTGGCCTTCTTTCCCTCAGGAGTCAGTCCGTTTGGTCCTGTGCCTAAGGAGGCAGGATGCTGAAAATCCCTGGAATGCTCTTAGCTAATTTATCTACCTTGTCCTGGCAGGGAGCTAGCACTCTAGATATTGCCTCGGGTAGTGCTTTGTCCCACCCCTGCAGGCAGGTGTTTAGGAGGCCATTCTTCTACTGCCTCCTGCAAGGGTGAATATTCATGATCCAGAGGGGACTCCTTTTATAGTGAGGGTAACAGCAGAACACAATATTAATATACTCCCCAAAATAATTCTGGGCAGCCCCATCATTAGTGCTCTGTTGCCTTAACAAGTTGGTATTGTGTTAAACACCATCCAGTGGCTAAAACCATCCATGCCGCATGCATCGGCAAAGAAGAACAGACCTTGTTGCAGTGCCAATAGCGAGGTCTGGCAGGAAAGCCCTGAAGCAATCCCAGAAGGGATAACCTCAGCAGGGCTTTCCCCTCGCACGTGTGGGACAGTGAAAGCGCTGTCAAGCTGCTCTGACAGACCACAACACAGGCCACAATGATCTGACAGGTTCTTAGCCAGCGTGAAACGGTGCCTCCTAGTGGACCTGCACAGTAGTGTGAAACACACTAGGTTTGAAGCATACCACGCAGCAAGCAGTATGTAACACAGCACAAATTGAATTACAGCACAAATTGAGTTACACAGCAATTAAGCGCGGCAGCAGAAGAGCATAGCAGCAAATGGCTAACACGGAATTATGCAGCAAGATAAATGAGAGAAATATAGAAGACAGTTAAATAACTGATGAGCAGTGAAGAAAGAGAGACAGGAAGGGACGTCACACCATAATATACATGGGACTGTTACTTGATTGGACAATGGATATTATGGAGACTCTTCCCATTATGGTTCATGGCATATGTAGTCTTAATGTGTTTTCAAAGGCTTCTGTGATAATAAATTGAAGAACGAAATCAAGTTAAGTGGTTCACTGTTTTTATTTCTTGATAAAGTCACTGGTTTAGTTTGAGTTATGTGTTTACATCGGTATGCTCAAGTGACTGATGCTTATATATGTCCTGTTAATGAGTCATGTTTGACAATCTTATATAACTAAGCAGGCATGCTACCTCACCGTGGAGTGATAGGGAGCTAGCTATTACCCTGGCCCTGTTCGCACACAGTTCAAGGAAACTCAGCTGCTTCTCTTAGATGCAAGATCACTTTGTCTGATTGCAAAATGGCATTGGTCTGGAGGACATTTAGAAACGATTGCTGCTGTGTTGCTAAGCAACCGGAGGATGCAGGAAGTGTGGGGAGTTGATTCCATGATCTTTGTAGGCATAAATAGGAGAAATTATCTGCAATACAAAACCATTTTAGTCGAACAGTTATTTCTATAAGAGTGAATAATGAGAGTTTAAAGTAGTTTCAATTGTTTATTCAGAATATAATTTAAATTATTTTATTAGTCAATACGTTTACAGAACATTGCATAAAGTGTATCTTGAAATATGTCCCTGCTCTGATCGCTCCAGTTTAGTCACCAAAGGATATCAGTATCCATAAAGAATACAGTAACAGTTTCTAAGAATTAGTCTAGCCAACTAAGAAAGTCAGCAACATAGGTCATGCAGAGTTTAAACAAGTGCACAATTTAAAAAAAAACGCTATTAGATATACCGAGTTTCACTCATTCAGGTTAATTGAACATTGGATTACATTTTTTAAGGAAAGCCTTCACACTCTCAGTCAACCAACATGTTTGCTTCCTTTCTGATATCACATTTGATTCATTATATGCAGTAGCAGAAGGTTCCAGTTCTAACATATCGGCTAGCCCCACATTTTGATGCATTCATGGAGGGCAGAGAGTTCTTAAAAGCTCTCTTGAGTCACTTGCTGTTCAATGGATTCAAGTTCTTTGGACCGCAGCTAGAGAATCTAGTAAAAAATGCAGTAAAAAATCATAAACTCCTTACCCTGATCAAACCTATAGCTTGGAAAAGAGGTTTTAAGTTCAAACAAGAATTTGGACAGTCTTTTACCTCCCTAGGAATGAACCATCCTTTTGTGAGAAGGGATATGGAAATAGCACTCCTTCCAATGACGAATCCCGACATTGACCTTCAGTTTCTCCAGCCCCTGCAACCATTCTCAAAGCATTTATATATGATAGCAGGAGGAAGACTCAAGAACGTTTATTTAGTTTGAGAAAAAGGCTGTTTGATATGACTGAGTCCTCCGACTGTGAGAGACAACTTCAGGATAAAGGTTTCCTCTCTTTCACTCTTCATCACAATGCCCACTCCTTGCAATTCCCAAAAGTTCTGAAGTCTCAATAAATAGATTCATGGTCTCTTGCAGAAAGGGGCCATCATTTCAGTTCCAGAGGAAGAGAAAGGTGTTACTCTCTCATGTTTTTAGTGAAAAAAAGCTCAGCAAAATTTTGTCCTGTGTTGCATATAAAGATTGCCAATCTGTATATTGAACATAACAATTTCAAGATCGTGAATTTTCAGAAGGTATTACGGCTTGTTTTCTCTGACTCCTTTGTAGTATTTATAGATCTCTTGGATGCTTATGTTCATATCCCTATTCACCTGCTTTCTCAAAGGTTTTCGAGATTCTGTGCCTTGGGCTCGCACTTTCAATTTTGCATCCCCCCTTTTGGCCTTGCTTCCACAGCAAGGGTGTTCACTAAAGCCCTGGCTCCTCTAATGGGCATCCTGCATTCCTTAGGGTTGCTGTCTTCCTCTGTTTGAATGATTGTTTAATATCTGTGTTGTTTTTCCTTAAGAGTCAAGAAGCCGTCCAATTGGTTTGAAAGTGTCGGGAGGATCATGGGTTCACTCTCAATGACAGCAATTCCTAATCCCATCTCATGAACTCCAGTTCATTGTAACCTGTTCAAAACGAAGTTTTGGAGGGACTTTTTATCTCTCTGGTGACAACAGAGGTTAATGAGTCCGCTGAGACATATTTTGGACTCTGATAGTGCTCTGCTGGGAGAATTGTTGAGAGCCCAGAAGGACATGGCAGCCTCTCTGTCTCTTGCCCCTTGCGCTTTAAGACATATATTTCACCTAATCTGTCACCTTCTCTTATTCAGGAGAACAAGCTCCCAGGACTATGACATCCTGGTCTTAGTTTTAATCCCAGTATCCCAAATACTACAATGGTGGCTAAGTCCATCGAACTTCTCAAAGACCATAATAACGGATTGCAATTCATGTGGTTGGGGAGAAAGTCTGAAAGAATTTTCAACTCAGAGGCTGTAGACTCCAGTAGAATTCATGATGTCTTCAACCTTGAAGGATCTAGCCGGAGTCTACAAAGCTCCCTTGGCCTTTTCCCCCTTTGATAAGTAGTTAATCTATGTAGATCTGAAGATATAATTAGGTCATCAGGGCCTATGTGAACTACTTTGAAGGGACCAGTTCCCCTCTTATAGCTCAGCTAGCAGAAAAGGGTGGAGCCTGGACATAGGGGTATTTTTTTACTCTAACAGCAGTTTTTCTGCCAGGGTGGGAGAATGGGCTTGTTAATCATTTGCGCTACCCATTTCCTTCCCTGGACTCAATATATCTCTGTCCTCAGATCTTTCAAGAAATTGGTCATTGGTTAAGCTAGACGTTTTCTCCTCTCCATAGGATGTTCTTCCCAATTTATGCTCTCTCCTTCCGTGTCCGCAGGCATGGAAGGCAGATGTTATGAGCTTCAGTTCATCCCTGGGTATCCTCTATATGTTTCTTCCTTTTGCCCTTATAAGCATGATATTTGCAAAATCAAGAGGGTCGATGTGTTGTTGGTGGCCCTGAACTAGACCCCCCCAGCTCGATTTCCTTTACTATGTCATCTCTCCCTGTTATTTTTGTTGAATCCACACACTTTCAGGTTCCTTCTAATCCCTCAAAAGTTTCTCAGGTGACTTTCTCTTGGGGTTTAGAGATTGAAAGGAGGAGGTGTTGTAGGGTCCGTGCTTCGTCTCCATTGTAGACTTCCTTTTTAACTTGACATCTTCCTCTAACACGAGAATGTGCTATAAATGCATTTATTCTTGGTAGGCATTGTCATCCTGTAGTTTGCACATTTAGTTCTAAGGTCATACAATTAGAACGTGATGACCTTTTTTATTTTTTTGTGATCATAGGAGACATCTTTTTTAATTCCTAGACAAACTAACAAGCTGTGTTGCACCTTTGCCACAGTCGGATAAGGACAGTGTTATTTTATATAAACAGCATCCATGCCATACCCAGTGAGAGGAGCACTTAATGCTTGGGGTATCATGGAAGCGCTGTGCGCTGTGACTGAGATGCAGCTCTGCTGATTCCGACCTTCATCCTGAGAAGGAAGATAGCCTGTACACCTAGACGAATGCATTTGTGACGGCACTGAGACCGGCTTCCTGGCACTTCATACCAAGGTATTGGGGCTAGACGATCCCAACAGGGCTTGCAGAGGGCATTCCCGCTATGTTCTCTTTAGTGGATAGTTATTAGTGACAGATAGCAGTAACATTAGTAACAATTAACAAGGTTAAATTGTTTGTATTTTTCACCATTCTAATAATGCCTACTATAACTATGTGTCTACTCTGCTAAATCATAGCAGCTCATGTCTTTATTACAGGAATACAATCTCTTCAATAAATATTTGAAGATGTATTTTTGTATCTTTCTTGTTGATATCCTGGGCATGTAAAAGTAACAAATGAAACGGTTACATCTGTTTCCACAAATTTCTTGGAAATCAGAGTGGTCATGTTTGGGGTTACCAATAACATCTATTACCCTGGTCAGGTTAGGGGTTTAGATGTGGTACTGTGAACTAAGCAAAATCAACCGACATTCACTGATGATCTAATTAGACTAAGGGCTTTGATTTAGATTTTGGTATGTGGGGGTTACTCCATCACGAAAGCAACAGATATCTTGTCCGCCATATTACAATTCCATTATATCCTATGGAAATTGTAATAAAGTTGATGAGATATCCGTCACGTTTGTGAGTTAGTGACCGGTCCACCAAACTCTAAATCAGGCCCTAAGTCTCTATATTGCAAAGTTCTTGTTGACATAATACACAGTCATACTAAACTCGTAGGAATTGTATAACATGACACCGCCAACGTTCTAGGTTTGGTACCTATTTAATGAGTCTACTGAGTAGTTTCCATGCTTGTGCCCAAGATCCTGCTCACCTTTACATGGAGATGTCTGTGGTGATAAGAATTTATCCTCTTCAGTCAGGAAGCATCTTTTTATGTCTGAAGGCTGAAGCTTGAATTTTTAAAAGGAATACTACTTATAGTGTTTCCTTTATTTGAATTGCATTAATTAAATATAGCATAAGCAGTGAATATTCCTGTTAAACACAGAAAGGCTGTTACTTCTTCTTTAACTGCACATGGGCTCACAAACAGCGGTGGAGATGTTTACCTTTGTGGTTGAGGCACACATTGATGCAAAAACATTTTATCCCTGGGTCAATTTTCCTTCGGTTGATGCCAGTTCATGCATATTTCATACATACACTGCAGAGCTTGTTGCATATAGATCTTATGAATATTTTGAAAAAACATTACCATACCAGGAACATCAAAATTGGTTCCAAGGTGCCCTCCCACATACACTTTGAAATGTAAGACTATGTCCTCTCAGTAATGAGGGGGCAACCTGGTCAGCTTTGGCAAACTATGCCATATCAAAATGCACAATTAAATCAGGCTGATACGCTTGTTCTTCTAAATCATTTGGTTAGACTATATTGACATCTAATGAAGTTAGTTATGCGTACATTAACTACTTCCCCAGCAAGGGTTCTTTAAGTTGGGCAGCCACAGTTAGCTGTGAATTTAATTAGTCCTGTTACTATTAATGCCATTATGGGCAAGATCCCTACCAAACAGGACGAAAATCCATTTTGCATAGCACAAAAAACAAATCATCTTGAAGCAGTGTTTCCCCATAATGGACCCCAAGATAAATTTAGAATTCTCACTATGTTGCTACCACTTTGTATGGTTCCCCCAGTTGAAGATCGTCTCACATGGAGAGCTGTCATATATACTATTACACATGAATACCCCATCAATTGCTGTTTTGCCTGAGGTGCTTAAGCAAGTAAATGAACACAGGTTGGCCCCGCACAGGATTTGGGAATAAAACTATTTGACATCTTTGCCACAATATCCTCAATAATTCTAAGTAATATTAAAGGGGAGGCATGCCCTGGTTAGCAGCAGACTCGACAATGGCAACGCACTCTATGCTGACACCACCCAGAAGAACTTGACGAAACTACAGCACATACAAAATGCCTCCGACAGACTCATCCTGGACATTCCCACCACAAACACATCACCAATCACCTAAAAGACCTCTACTGGCTTCCTATTGAGAAAAGAATAAACTTCAAACTCCTCATCCGCAGAAATAAGGGCCTCCACAACCTAGGACCCGCCTACCTCAATCTCCACATCACTCTCTACTCCTGCCAGACCTCTCCGCTCAACAAGCACTAGCCAAGGTACCCACATACTAAAGACCTGAGCTGAAGGGAGATCCTTCGCCTACCTCGTGGCAAAGAGCTGGAACACCTTGAAGCACAGAGGAGAAACCCCCTCAGCGCCTTGAGACCCTTATGGAGTAGTTGCGCTCAATAAATCCGGATTTGATTTGATTTGAGGCAGCTTCTTTGGCTGTATACCAACGTCACACGTTGGTTTCCATTGCGGATCAGGAATGCAAGTTACCTATAACTATTTTTGAAACCTATTCATCTATAGGTCATGATAGTTTGTAAACTAGGCCTAGGAGGCCACAACTTAAAATCAAATCTTATACAGATGCTACCAAGCAGAAACCTTAGTCTTCTAAAAAACACTGGGACACAAATAAACTTAAAGATAGAACTAAAGCACAGACTGGATCTCTGTAAATGGGGTCTTCCAAAAACTGTTATAACCTACGTAGCAGTGACATACTTAAACAGCCAGATAGGTATCAGTATCCTGATACACGTCCTTGTTGTTCCTTTCAGGACTCTACCGACAGGCGGTCAAAGAGAGGGGGACAAAGCAAACATAGACAGGAGGAGTATGTGAAACCGAAAACAGACTTACATAGCTCCTCTGACCTTCTCACAAAACAAGGGAAAGAAACTTCCACAACAAAACTACAATTTAAAAAGAAGAACGTGGCAGGAATTTCCACTAAATAGGCCACAAATACTCATAACTCTTCTTCCGAACAAGACGCGGGCAAAACCTCTACTTGACAGTACAGCAGAGGTCACCATAATTTGCAAGACTCAAGAGTTTCTGGCGGCAAGACCAACTAATGTCTACATGCAAGTTAAAACTCCATATCAGCGTCTAAGCGCTGCTGACAAACTTTATGAGTTGGGTATCCAAATCAGGGTCACTTACAGTGTATAATTAAAGTAATAGTGTGGCAGAATTCGACTAATGCATGTGGCATTCCCTTGGCTGAAGTAGATTGGCCACCTTAGTTTGTCAGAAAAGTCCCATGGGTAATGATGTAATACTACCTTGCTTTTCTGTTATTGTTCCCAAAGAAGTTAAAGAAGCATATGCTGCAGAATGCGCTCTTGCACAGACCCTAGTATTATACTGCAATCAAGCAGGCTGGGATAAGAACGTGCCTTATTATGTTATAACCTATAAGGTCAAGCCTGCAAGTGCAACCACAGTACCCTATTAAATAAGAAGCTTAATGTCCCGTTAGGGAGATTCTTTCACAATTAGGATATCAGGAAGTTACTGAGCCTTGTGTCTCTCCTGTGAACAATCCATTATTTCCTGTAATCAATTGTAGTCTTAGACTATAGACATTTAAAGTCATACACTGACTTTTGCTATACAAGATTTCCACAGCACACCTTTAATGAATAGTATTGTTCATAAAAAATACAAAACTACTTTAGACATTTCCAATGTTTCTTTCTGTCAAAATATAGCACCTGAATGCAGGGATTTGACCGCTTTCATAGTCCTAGGATCTCAAAGGAGGTTCTGGAGACTCCCTCTGGGGCATAAGAACAGTGCAGGTCTGTTTGCTGCTTGAGTGACATTCATTTTCAGGAAACTGACTCAGAAGTGTTATATTGTTGACATTTATGTTACAGACGATGATTTGAACACACAGTTGGCCAGAGTGGATTGTATAATTCTAGTATTTTCGGATAGAAATTCAATTTTCCAAAATCTAAAATAGCTTTTCTCATTATCCTGTTTTTAGGATAGTTATTAGTTATCAAATGAAGGCAGAAGGCTTGCATCACACTTCTTAAAGAAGTGTACCATCTTACAACCACCAAATACTTTATTTATTTCAAAATTACTTTATTGAGATTTTGTATAACATAAATGAAATTAAAAAATACATTGAATGGTACCATCAAGTGGGAACAGTAGTTTAGGGTATAGCAGGAGGAGTCGGTTGACATTTACAAAGTGGAGGGTAGAGATAAGTGTATTTGTTTGCAATGGTGAGGTGAGGTTAATCAGTGTATGTATTGTGACGGAGCAGTTTTTGATGTTGTAGTGAATGATTAAGGTACCGCAGTTGTAGATGGATGAGTAAGAGTAAAAGAGCTGAGACGAGAGAAGAGAAGAATAGGTGATAGGGGGTGAAAAGTAGGGAGTACATGGGGAAGGGGCGTGGGTAGGGAGAGGGCGAGGGGGCGAGTGGGGCAAGCAGGGGGAGGGTGGGAGAATGATGAGTAAATGTACGAATGATTGAGTGATCAGATGACTGTGATTTCATAGACAAATGTCTAGTATGCACCAGAGTTTACAATTCTTCAGTGATGTTGTCATCATGTATACGTTTAGTGAGTTACAGGCAGTTCTGATAAATTGGACACATTCCCATCATGTGTGGGGAGATAGTTTGGATGAGTCTTTCTATTCATTGAGGATAACTTTTAGGTCACTTGTGACTAGAATGTCCCATAGGAGACAGCCCCCTTTGTTTAATGCCTGCTTTATGTCAGTGGGTAGGATTCCCAGTGTAAAAGAGGCTAAAGTAGGAGTACATTTTGTATGAAGAATTTAAGATATTGTATTACTGATGTCCTGCCAGAACTTTGTGGTGGAGGTAGCATGTGTTTTAAGTCTCCTGTTTCCTTCTCACAGCTCCAACATTTGTCAGAGGATCGGAGGCCTAGTTTACAAAGTTTGGCCTAAGTCCAGTGGGCCATATTGGCAATCCAGAATCTGCTTTGCGCTAGTGATGGAGCTATTATAATGGAAGTGAGGTTACTCCAGGTAGATGGCCAGTCCATGAGACCTTTGGAGTGCTGTTGGAGTCTGATGGTAGAGTTTCCCACTTGTCTTGTGTTGGTTTGTTTAGTGGTTTTTTGGGGGGGAAATGGAGGGAATACAATTTGGTAAATGTTTCAAAAAGATTGGGTAGGTTGGGGATTGGAGGTTTAAGTTTGGCTATAAGTGATTTTATTTTAAGGAAATGGTAAAAGTATAGGCTCTTTAAATCAAATTTGTCTTTAATTTGAGAGAATAGTATGGGTTCTGAGGGGGTGCTAATATCTCTCACCAGGAGGATATCTTTTTCTGCCCATTTCTCTATATACATTGGTCTCCCTTCTAGTTTTAACATTTCATTGTGCCAAATTGAGACTAGACATGAGTGTTCAATTGTGTTGGGTAGTTTGTTGTCATTTGTTTTAAGTGCCTGTGCTGTGCTGGATAGAATGTTTATAGAATGGTGTGTTTTAATTTTTTTGACAGATTTTGGATGGGTCTTTCCCTTCTTGGGTATAACAATTATGGATGCTTCTGCACTAAAGCCCTCAATGGAGCCCGTGGAGGAGAAGTGGGCGAATACATCTTCTAAGGGAGTGATCTGGGAGGTACCCCAAGATTTATAGAATGACGCCAGGAAGACATCAAGGCCTGGGGTTTTCCTGGCTTTTATTGTTTTGATCGTGTTTATGATTCCTTTGCAAGAAATCGTCTGTTCTAGTAATTCTTTTGTTTATTCATCTTTCTTAGTTACATACATTTTGTTGAGGTAGTTTAAGCATATGTCAGATGTGTTATTACTTTTGGAGTAGAGTGTGTGGTAATATTTTTCAAAGGTTTTTCGGATGGCCTTCTCGTTTGTCGATGTGATGCCATGTTCATAGGTCATAGATGTTTTTCTTCTCTTATGACGGGTCGGTTTTAAATGAGATGCAAGTATTTTGCCAGTTTTTTGCCAGTTTTATTACATCCACAGAAATTGATGCCTTCGCATTTTTGTACTATTAGGTAGGTTTTGTTACTCAGAATCTCGTTGTATTCATACTTGAGTTTAATTAGATTTTTAATTGTGTTTTGTCTTTGGTGTCTTTGCGATCTTTCTCTAATACTTTTATTTTTAGTTCTAGTTTGTCTAAGGTGTTGTTGTCTAGTTTTTTTTTCTTTGACATGTGCCTACGGATAGTGCATTTCTAGCTGTCCCAGATGATTTGTGCATTTGGACCTGAAGACCTATTGAGTTCTATGTATTTATCAATCTCATTTATGATGATTTCCTTGGAGGAGGGTTTCTGCCTGTGGAGGTTGTTCATTCTCCATTTTTCGTTTTTTTGTGTATTGCAAGCTATATCGTAGAGTAATGAAATACAGGCATGGTCTGAGACTAGAATTAGTTCAATGGTTGGGGATGAGGTGGCTGGAACATGAGTTTCGTCAATAAAGATATAATCAATGCAAGAGAATGTATCATGCACAATGGAGAAAAATTAGTAATCTCTTCCTGTGGAATTGTATGGTCTCCATATGTGTTTAAGTTTAAGAGAATTACACACATTTAGCATTTGTTTATGGGATTTGTTGGGTTTTAATTGACAGGCAGAATTCCTGTCAAGGGTGGCACCCGAGGGTGAATTGAAATCGTAGAATCATTCTGCAATTGGGAGGTAAAGTTGACAGTTTTTTATTGAGATGAATCCAAAAGGTAGGGTTGTCATTACTGGGGGTATAGATGTTCATGAGTATGATTTCAGTGTTGTCCCTCTGTATTTTAGTAAGAATGCATTTTACAGTGCACACAGGACAGGCCGGTGCACAAGAGACTGGAAATGGCAGCTTTCCCTACCTACAACCGTTGCCTAAATTCAGGCCAGGGCCGTAGGCAGCGAGAACTGCTGTTTCAGTCCTTGTTAGTGTACCAGTGTGCACAAACAACGAAAAAAGAAAGAGACAAGGACTGTCCCCGTTGTCCGACGGCGATGAGTCTGCTGTGGCTGCCTCCCTCTGGCCTTTGCTCTGGTGCGCGCTGCAGCCTAGTTATGGGCTGCACAGCACAAGCACAGACTGTCTGCGCTTGCGCTGTACAGCCCATAATTGGACTGCAGTGCGCAACGGGTGAGCTTTACTCTGCTGGCGGGGCTAGCAGAGTTTTTGGACTAACTCCCCATTGCATGCAGAGCACGGAGTTCCAAAAACTCTATTAGCTCCACCAGCGCAGCAGAGCTCCCCGCAAACCCCTAAACATAATATCAACATAGTGTCAACATAGAGCTGACAGAGTTTCAGCGAGTTATCTGTAAAGTGTCTACCTAGAACCAACACATTATTAACTTAGAACCAGCATAATTTTCACAAAGTGCCAGCATATTCTCAACATAGATTCAACACAAATCGAAGTGAGTTGGTTGAGTGACCTCCAATTTACTGTATTGCCAGTAGTGCAGGAAAACATTAGTGATTCTTTCATTGTCCAACCTGTGGGTCAGATCGTAGTTCGGTAGCAATTGGACAACAGCTAAGTCCCTGTTAGATGGCACTAGATTTGTATGCTATTATTATCAAAATGAGGCTGGTATCAATATTAATTAATGCCAATATGAGATTTGATCAATCTAAATTATGTTGAAAGTGAGAAGATGAAACATTGCAATAAATCTGCCATCGGGTTGATGGTAGTTATAAAACATCTGATTTAACCAGAGCTGGTTGAAGGTCATTATAGAGATATATAGTACCAGTCATTGTAGAAGAGAAGATAAATCTAACCATTGGTTAGGGTTAACAGTAGGTTCTTTTATTGTTAGGTTATTAGTAGGTTAGTAGGGTCTTGTTAGTTTAGTTAAGGTTTTGTAGGTTGCTAACCACATTATTTTTTCTGTCTCAATTTAAAGAAATGGAAGCAACTCAAACAAATATTTTGTCCTGTTATAGTTATCATGAAAGTATGAGCATGTACGACCATGTGTCTATCCCATGGATCGGTCAGGGTTCTGCAGCATTATGGGAAGAACATGATTTGTTTTTTGTTTAGGCTGTTTCTGGGCAGCCTTGAATATTGCATGCTACTAAGTGAGTAGAAAGTTAGTGAAAGTTAGTAGGAAGGATTTGTGTGAAATGTTAGCCATTCCTTCCGAGTTTATAATAAGTAATTTTCAGGTCTTGGATTTCCACAACGTAGGAGTCCAGTTCCTAAGGGTCTTCAAAAATTATGGTTATGCCCTTGTAAGTTGTTTTCATTCATGCAGGTTGAATGAACAAAAATTGTATTGACATATCTTTGCGAGTTTTCGTTTGGAAAAGGAACGGCTTTTGTTTCGAAACAGTGTCTTTGGAATAATCGTGAGAGATCCCAATAGAAGCGCCTTGCCACTTAATTCTCTGTATTTTCTTCATCTGTGTGAGGAGGGCTTCAGTATGTGAGTAGTGGAGAGGTCTGAAAATGAGGGCTCTTGGAGCTTTGCTGTTTGCGGGCTTATGTGTGGGCACTCTGTATATTCTGGTTATTTCAGAGTCCTTGTCTAAGTTTATATTGAGTTCTTGGGGGATCCATTTTTCAATGAAGGTTGCACAGGAAGGAGCTTGGTTTTCCCATCTATTTCTATCTTCGACCTCAGTGATGTTCCTTTCCAGTCGAGCCAGTCTTGCAGTGGTGGTTGATGAAGTTTTAGAAGAGTTGTGTTTATGGTCTTCCAGGAGGTTTATCCGTGATTTTATTTCAGAGACTCTGCCACCCAGTTATGTAATTTTTTGTTTCAAATATGCAAGGTCGCTCTGCATAGTTTCTGTGGTGGATTTTGTCAATTGAGCAAGGATGTGTAGCAAGTCGAGTTTCTGGATAATTAGTTCGAGATTTGCAGAGTTTACAGATTTAGATTATATAGGTAAGTCTGGGGCCAGGGGGTCCTGGTTGTGTCTCTTTTGTGTGGGTTTGGTGTCTTTCAGACCTCACCTTGTTTCTTTGGGGTCGTGCAGTTTGGAGACTGCCATTTTGAGAGTGGACAGTATTGTATAGGGTGCACCTAGTGGGGTTTCGGTAGTCCTTGAGATGTTTGACAGAGGCGCTGAATGTTTTGAGGTAGGGTGAGGTGCAGAAGTTGGTATCTTCACGTAAATAATTTTATATGGTACTGCAATGCAGATTGTTGAAGAGCAAGGTACAGCATGTTTGTAGTGTAATGGATTGTTCTCATCCCCCTCCTGTCTGCAATGTGTGCTGCTGACGGGGTGGAGAAATTCAGGAACCCAATGTGTGTAGTTTAGAAGTAAGAAAGTTCTGGAGCATGTTTTAGAGAGAGCAGTATTAAATAGGGGTGTCTATCTTGGAGTCAGGCATAGGATGGGGGATCCTGTGCCATATTTGCTCTGGTCGGTCGGTTAGTTTTTTATAATATAGGTTCCTACTCTTATAGAGCGTTGTAGAATATCGCCAGTAAGTGCTCACATCTAGGGGTAGGATGTTTGTAGTGACACTGGGGTAGTCGAGTAGAGATTTATCCACATGGAGTTCTGTTGTTGGCCATTTGAGGGTCAGGTGTTGTGAGGCAGCTTCTAGAGCACTTGTTTAGAAGAGGAGTTTCTCTCAAAGATTTGTTCGCCAAAAGTAGGTCGCTGAAAGCACCACACCTTCCTAAATGCTGTCCACTGTTTAAAGTGTCCATGGAGGTGGTGTATCAGCAGAGTGTGCCATTTTTGTCCCTCTGCACAGCAGAGCTCTCCCATTAGGTGGCCATTTTCCTTCCTTTAAAAAGGCTTGAATCACTTTTGTGTTTTCTAGTTCGTGGTAGAACATACATACAAGATTGCACAACAGGTTAAACAGCTGTAGGATTTAATTTGTCCTGTTTTTTCGAATCATCATTATACTGTTGAACATACTACTATTCTCAGATCATTTGTGTTAACACTCCTAATTTAGCTAACCGCATAATTGTGGATGCCAGTAGCTATCCATATGTCACCTTTAATGAAGGTGAAACTGGGCAAATTGCTTATAAATCACATTTACATTCCAGTTCTGAAATGTATTTGCATCTACAGAAAACATTCTGACTGCAGTTCAAATAGCTTTCCTAAAGGAACATCCATGGGCTCAGGGGAAACGCATAATTGTGATGCCTCCTGTTCCAGCCTTAGAGCCTGTCACAAAGGCAAGCATCCCTAACGTGAAAGCTTTATGTCCAAGATGAGTCCAGTGGGCCACTTTCGTAACAGCTACTGATGTAGATTATGTGTTTGACCCTTCTATGAGAATGCAGGAATTTTTCCAGTATGAACAGGAATACCCCATGTCCAATGGAATTTTGCCTCTAGATCAGTACTCTTACATAATATATTTGATATTGACCAGGCATGCTGTCGGTTCTCTGCGACACTTTGGAGTTTAATATGATGTGTTTCATGTGAGATACTTGAGGATTATTTGAAAAGTTTATTTTTTCCTCACAATTGTGAACTTTGGCACACATATCAATAATACTTACCATACATAAAAGTCTACATACGCAGAGACTCCCTACAATTTCATGGACTAAAACTATCCTTAACGAGCCTTGATGAAGTCCGTAATAGGACGAAACATGTGTCGGCTGAATTCCACAATTACAAGCAGGATTGTCCTTGGATGGATTCACCTTGGGTCTAATTGTTTGTTTTTGTTATAACTTTGTGTACATATGTATAACATTAGGTCTAGGGCTCAATTTTGAGTATTTTGTTTAAATAGGTTGGCATTTATACAAACATATCTCAATGTTGTTGAAATATTGGTCAATATGGGATGTATTTTGTAATGTAATTGTATATGTCTATTAAAGGATTTTTTACGATTACCTGCCACATACTAGCTGCATGAATTATTCATCTTTTGTGTTTACATTTTATAATTGATGATCTGTTTGCCAAATTGATTATAGATCTTTTGAATCCATTATATCAGACAATCAATCACTTTTATATTTGTGTGCTCCACATGATGTTTTTTGTATCGCTTACATAATATATACTGATGGTTCAGCCCAGCCTGCAGTTGGTATTAAGCACAAGTACTTGGCTACATGTGCTGCAGTAAAGGATGTCATGAAAGATGGTGTATTTCGAGCACATAAATCACACTGAAAGTTTAGGTGACTGTGTTACTCAGCTGGTAGAATCAAAAGCTTTGGTTCTAGCACTGCAGAATACAGATCCAGAAATTCTCATACTGATAGTGTGTGATTCCTATTACTGCGTCCAGTCCTTTCATAATAATTTGCACAATAGGTGCTTGAATGGATTCAGAAATTCTAAAGGTAATGCTAACAAGCATAAATTGCTTTAAGTAAAGGTGGCAGCTCTGAAAGATGCTTTGCTACAAGTTCATGTCATTCACACATTGAGGGGGTTATTACAATTTTGGAGGAGGTGTTAATCCGTCCCAAATGTGACGGATATACCACCAGCCGTATTACGAGTTCAATAGGATATAATGGACTCGTAATACGGCTGGTGGTATATCCGTCACTTTACCGTCACTTTTGGGACGGATTAACACCTCCTCCAAAGTTGCAATAACCCCCTGAGTCATCAAAGTGTTGGTGTACACATTGAAGGGAATTCGTTGTCTGATGAACCTGCTGAGGCAGCTGCTCAGACTGTTTTAGTAGCTGTGATTACTCATTCACAGGCAAGAATAAATTATTTCATCACTGTTTCCACTGGTGGCACACCCGCACCTAAAAGCTATCCAGCTAAATACTCCTATCTATTGAGTCTTCAAAATATTCTGTTTGCCTTCATTAATGGGTTGGGTGATCGAGTGATCAACTAACTTGGACATCAGGTTACAATTTATGATCGTTTTCCATGAAGGATCAACATTCACCCATTCTGGTTTGGTGGCTACTGGTTCCTTGTTACAGAAACGCTCCTGGTTTTCGGGTGTATATAAACAGACTAAATATGTCTGCTGCTGTGACATTTGTCAACAGATTAAAAGTTCCACAGTTGCACACCCACCGCAGACACCTCTTTTAGTCTTAAATAAGCCATTACAATGTGTCCACTTAAATAATTGTGGATCACTCCATACCGTTGATACATTTAAATTTATTTTATTGGCTGTTGATTTAAGTTTGTGACTTCTATGGGCGTGGCCACAGCATCAGCTAATGCTTGAACTGTTCTTAAATATTGCAGTCTTTATCAGTAAATATGCAGTGGCTGCATTCTACCTGTAACAGGGACAAGCTTTTGCCCCTAAGGCTTACGGTGATAACATGAGCACCCTAGGTGATGCTGTGCATTATTCTGCCTCCTATCATCCTGAGGCAAATTTGAATGGAAGAACCGTGAGTCAAAGTAGTCCTTCACAGCGAGGCTATTAGGTTCAGGTCACAGTTGGATCCATCACCTGTATGGAGTCCAGCGAGCTTTAAACAATCTGCCTAGAAGATATTTGGGTGGTTAGACTCCCTTCGAAGTTCTATTCGGAATACAAATATTTGTTCCACACCTTAATAACCCTGACAAAGTGGCAGCAGGTGCAGAAATCAACAAAAGTTTTTCTATTTTAATGGAATTACAAAACCTCTGATGTGAGGGCTGACATTTAACTTCTAAACGTTCTGCCACTGCCGAAGTGAAGGAGCAACCAGGGATGTCTAGCTGGATTCCTAATGCTGGGGATCTAATCCGGGAGAAGATCATAGACAAGAATGAGTTTGGCCAGCCCTACTGTGCACCAACAGTGTCTATCCTTACTGTTAAAGGTACTCAAACTGTGATTTTGCCACTCCTTGCTGATTGTAAACAGAAACAAGTTTCCATTGATTTGATCAAATTACATCATGAGGCCAGTTCTCCGTGGTAGGCCCCAAGGGTATATGGTTAGTTCCTTGTCTCCCCTCCCTACCCTGCGAGAGATCCCTCTGCATGCATTAACTAGTGCTAATCTCACTACTGCCCAACTGGGGACTTCAGATGTTAAACTTTCACTCGTGCCTGTCACTAATGTCAATACAGGATATGTCTCTGATGTGAGTTTACAGTTTTCTACTGCTGCTTCTGGCAATTAATTTGCTTACTGTCAACCGTCTATGGAGGTATCTATCCGCTCTTCTTTTCTGAATGAGGTCCCTGTTTTTACTCGGACTGCTTCTGGTTACTTTGTCGACATTGCTGATTTTTCTTCAAGTTCTTTGCATACCTTCTTGCATGGTGCACGTGCACTGTTCTCCTAGTTGGAACAGACTTACCTGACTACTACATGGTCCTACCTTCAGAATTTTCTTTCATTGTTGTTTCTCTTCATCCAGGATTGGATTTCTTAAAGATTTCTTCCTGCTGCTGAATGGACCTTATCTTCCAGATCACTCTTCTCCAGAACTGGTAACTGAGGTGCCTACACCTCAATCTTCTTCACATAAGGTCCAAAGAGACTTGTGCCTTGTGACAATTACTGCATTTCATGTCCATGATGGTTTTGGTTCAGACATCTCTTATGTCATTTTTGGTCCTATAGAGACTGCTAATTCTGTATGTTTTTAAAATTTCTGTGGATGATGTTATTAACCCAGGTTCCATTTCTGATGAATGGGATGTTGTGAGTGTTTCTAATATGCTATGTGAGTTAGAATCATATACAGTATTTGGAAATGAGGATTTGTATCAAAATTCTACAAATTATGGTGAAATGTTTTGCTACCATCATTATGCACATCTCTATTTACACATAGCCAGCACTTCACATGTCATTTTTAACTATATACAATGGTAACTCTGCCTGTCACCACCTATAGGTAGTTCTAAAACATACTTAAAGACATTCACTTATTTTTGTAGTCATGTCCCTATAGATCCAGTTTCTTACTCCTTTCATGCCTCAGAAGAATATGCTGACATAAAAAAATGATTTTTTCAGCCTTTTTTATTTCCCTGTCTTCCCATAATGATATGATTATTTGAAATACAATGACTTAAAATCTGTTTTGGGTACATGACATTGGCATGTCCATGGCATTGATGATTTATTTAGGCTTGTCTTATCCATCGACAAATGATCTTTTAAACAAAACAGTACAGAAGACTACCTGCTTTGGCTTGGCTGATATTAAAAATAAAAATACACCTAGCATTCCCTCTCTTGCATGTTTTGGCAATTGGCAAGAGTACACTTATTTCATGGAAAAACAATGTGATGGCGCAAAATGGAACATACAGCTCCACTGTCTGGTTCAGATGGGTGCTTTGTGGAGCCTACTGATATTAATGGCTGCAAATTCATATTTCTTTAAACTTTTCTACATGGTTTAAAGCAAGCATCCCAGGCCCTCTGTATGTTCAGTCACAACACTCAGGGGTGGATGCTACTTATAGCTTAGTAAAGTTATGCCGGCAATAGTTAGAACATTCCACATTATCCGCAGATAAAGAACACTTATCCCTCATGTCAGATGATATGGATTTACAAGATTTTTTGTTGAGTCACAGATACCCTTGTTTTAAACATTTCATATAGGCCTCTTATAATGTAATTTGGGAAATTACTCAAGAGAAAGCTGCTGAATGGTTGCAACAAATTGATAAGGAAAACTGGTGTTTATTCATTGAATATTATTGTTTTACCTGCATTCAATAGCATACAATATTACATGTCTATGCTTCAACATAGTCAAACTCTGTTGAGATCAATTTTGCAACTGAGTTAGTCATTGTAGGTTTTAAAATCAAACAAAGTGCCATGGAAATATTTAAACGTAACTTTATGCCTTATAATAATTTGTTTTGTGTGCAACAAGTTATGGTGAAAAAAGATGCAACGTATGCTTAATATAGAAAACTTGGAAAAGTTGTATTTTACTGTAGTTGAAACTCCATTTGCTGTTTGGTTCATTCATGGTTTAATTTCTCTCCAAATGTTTACTTTTCATTTCACATCATATCTGAAACATTTTCAAGTAGGCAGATGTAATGCAACGGATGCATTTTTTTTCCACAAAACTTGGGTTCTTCCCTTTGATTACAGATGTAAGCACGCGGACAAAGAGGTTTTTATTAGCATAAGTGAATAGTATAACTTTCTGGGCAACTCTTAGGGCCTTATTACGACCGTGGCGGAGGGTATTACTCCTTCACAAACATGATGGATATCCATTCCGTCGTATTACAAGTTCAATAGGATATAATGGAACTTGTAATTCGGCAGGCGGAATATCCATCACATTTGTAATGGAGTAATCCCTTCAACCAAGTTTTAATCAGGCCTGTTGTTCTGTAAAGAGATACTATTTCATGGAGGTTGTAATATATCCATGACTAACTTAGCATGTTATTTGAAGGGAGTTCTTTACCCTTGATAAAGTCGGTATTTTAGTTACTTTCTGATGAAAGCCACTGTATTTTAAACTATCAAGGTTGTTGTGGAATGAAACCAGGTGTCCCCTATGTAGTGACTGTTTCCAAAGTTGTGACTTGTTGTATGAATATTTTACATCCTCGTACACACACAACTGGGGAAGTTACCTTGTGGCCAACAGTCTCTATTTCTAAAATTAACTTTGATAAACTAAGCCAACTGAAAACCTTCTTGTTTCAAAAAGGTATGGCATTAACATCTGCCCGAAAAAACGTTTGATCTCCACGTTGCCCGTTCTTCCTCAAAAGTGCAGTCACGTTTGCACACTAACATTTGTATGCAAGAAGGCAAAGCACAGAAGTCTGTGGTTGAGAATTCTCTGGTTAATTACTGGTAATATTTATTATTCTTAGTCCATCTCGTCCTCATCACAGTCATTACAAGTGAGGTAATGATATCTCACACTAGGAAGAAAACAGAAGGATTCTAAAGTAATAGAGTCCTTCTCAGCAACCCCACTTGGGTGCAACAAAAAGTGCTGGCATTCTGGGCTCCTCCTGTAAACATCCAAACTCTTTTGTCAAAGGACTGAAAGGAGGGAGTGTGGGTGGTAGGTAATAATTGTGACGAAGATGAGATGGACTAAACGTAATTAAGATTACTGATAAGTAACCCAGACATTATCCCTACATTCCTCATCCCAGTGATTACAAGTGAGATACACCAAAGCTGAAGCCCTTTGACACTAAGGAACCAAAAGTCTTGATAATGCAACACATAGAAACTTTAATAGAAAACAACATGACAAACCTGAAATAGAGTATAGCACTATACATTCTAAATACTCATAGAGCTGCATTCAACACAGTGGTGCCTTATTTTTGTTGGTAATCGGAAACAGATTTAATACAATAATGTCTCATAAAAGTATGTTCTGAAGCCGAGGTAGCTGCTCTATGAATTTCCTGCATCAATACTCCCTGTAATTCCCCCACCAGGAAGTAGCCATCACCCTAGTGGATCCACCCTTGATAGGAAGAGCTGTGTCCAGATCCTGCTGAGCCAAGAGAATAGTAGATTTGAGGCACGTGCCTCTGTCAGACTGTCCAAAAGTCACAAATAAGTAATCAGTCATTCTATATTACTGAGACCTATCAACATAAATCAAAAGAACACGTTTAACATCAAGAGTACTCAACAGTTGTTCCTCTGCAGTAGAAATAGAAGGAAAGAAGGAAGGTAGGATTATCTCCTGGGGTCTATGAAAGTTAACTTTCGGAATAACGGTAGGATCAGGTTTAAACACCGCCCTACCCTCCATAAATTTCAGGTAAAACACTTCAATGCTCCTAAGTCCCCAACTCTCTAAACGGATGTAATGGCCACTATAATTGGGACCTTAAAGGAGAGAAATGTCAAGTCTACACTTCTCACAGGCTTGAATGGGGGAAGTTGTAAGGTTTCAAAAAACTGTAGGAAAATCTCAGGAAGGAGAGATGGGATTCTTTCCTGGCTTTGTCACCAAAAAAGCCCTTAAAAAGCTCTTAAACAGCCTAGCAATCAGAGATTTGGTCATGGACAAAGGTTCAGTGAAATCCTTAAAAGCCTTAATCAAAGCCTTGTTAGCAAGCCACTGGGCTTTAAGGGTAAAACAGAAAGATTCAAATGAAAACCATCCAGAAGGAATTGCAAGACAAAGGAGAACCCACAGAGTGGAGAAGATAGATTACGGGAAGAGCACCACATGTCAAAAGATTTACAATGCCTAGAGTAGGCCTTTAGAGTGGAGGGCCATCTGGAACTCTGAATTACTACCACGAAAGAAGAGGCAAGACCTTTCACTATAGTACTTCTCAACTTTCAAACCAACAGTGTGAGCTGAAAAAGGAATGGAGAGATTTTGAGAGGAGAGGAAAATCTCGGATGTGCCCAAGGGAGGAGCAATGCCAAGGACTTCAGAAGTGGAAACCAAGGCCTCCGATGCCAATACAGACCCACCAGAATTAGGTCGCCCCTACAGCAGGAACCTTTGGAGAATTCTCCGGATCAGTAAAAAGGGAGAAAAGGAATACAGAGATAGTCCAGCTACTTCATCACCAAGGCATCAGTTCCCATTGCTTCCGGAAACCTGGAGCAGTATCTGCAAAATTGGGCATTGCTTCTTGATCCAAACAAAGCCATAAAGGTGGGTCTGAAAAGCCTGGAATTCTTCCAAAAGGCCACTTTGAACAGGGTTTATTCCTGGGGTGAAGGACATTTCCTGCTTAGTACATCTGCTGCAAAATTGTCCATGCCTCTGACATGGACTGTCGCTTCCCCCAACCAGTTCTTCTCTGCCCACAGGCCCAATTGCACAGCTATTTGATTGAGGTTTTCAGAAAGAGTGCTCCCATGATGGTTGATATAGGAAACTGCCACAGTATTGTCCATTCATATCAGCACATTCCTTTGCATTGCGCTGAGATGGAAGAATTTCACTGCCCTGAAAATCACCATGAGCTCCCTCCAATTCGAGGACCTCTGACTCTCTAGAAGGGACCATCTCAACGGACATGACTCGTCCTGATGTGTTCCTCCCCATCCTATGGCAATGGCATCTGTTGTGATTACCACAGGAGGCTCTTGATGCATGCTCATGCATTGGAGAAATTCCCCATGATCAACCACCAACTCAGATTGTCTATGAGCTCCTTAGACATAGGAATCAACTTGGAAAGGGATCTGAAGCTAGAGACCAGTGACTGTGGAGATGCCATAATAGAGGCCACAGACTTGTCCACTTGACAGTGTATACAGATGCCACCATGTGGCCCTGAACCTCTAACCAAAGACTGGCTGGAGACTCTTCTTTTGATAAAATCCTATAGAAAAAACTGAAGGGGACTGATTATCTCCACTGGCAAAAAGACTCTTGCAAAGTCTGTCCAGAAGCGAGCTCCTATGAAGACTAGATCATGAGTTGGGGTTAGTTGACATTTCGGTAGATTAAAAAAATCCCAGCTAGGTCAGAGTCATTCTCGCCTGATCACAAAACATCCTTTGATGCAGCATACAGCATCCAATTGTCTAAATATGAGAAGACCTGAATCCCCAGCAAATGGAGATGAGCCACCACTGAAGCCAACACTTTTGTGAAAACTCTTGGGCTGATTTCTAGCCAAAAGAAAAGACTTTCAAGTGCCAGTGTTCATCCTGAACTGCACACCTCAAGAACATGTGGTGAGACTTGGCAATTGGAATATGGATCTTGCATCCATCAGGACTAGAATAATAAGGAAGTGATTTTGAGATATTAAAGAAATAATCCTCTGGATGGAGGGTCTCCATTTTGAACTTGATGGTATTGATGGATGTATTGAGTATTTTTTTTAGGTGACCATCAGTCAGTAACTTCCTGCTGACTTTGGGACGAAGAAAACAATGATGTACACTCCTTGTCCTCTTTTTTTGTCTTGGAACTGGGACAATTGCTCTTTTTCTGTGAAGGTCTGGGATCCACTTTAGAAGAGCCTCTTTCTTGGATGGATCTCGGAGCAAAGGAGTACGAATGATCCCTGTAGAGTGTGGAGAAGTCTATCCTGTAAACCTTTGGCAATTACTTGAAGAAACGTTTTGTCCGAAGTTATTTCTTGCCAACGAAAAATTAATTGCTGAATCTGACCTCAAGTATGTAATTCTGACATCTCCTTGTCTGCATAGTTAGGATCGCTGACCTTTGACATTGGGTTCTTGCTAACTTTTCTGAAAAAACTTGAAAGAGGATTTTCCCGTAAACTTTGAGGACTGCTCCTGATTATGCTGCCTCCTAGAAGGAGGCCAAAAGAAGAGGAGGCTTTTTGAGAACTGACCCTTCTTGAGGACTGTCTCTGAAATGAAGCATTATGTTTGCATGTTTTATAAATATGATGTAGCTTATCCTTCAGCTCTGCCCTGAATTATCCTAAATCTTCAAACGGCATCTTGAGTGCTGCTAACCTCGGTGCTGCATCAGTGTTTCAGTCTTTAAGATAGAAGTTCCATCTTTCCCTACTTCATCAAAGTTGCCACTCTGACAACATCAAATGATATATAGGAGAGGAGCTCAATCTAGTGCTCAATATTTCCCAGAAGCGGAAGACAATCTGATTGCCCCTGAATAGCTACTAATAAGTTCTTAAAGTCAGTAATCAGAAATTGAGCTGTATAAACTCCATAAATCCTGGCTCTTACGGTAACATGTGAACCAGCCAAAACTTTTTTAGAGCAGAATTCACCATTTTGTCCGAAGGATCCTTCTGAATATTCTCCTCTGTCATAAATGCACAGCCCATCAAGCTTACCAATACTGAATCTACATGGACAGTATCAGGTAACATTGTGTCCATGTTTTCCAAAGGATATAGTTTTGTCATGAATCATGGCAAAATTATTTTATCAGGGCCCTTCCATTCCTGTTCCACAACATCTAACACAAACTGATAAATGGGTAAGACTAAATTAGAAAAAATATCTTCTATGTATAAACTCCACCTATCCCCAAACCTTTAAAACTCCCCATCATCCTAAACTCCATCTATTCATGAACATTAAAAAACTGTCACCACCTCAAACTTCTACACATCAGTGAACCTTAAAAACACTCACCAGACCAAACTTTACCCATCAGTAGAAGCTTAAAAACCTCAATATGCCTACTCACCACCCATCCCCAGACTGGAAGGAAACATCACCACCCCTAAATGTCAGTCATTTGTGAACCCTAAATATCTCTCACCACTCCTATACTCCACCCATCTTTGAGCACAAAAAAACCCTAAAAGCTTCTCATCGTCCATAAACATCACCCATTCCTGAGACCGAAATCCCTTCACTACACATAATCTTCACCCAAGTGTGTGATTTTGGATGCTTCTTTAAAATTAGCTTTCCTTTAAAATGTTTTCTTTAATTTTTGATTTATTTATAGTTCCTTCAAATTGTACTTCCTTAAAATTGGGGTTCCATCATTTGATTTCCTTCAGTGTGGGTTCCCAGTTTTTTCCTATTAATTCACATGCATCACATTTTTGGTAGGTGGGGAGGTCACTGAGTTTTTACTCTGTGGAATTCTGCAGAGTTACTTAACAACTCTGCAAGATTCCGCTGAATTCTTCCCACCACTAATTTTAAACAAACTGTGGATGGAAGTTAGTGAAGCACTGCTGATAAAGGGATAAACTTGAGCTGAGCCAAACTCCATATTTCTGGTGATAGAAGAATTCCTCCATCTACTGGCAAAAGGATAAAAGGAGGATCCATGAATGGCGTACAACTGTTTGGAGTATTGGTAATTTCTACAACACTGATTTACACGGTGCTGTACATTTTGCTCCATTAAATACATTTACAGCAGAGACCAATACATAAACATAAAGGGCCCGATTCACAAAGGTAAACTTAAACTTTTGATCTAAGTTTAGACCAAAAGTTTAAGTTTACAACTGTTTGGTATTCACCAAGTTAAGTTACGAGTATTATCTTAATGTCTGCACGCAGGGCAGATCATCTGCACTTTGGAGAATCATCCACACTCGGGCAGATTATCCACACTCGGGGTGGATCATCTGCATTCAGGGTGGATCATCCGCACTTGGGGCGAATCAACTGATATTGGGCCGGAGTCATGTTATTACATGCACCTGCATATAATCAATGCCACCTGCAACCCTGAACCAAAAATCAGCTAAAAGCAGCCGATAAGCAAGGTTTGGGTTAATTCACAACACTGTGACTGCCTGCTCTGCCTCTACAGAATCCATGCAACCTCCAAGGAGGAAGAAGAACTACACAGAGGAGGAGACCACGATGATCCTCCAAAATAAAATCAGGAACTACATGAGAGTGTATGGTCTCCAACCCTACAGCAGCAGTTCCGCACAGAAGGCATCCCAATGGCAGCAGCTGGCCAAAGCGGTCACTACATTGGGGGAGGACATGTGGAGGGTGACTGACATTAAAAAAAAAACTGGCAGGGTGAGAAGAGGTGGTGAAGGAGAAGTACACCAGGATAGAGGTGGCCAGAGCTCTTCCTGGTGTATCAACTGGAGCCCACCTCCAACTCACCCCACTTGAAAGGGAGGTCCTCCCCACCATAAACCCGACCTTCTCCATGGGCTGCCTATGAGTGACGACCTCAATGTGGTGCCAGGTAAAATATGATGATACTAGCAATGACACCAAATAAGCAATGTCAGTGATTCGCCACAAATGTTACCATGAATGTTGTCCCAAGTATGTGCAAACTGCATGGTAAGTCAGAGCCACATGCGCCGCAGCTGGTCCATTGCACTACAAGTCCCAGAATTCTCTATGATAGCAATTGCAACTTCCAATTCCCCAGTCCCAAACAGTGGCCCATTACTGCTGCCTCATTCATGTAGCACTAGTAAATGGCAATAGATAATGTCCCTCATTCACTTACCACTGCTGTTGGCATGTAGATGCAATTGTTTACAAATGTGACAATTTCCACATATTAAAATATCTTGGTGTGTTTGATGACCTTTCGATTTTGTTTCCACATACAGCCAGAGTACAGTCACACACTGGAGCAGAGGTCACTGCAGCATCAAGGAGGCAACATCACGGAGCACAACAACCCATACCATCAGCACCAACTGGTACGTAACTATGGCCAGGAGAGGGCAACAACTCCTTCTTTGTGACCAGTCAACTCATAAATACATTACATGGAATCTACATACTGTACAAAACCTATGAAAATAACTAGGTAATGTTGTGCATCACATGTGTCAACTAGAATTGAGCTGAAAACCCACATATCAATATAGGCCCTGTGATGTTGTCCAGAAAGACACAAACTGCAGTGACCTCTGCAACATGTGTGGGTGTGACTTCTGGTCAGGTACCACACAGTGGGCGATGTCAGACACTGGTAAGGATACATCAGAATGACTATACCCAAATGTTCATGCTTGTAAACTATGCTTTAAATGCCAGCAGCATGTGTTGTGTGTCTAATACCACTGTTGACACTATCTCCATATGCTCACATTTGGCTCATAACTGTATACCACATCCAAACATGTTGGCCAATGATAGTGCAGTCAAAATGTATGTGTACAGTACCTACGTAAGCTTCACATTAGCCCCCATGTAGGTGGATTTTGCGTAGGTCTGAGCAGCAATTCTATATGTTACAAGTCATTATCAGTCACCTCTGGAGACTTAAGGTGTCAGTGCCTCCTCAGGTGTATATGGTACTGTCACTCTGGGGAAGTGGCACAACACAAAGGTGTTGTGATATAATATCCCCCCCAATCATGGAATGCCACTGCAGAGTAAGGCAACACAGTGATTTGTCCAGCCTTGACAAACTCTATACCTAGGATGCCATTTCAAATCATGCAAAGTTGCTTGCCATGGCTTCATAGGCATGATGTACTAGTGGGTGCAGCTGGAGTTGTACAAAGAGTGATGCTCCAGTACATTGAGGGGCACATAATTATGTCCCCAAGTCTGTGTTACAGAGGAGTAGTCAGAACTTCTTCATAAGTTCATGACATGGATACTTGCTGACAAAATCCCCAGAACCAACAGATAAAGTAATGATGTGGATGAGGGGTGTGCTGATACCAGAAGGCTTGCATTTGGGGACTCGGGTTGTGGCAAGTAAGGTGGGTATAGAGGTGTCAAAGCCTATACATCTAGTAGGTGAACTGCAAAATAGTAAACTAGTAAAGTTGGGGATCAGCCCAGCTTTTCCACTTGACCAAATAGTGATCCCAGACCAGTGTTTATTTAATTCGCTTTGTCCCCCTTCCCCATAATCACAAATGAGAAAACCTTGGAATACAGGACCTCACGATGAGTGCTGTACATACCCCTATCGAGGGTCAAGTAAAATAGACCATGATGTTGTTCATGTACATTGGGAACAAAGGCCAGAAGAAGAGTGCACACCAGAAATGGTTTACCTCATGATCTATAATGGGAAATGTTGTCCTGTCTGGGGAAGAGTAAAATTAATGTTACCCATACCTTGGTTGATAATTGTGTACATCAAACATGTACTCTCCAATGGACTTACATAATCTGATATGCAAGGACGAACCAGCTCTGCATGTTTTGGAAGACCTCTTTACAAATTAGCAGATACAACATCATACTTAGGATGCAAAATGCCCCTACAAATGGAGGTGTGTCCAAAAGTAGGCAGTGCAAGACACCCTAGTTGTTACTGTCCTGTAGCTCGCAGTAAGCTCCAAATACATGTTTGCCTGTAAGTGTGATACCTGGTTGATATGAGGGCTGCCTGTAACTTGTAGATCACTGATCCATACCTCTGACATGTACATGTAGAATCATCACCATCATACTTTGCACTTAGTTACTGATATGTATTTAACATCACAGCTGCTGCTAGGACCACTTCAGTGATACGGATTACACCATCTATGGGATTAGGAGACATCTTGGCTGCAGCAGTCAAACCCATTGCCATCCGCCAATTTGGTAAGCGTGCCTTGTCTACATGAGCCCCCTCGCCGACATCGTACGCAAGCACGACATCATCATCACCTCCTACGCCGACGACACCCAACTTGTACTCTCCCTCACCAAGGACCCCGCCAGCGCCAAGACCAACCTACAAGAGGGTATGAAGGATGTCGCAGATTGGATGAGGCTCAGCCGCCTAAAGCTGAACTCTGAAAAAACGGAAGTCCTCATCCTCGGCAACACCCCGTCCGCCTGGGACGACTCCTGGTGGCCCACGGCCCTCGGCACCGCACCGACCCCCGCAGACCACGCCCGCAACCTCGGCTTCATCTTGGACCCTCTTCTCACCATGACCAAGCAAGTCAACGCCGTGTCCTCCGCCTGCTTCCTCACTCTCCGCATGCTCCGCAAGATCTTCCGCTGGATCCCCGCCGACACCAGAAAAACCGTGACCCACGCCCTTGTCACGAGTCGCCTGGACTACGGCAACACCCTCTACGCCGGGACCACCGCCAAACTCCAAAACCGCCTGCAACGCATCCAAAACGCCTCGGCCCGCCTCATCCTCGACGTACCCCGCAACAGCCACATCTCCACACACCTGAGACACCTGCATTGGCTCCCAGTCAGCAAAAGGATCACCTTCCGTCTTCTCACCCACGCACACAAAGCCCTCCACAACAAGGGACCGGAATACCTCAACAGACGCCTCAGCTTCTACGTCCCCACCCGCCCCCTCCGCTCCGCTGGCCTCGCACTTGCTGCCGTCCCTCGCACCCGCCGCTCCACGGCGGGTGGGAGATCCTTCTCCTTCCTGGCGGCAAGACCTGGAACTCCCTCCCCACCAGCCTCAGGACCACCCAGGACCACTCCGCTTTCCGGAGACTCCTAAAGACTTGGCTGTTCGAGCAGCGATAACCCCCCCTTTCCCCCCTAGCGCCTTGAGACCCGCACGGGTGAGTAGCGCGCTTTATAAATGTTAATGATTTGATTTGATTTGATAGTGTTGTAGACTATTGTTACCCTAGCCATGTACAATACCCAAATCCTTGTGAAAGGGTATGAGCAGATATTGCCACTGCAGCATTACATCTGAAGTTGGTGTGTAAAATGTACTCAACATAATCAGTGATATGTGTCTGTCACATGTTCATTTTCACATATGAATCATACAGGACATTAACTATGGTGTCATTTCTTTTACAAGCTGCTGGATCAAGGACCATATCTTCTTCAACACACTCAATGAGCCTGGCCCAGGAGCTGACATCAAGGGGGACCTCAGAGCCATGCAGAGCTGTGGTTGGAACTGGTGAGTTTGCTTTTGCAATATACATCTACATTGAACATTTCAATGCCACAGTGTGAGCTATCACGTGTAGATGTACACAAACTAGTCCCCCACATGTATAACATCTTTTGATGTGCAGATAATTTAACTCAGTCCCTGTGTTCCACTGAATGATGCTGTAAGGCAAATAGCCTGTAGCAACCTCTGTCTTACAGGTGGAGAAGACAATGACTTAAGTCTGGAGGAAGGACAACCTACCAGTGCTGGGTGGCAGGCAATCTGAGGGGAGAACCCTCTTCCAAGCTGCCTTGTCAGCTGCTAGAAATGCACAGGATGAGGAGGTGGAGGAAGCAGAGGAGGATGAAGACCAGGGCTAGATTCCAACAGATGTAGAGATCAATCACCTGAGCGCTATTGCAGGCTCATGCTGCATTCGGTCAATGTCTACATCCGCTCAGGTCAGCTTGGTGTATCCTCCTACATCCCCAGGTATTTCCCATTCCTCACACACCACCAAATGACCATCACCTCCTCACAGCACCCACATCCAGGTCAGACATGTTGGTTCTCTCACACACTCCTTCTTTGGCAGTGTCTCCCAGGCCTTCTCTCTAGCATCTGAGGTAGATGCTAGTCCTGGTGATGAACAGATAACCCCTAGGCACAAGTCTCCTCCTCACAACCTCCCACTTGCCACTCCCCCCCTTGCTGCTGGACGTGCTGGTCACATCCGAGGGTGTCCCAGGCAGAGGGGGCTAGCAGATATTCATGATGGAGAGTTACTCTGTCTGTTATGTCTGCCTCACTAAAGGACATGTTCCAACTCTCACAATTGGTACACACAATGACCCAGGTGTTGGAGAGGATGGATACATCTTAGAAAGACATAGAGAAGAGGCTAAATGACATCATGGCCATACAGAGAGAAGAGAGTGCAAGACAACATGCATTGGCTAAGAAGATGATGGAAGAATACTCAAAACTATACAAATTCAGCCTTCACAGAAAATGCATGGAGGGGAGCAAACACATCTACCTACACCACCTCACCCCAGCACCTACTTTGGCCACCTGCACAGGGCACCCAACAATCTTTGACAAACACACTCCCCTTGCACATGTCCCCCACAGAACAGTCACATCCTCCCCCTGTACATGCACCACCATCCTCCCTCTGTACATGCACCACCACCTTCTGTTCAGGACCCACCACCCCCTGTCCAGGATGCACACCCCCTGTCCAGGGCCCAGCACCCCTTGACAAGGATGCTACCCCCCTTTCTTCAAGACCCACCACCCCCTGTCTAGGCTGCATACACCTATACGGGACGCACCATCCACTGTCCAGGATGTTGCCCATACAGGACCCACCACCCCCTGTCCAGAATGCACCCCCCTGTACAGGACCCACCTTTCCCTTTCCAGGAGGCACCCCCCCTGTACAGGACCCACTACCCCCTGTCCAGGATGCACCCCCCTTTGTACAGGAACCACCACCCCCTGTCCAGGATGCACCTCCTCCCCGCACAGGAACCACACCCACCTACTCCTCTGAACCCCAGGAAATGCCCAACCATGTAACATTCCTCACCACCAAAATTGAGAAAGCGCATGCAAGATCCCCTTTGAGCACCGTAAATATTTTTGCACAGAACAATGTAAATAAAAGAGATATTCCACATTTAAATTGAGTGGAGTAATAGTCAATGATGACCAGTTGCTTAATGTGGTTGTAGGCCATATGTGATGACAAACGTAGTGAAGACATTTCTATTAGCAGAACTCTCTGTGTACAAGGGTATTATATTGAAGGCGTAGCTAAACCACTCCATTCGTATACTTCCATACTTTGATTCCAGCAAATACAACGAACCACATGACACAATGATTTTTTATTTTTTATACATATGATTATGAATAGAATGCAAATTAAATTAATACTGTCCATTGGAAAGGGAGAAACAAAATGAAATGATGCTCTTCATCCAGAATGGTCAGGGTGCTTGGAGTGGGTGGGACAAAAAATTAAAAAAGGGCAGGTAATGTCTGGGGAAGCAGGCTATGTACAAGGGCAAAAACAAATGTCCAGTCACTGTCAATTGTCCAGCCACATATCATCCTGTTCATCCTCTTTTTCGATAAAGACAACTTTATCACCCTCTGTGGCCTCTTCCTGGTTGGCCGTTAGAGGACCTCACAGCCCACGGGAATGGGATACATGAGGTGCATGGGGGGAACAGAGTGGGATGAGGAACAGTGAGACACATGGAGCGGGTATGGGAGTGATGCTGGGACAGGGATGACATCATGGCTGCACCCAAGGAAGTGAGAGTGGCATTGAGGGCACCCATGGCACAAGCATTTTCCACTTGTGACCTATGCAGTTCCTCAAGGATCTGCGGTAGGAGCAGAGTGGAACTGCCATGCTCCCTCTCAGATGACACCATCTCTTCCTGGATTGCAGTCACAGGAGGGATTTAGGTAGAACACAAGGGATGTAGGGTGTTGGGGACAGGGAGGTTCCTCTGGCACTGGGACAGGCACTTGGAGAGAGACTGGTGTCAGGTGGATGCAACTGTGGCCCCCGATGAACTGGGGATGGCAAGACATAGGGATTGGTCACAAGCAGGCCCATGTGTAGATTCGGCATGCCCAAGAGACACCTCTGGGAGGTCCAGTTCTTCAGTCCAAGGGTAGGGTAAAAATCCTCCCCTCCCTGCCCAGAGGTATCCAGGTCATTGCCCCCCCCCCACAGTGTCCGCAGCCTCCACCCGGTCTGTGTCTAAAGTTGTGTGGTCCGGGTGGGCACCTTCCCCATGGCTGAAGATATTCCAGGTCCCTCCTCATCCTCTTCCTCTGACAGAGGCTGTGCCTGCCGACGTTCCAACAATGCCCTTCCCTATCCGTGGTCCTCTCCCTGGTTTTCCTGGCCTGCCAGGTCCATTGAAATAGCAGTGAGAAGATTATGAAGCTGCCATATAAATCGGAACACAGCACATAAGTACATGAAGCAACTGCTGTCTTTGTTCTCCTTTGACCTCACTAACCCATTAGAAGTGACTTGGATCCCAAATGTATGTGTACCATCACAGCAATGTCCTGGCATTACTCACACATTGACATCTGACTTAATTGTGGGGTGTATATACGCCTGTAGTGACAAAGCCTCACCTTCAGCATCATTGCAATACTGAGGCCCAATTCACAAAGGTTTACAAAGACTTTTGTTGTGAACTTAGATCAACTGTCTGAGTTTACCTTTGTAAATTGGGCACAGCATCTCCTCTCCTTGCTATCTAGTCATCTTCCAAAGTCAGTCAAGTGAAGATGGGACATAGTCTAGATGGATCTGTCCACACTCAAGCGTGTACCTATGATCATTCTGTAATATGCAGACTAGATAGTCTTACACTGAATATTGCATGTCAACTGATGTGTGATTCCACAGAAATGCTTGAATGGGTTTACATATACAAACCTGGCCTTGGTTATGACTTTTGTAAGTATTGGAGGATCCCTGACAACATCAGCCAATCTACATGGCAGGGGACATATTTGATATGCCGAGATAGCTAGCCAGACATTACAAGTGACATACATGCCACTGTTGTGGAGGCATGTGTATTTGGTTTCCCTTGGAAATGTTGGCACCATTTTGTGTGAGTCAAGTATCCCAAAGTCAGCCTTTACTCTATGATCCATGAAATAATACTTTACACTGACAAAAAACATACAAAAAGCATGCATGATACTGCATCAACACCCAAAAAATATCCTGACCGCACATTGGACATTGCCTGACCCATTCCTTTGCCCTTTCACCCAGCAGTGATAAGACCCTTGGATCACCAATCATGGTGCTGGCATTGCATTTCTCCCTCCAAATTCACAAGTGAAGCCCATTTCCCCAGTAGTGTTCAGAACACTGCAACTCCCAGGATGCACCCCTGCTTGTGCATACAGTGGGCACCAGTGAGACATTGGCCTTATGACTACTGCAACAGTTGCTGGGATTACAAAAATGGAGACATCAGAGACACACAAAGTGCATCCTTGATACTGCATTGCTCAGCTGGTCCTTGGTGGCCCCATAAGGCTGAGGGTTGTTGTCCAGCAGCCTCCCCAGCAAAAAAGTCCAATTCCATTCACTAAAGGGGTATACCCTCTTGTTAGACCTGGAAGCTTTTTGGCATGTCTCATCTCCCCTGTCTTTTTGCTTTCTGACCTCCTGTTTTTATGGTATACTGGACTCTGTTTTTGCTGGTTTATTGTCTCTGCGCACTTTATAACTTCTAATCAGTGCTAAAGTGCAAGTGCTCCCTATTTAAATTGCACTGTTGATTGGTTCATCCATGATTGGCATATTTGATTTACTGTAAGCCCCTTGTAAAGTGCAATAAAGGTGCCCAGGGCTTGTAAATTAAATGCTACTAGTGGGCCTGCAGCACTGATTGTGCCACCCACAAAAGTAGCTCTGTAAACAGGTCTCAGACCTGCCACTGCAGTGTCTGTGTGTGCAGTTTTAAAACTGCCAATTTGACCTGGCAAGTGTACCCATTTGCTAGGCCTAACCCTTCACTTTTACTACATGTAAGGCACCCCAAAAGTAGACCCAAGGGAGCCCCATGGCAGGGTGCAGTGTTTGTTAGAGGTGGGACATGTACTGATGTGTATTACATGTCCTAACAATGAAATACTGGTAAATTCAGGCCCTCATTATGACCCTGGCGGTGAGTGATAAAGTGGTAGTAATACCGCCAACAGGCTGGCGGTAAGTACCGCCAAATTATGATCATGGTGGTGATAACTCCCATAGACAGCCAATGTACCACACCAATGGCCAGGGCGGAAACAACACTATTCACAGCGGTAGTCAACAACAGCCATGTGGGAGACAAAGTACCGCCCACCATATTATGAAACAGAAAACCGTCACCTTTTCTGGGGTGGTCCCAACGCCATCAAAGGCCTGGTGGAAACAGAGCTCATAAGTGAAAGGACCCACCATTGGAGACACAGGGAAGAACCACGCCGGCATGGAACCCGAACTGAAAGTTTTCCCGATGATCTTCTACGTCATACTCCACCTGGAACGACAAATGCCAATGAAGCTGACGACGGTGAGTACAGCCGCCTAGCACACAAGGGAGGGTGGGAGGAAAAAGAGAGTGACACACACACACGCATGAACGACACACACATACGCCATACACACAACCATCTCCACATGAAAACCAATCGCACAAAGCACACGGCCTAATAAAACACAGACCATAATGCTGGAGTAATAACAGTGTATTAGCATAGCAAAATCCACCACACTAACCAAATATATACAAATGACCGTAGCAGGTCAATGCCCAGCCCGAAGTCATGAGGGCACACAAGGCCTCAGGGCACAGTCCAAGGCCCAACATGTCTCCTGATACAACCAGAGAGAACACTGCAGGGGCATCATTTTGCAAGTGGGAAGGCACCTCAGGGGGATGGGGGGCATGTCAGCCAAATGTGGGAACGTCACCACTGGTTCTGGATGGGGCAACATGCCCATTGCTTTGTCCTGGGGAGTGCAAGGCCACAGTCTCTCGAGTGGGTGACTTTCCTGCTGGTTCTGGAGGGGACAACATGCCCATTGCTTTGTCCTGGGGAGTACAAAGCCACAGTCTCCCAGGTGGGCGAATTGCCCACTGGTTCTGGAGGGGCCAACATGTCCATTGCTTTGTCCTTGGGAGTGCAAGGCCACAGTCTCTAAAGTGGGTGACGTGCCCACTGGTTCTGGAAGGGGAAACATACCCATTGCTTTGTCCTGGGGAGTGCAAGGCCACAGTCTCTGGAGAGGGTGACTTGCCCACTGGTTCTGGAGGGGGCAACATGCCCATTGCTTTGCCCTGGGGAGTGCAAGGCCACAGTCTCTCAGGTGGGTGACTTTGCCACTGGTTCTGGAGGGGGGAAAATGCCCATTGGTATGCCCTGGGAAGTGCAAGGCCACAATCTTGGAGTGGGGGACTTGTCCACTGGTTCTGGAAGGGGCAACATACCCATTTCTTTGTCCTGGGGAGCGCAAGGCCACAGTCTCTGAAGTGGGTTACTTGCCCACTGGTTCTGGAGGGGGCAGCATGCCCATTGCTTTGTCCTGGGGAGTGCAAGACCACAGTCTGTCAGGTGGGTGACTTGCCCACTGGTTCTGGAAGGGGCAGCCCGCACAGTAGCCCCTGGAGGGTGGCCTTCATGGCGTCCATTGGCTGTGACAGCTGCACTGTGGTGGTGTTTGGAGGAGCCTCCTGGGCAGCCCCTGCACTGACTGATGGCTGCATTGTTGTGGTGGTTGGAGGAGTCTCCTGGGCAGCCCCTTCACTTACTGATGGCTGCATTGTGGTGGTGGTTAGTGGAGTCTCCTGGGCAGTCCCTGCACTCACTGATGACTGAACTTCCACAGCTCGTGGTGGGGGCCCCCGACAGCTGGTAGTGGTAGCGGTGTTAGCCTGACAGCTTCCGCTTGCGTAGAGTGCCTCGTCTCCTCCTGTCCATGGGTCCTGGATCCCTTACCCTTAATGGCAGGGGTGGATGGGCTCTTCCCCTCTCTGCCTGGTGGTACAGGCTCCTTCCCCTTTTTCACAGCTGGTGCAGTCTCCTTCCCTGTCTTCATAGCTGGTGCAGGCCCCTTCCCCTTCTTCACAGCTGGTGCAGGACTCTTCCCTTTCTTCCCTGGTGGTGCTGTCTCCTTCCCCTTCTGTGTTGTAAGTCTGGTATCCTTACCATCATGAGTAGGAGGTGCTACCACTGTTCTGGTGGACTGTTTGGTTGGGGTGCTAGGCTGTGCCATTGGTTCACTGCCCATACGTGCAGGACGTGGGAGAGGGGTAGAGAAGAAATCAATTTGGGAAAGGAAAAGCTTTTTAGGGATGTTGGTGCGGGAGGAGTAATGGAAGTGGGGGATGAGGGAGTGGTTGTTGGAGTTGTATGTCTTCTGGATTTGGGTGCAGGTGCCTGGGCTGTATGCTGATGTGAGGGGGATGGCTGTTGGGTGTCCGAGTGCTTGGGTTTGTGTCCTTTAGGAGGGGGGACAGACATGGTGGGAGAGGACACAGGTGGCGCATGCATGGCTGTTGAGGAGGTGTCTGCCAGTGAGGTGTGTGTTCTGCTTGGTGTGGTGATGCTGACAGTAGATGTAGATGTAGTGCATGCAGGTGTGAGTGTGGACGTGACTGGGAGGGAGGTGGAGGAGGAGGAGGAGGGGGAGACAGTGGGGGCAGTGGATGTTGTCATGTCTGCCATGATATGGTGTTTGTGTGAGTGCCTGTGGGATGAAGTGTGGTGCTTGTATTTGCCTGTGCCACTCTTGTGTGTTGCCTTGTGTGCATGCTCGTCTATATGTGTCCTTGGTATGGGTTGGGGTTGAGGATAATGGGACTGAGAAATGGAAGTTGGAGGGGAGACGGTAGAAATAGGGACAATGGCTGCCATCAGAGAGGAGGCCAGAGCCTGAATCGATCTTTGTTGGGCTGCCAATCCACTGTGAATGCCCTCCAGGAATGCATTGCGTTGCTGCATCTGGGAGGCCAGCCCCTGGATGGCATTCACAATAGGTTGACTGCCCTACAGAGATAGATCTCAGGTGGTCAATAGCCTCCTCACTCAGGGCAGCAGGGCTCACTGGAGCTGGGCCTGAGGTGCCTGGGGTAAAGGAGATCCCCCCCCTTCTGGGTGAGCGGGCACGGGCAACTCACCAAGGGGTTACTGGGAGGACGGTGCTGGTACAGGGTGGTCACTGAAGTGTCCGCCACCACCAGGGAGTTTCCATCGGAGGAGGTATCAAAGTCTGTGTTGTCCCCTCCAATCTCTGCTGTGGTGCTCCCCTCGCCCTCCATCCAACTGGTTCCCTCGGCGTCGGCGGACTCTGCCACCAGGGTCATTTGGGATGCATCTCCCTATGCTGGCAGTGCCCCTTCTCCTCCACCAGATGATGCTAATGCACACAAGGAAAGAATGACAAAACAAGAAAGATGGGAGAGAGACAAAGGACACACTGGGTCAATGTCTGCACCAACAGCACCCTCACACACAGGGAACAGGCCTACACCCTATGCATTGCACTACCAGTGAAATGGCTAGTCACCAAGGCATGAGGAGGAGCACACACCACCATAATCTGCAGCACACCTGGGACCCATGCAGCCCTGCCTAAAAGTGACTACTAACAAGCTAGGTTACTTGTATTTGTCATGCAACCATTACCCTTCAGAGGACCCATGATGCAACTTCTAGCCTGGCCTTAGGGGCTCCTACTAACACACAACCACCACCCTGATACCACCCCACCAGCCAAAATTTGTAATGATACCCACTGTACTCCCCCCCCTTGTGGCTGCGGTGATTCCCTCAAGCCCCCATCCAGCTCAGGGTAGGCCACCACCATTATGTGGGCCATAAGGGGGTCAGGGTCCAACGGGTACCCCTTCCTCGTTGAGAAGCCATCCACAGCTGGTCCTCCGCGGTCTTCCGTGCCCAGCGTCTCAGGTCCTCCCACCGTTCCCGACAGTGGGTGCTCCGCCTGCCATAGACCCCCAGGGTCTGCAACTCCTTGGCGATGGCACGCCATATTCCCTTCTTTTGATGGGAGCTGACCTGCAGAAACAATAAAGACAGGAAAACACTATTAAACTTACTGTCCAGGCTGTCACACTCATGGGCCACCATGCCCATTTCCATCACCATTGGCACATACATTGCCCAGCACACTGCATGTACACCACAAACACATAATCCCTCCCTTACACAATGCCTTCACACACATCCCCATGCATCCATCCCACATGCATTGAGCACACATTGTACTCACCTGTTGGTCTGGAGGGCCATACAGCAGTCTGTACTCGGGTAGGACCCCATCCACCAGTCGCTCCAACTCCTCCGAAGTGAAGGCTGGGGCCATTTCTCTGGTCACACGGGCCATGGTAGGTTCCAGACACAGGTCACAGCAGCACATGCAGTGTAGGTCTTCTCCTGTGGAAGGTCAGGAAACAAGTGAGGAATGAGTTAGAAAATGGCGGTCACGTCCGCAGTGGTGTTGTCACCGCTGTAGTACATCCCCATTAGTCACAATATTAGCCAATAAGGAATTGCACGGCAGTTCACAACGCCTACCACCACAACACCCAACGTTTGCGGAATTACCTCACTTCCACCTGTCCCTCCACACAGGAGAGGCGGTTGCCATTTCAGGAGGGGCTGAACAGGCCTAACGATAATTGTTGCGTCACAGGGTAAATAGGCATATACTTTGAAAATTACACTGTCCCAATACATAATTGCATGATGTGGACTGCTGTTGTGGTATAGTTGTTCAAACTGTGACAGCCTACTCACTCTTGTGTCCCTTAGATACCTACCGCTGCGGATGTATAGGAGATGGAGACACACCCCCGTGTACAGACCCCTGGTGGACTTAGCTACACTGAAGGACAGGCACATTATACTCACCTATAGACTGGACAGGACCACAATCACAGAGCTGTGTGCTCAGTTGGAGCCTGACTTGATCTCAGCTATCCAGCATCCAAGTGGGATCAACCCTCTTGTGCTGGTTCTATCAGTGCTCCATTTCCTGGCAACTGGTTCTTTCCAAGTGACAGTGGGCTTGGCAGAAGGGATGTCACAGCCAATGTTCTCAATCGTGCTGACAAGAGTGTTGTCTGCCCTGGTAAAACACATGTGCAGCTACATTGCTTTCCCCTAGGTGGAAGACTTGACCCCAGTGAAGGCTGGATTCTATGCAATGGGACATATCCTCAATATTACTGGTGCAATTGATGGAACACATATAGCGTTTGTCCCCCAGGCAGAATGAACAGGTGTATAGGAATCGTATGAGTTTCCACTCCATGAATGTGCAGATAGTGTGCTTGGCGGACCAATACATCTCCCACGTCAATGCTAAGTATCATTGGGCGGGGCATGATGCCTTTGTTCTGAGGAATAGCAGCATCCCAAATGTGAAGGGCCAACTACAGAGGCACAGGGTGTGACTTGTAGGTGAGCCTTGGTCCCCACCCAGTGTATTTTAGTGTATGCCTCTGCTGTTAACTAAATAGGATAGGTTTTGTGGCTAAATGTTGTCCCTCAAGACTTTCAGGTGACTCTGGCTACCCACACCCAATTGTGCCTGCTGACCCCTGTGAGGAATTCCAGGACAAGGGCTGAAGAATGATATAATGATGCACATGGGCGAACCAGAAGGATCATTGAGAGAACCTTTGGCCTCCTGAAGACCAGGTTCAGGTGCCTCCATCTGACAGGTGCTACTCACCCGAGAAGGTCTGCCAGATAGTAGTGGCATGCTGTATGTTGCACAACCTGGCCCTCAGACGCCATGTACCTTTTCTGCAGGAGGAGGAGACTGGAGATGCCCCTGTGGCAGCAGTGGATCCTGAGGACAGTGAGGATGAGGAGCCAGAGGGTGAAGATGTGGACAACAGAACATCAGTGGTCTGTCAGTAGTTCCAATGACACACAGGTGAGACAGTGTGACTTCACATTTCTATGTGGCAGTGGCATGCTGGCATTATCCAATTGTTACCTCTACTTACTGTCACCTATGGATTATCATTTTACAGATGTTGGTGATATGACAACAATGTCCTGATGTGATCACTACAGCCAGCTACAGGTCATTAATTCTATGCTCTCACTATGTACAGTTCATTTTCAATGGATGTAGCTGTTTCAATCAATACAAATTTGCAATACATGAATAGTCAAGTTTTATCCAAGGGTGTTTATTGTAGTGCTAAAAGAAATATGGGAAGTGCAATGGAATGGGGTGATGATGGAGGAAAGTCCAGGGTATTGTTCCAGTCTGTTTGTAGCACATATGTAGTCTCCAAGGGGCCATAGGAAGAGGAGCAATGGCAGTTCCAGGTGTACAAGGTGACTGAGTGGGACACAAGGGGGACAATCAGGAGAGTCTCATTTCCTGGCAGTGGTCTTGGCAAGTGTCTCTGGCTTCTGTCTGGTTTGCAGGGAACATTTGCGGGATGGTTCACCTTCTGCAGGGGGAGGGATGCTGGTGGCCTGTGGGTCCTGTTGTGGGGCCTCCTGGCTACTAGCGGCAGTGGACGTGGAGGGCTGTACAGTTGACTTGCTAGTGGTAGGGGCCCGCTGGTGTGCTGTTGCCTACCTCATGATGTTTGCCATCTCTGCCGGCACCCCTGCTATGGAGATCAGGGTGTTGTTAATGGCCTGCAAGTTCTCCCTGATCCCCTGATGCTGTCCCTCCTGCAGCCGCCTGTTCTCCTGCACGCTGTCTAGGATCAATCAATCAATCAATCAGCACATCTATAAAGCGCACTACATACCCGCTAGGGTTTCAAGGCGCTGGTGGGGGGGGGGTTGCTGCTACTGGTCGAAGAGCCAGGTCTTGAGGAGTCTTTTGAAGGTGAGTAGGTCTTGGGTCTGTCGTAGGTTGGTAGGGAGAGTGTTCCAGGTCTTGGCGGCGAGGTAGGAGAAGGATCTGCAGCCTGATGTCTTTCGATGGATGCGGGGGACGACAGCGAGGGCGAGGCCTGTGGAGCGGAGCTGTCGGGTGGGGGTGTAGAAGCTGAGTCTGTTGTTCAGGTAGGCAGGTCCGGTGTTGTGGAGTGCTTTGTGTGCGTGGGTGAGGAGTTTGAATGTGATCCTTTTGTCTACGGGGAGCCAGTGAAGGTCTCTCAAGTGGGGTGTGATGTGGCTGTGGCGGGGTACGTTGAGGATCAGTCGGGCAGAGGCGTTTTGGATGCGTTGGAGGCGTTGCAGGTGTTTGGCCGGGATGCCTGTGTAGAGTGCGTTGCCGTAGACTAGCCTGCTGCTGACGAGGGCCTGTGTCACTGTTTTTCTTGTTTCTGTCGGGATCCACTTGTAGATCCTGCGGAGCATGCAGAGGGTGTTGTAGCAGGAGGAGGAGACTGCGTTGACATGTTTTGACATGGAGAGGGAGGAGTCAAGGACGAAGCCCAGATTGCGTGCGTGGTCGGTCGGTGTCGGCGGGGTTCCTAGAGATGTTGGCCACCAAGAGTCGTCCCAGGCGGAGGGGTTGGGTCCGAGGATGAGGCCCTCCCCCTTGTCCGAGTTCAGTTTCAGACGGCTGCTTCTCATCCATTCGGCGACGGCCTTTATTCCCTCGTGGAGATTGGTTTTGGCGGTGCGCGGGTCCTTGGTGAGGGAGAGGATGAGCTGAGTGTCGTCGGCGTAGGAGATGATGTTGAGGTCGTGTTGGAAAGCCACTTGTGCGAGGGGGGCCATGTAGATGTTGAATAATGTTGGGCTGAGTGATGAGCCCTGGGGTACGCCGCAGATGATGTTGGTGGCTTTGGAATGGAAGGAAGGGAGGCGGACTCTCTGGGTTCTGCCGGAGAGGAAGGATGTGGTCCATTCGAGGACTTTCTCTTGTATTCCGGCTTCGAGGAGGCGTGTTCTTAGAGTGCAATGGCATACCGTGTCGAAGGCGGCTGACAGGTCCAGGATGATGAGGGCTGATGTTTCGCCGTTGTCCATTTGGCATCTGATGTCGTCTGTGGTGGTGAGGAGGGCGGTCTCGGTGCTGTCGTTTCATCTGAAGCCAGACTGGGAGGGGTCCAGGATGTCATTGTCTTCGAGGTGGCGGGTCAGTTGTGTGTTGACGATTTTCTCAATGACCTTCGCCGGGAACGGGAGTAAGGAGATGGGTCGGAAGTTCTTGAGGTCCTGGGGTTCTGCCTTGGGCTTCTTAAGGAGGGCGTTGATTTCGGCGTGTTTCCAGCTTTCCGGGAATGTTGCTGTTTCGAAGGAGATGTTGATGACCTTCCGTAGTTGGGGAGCGATGGCTGCGTCGGCTTTGTTGTACACGTGGTGAGGGCATGGGTCTTATGGTGATCCTGAGTGGATGGAGTTCATGAACTTGCGTGTCTCGGTGTCGCTTACGTTGGCCCAGGAGGTCAGGCGGTTGGTGCGGGTGGTGTTTGCAGGGGTGGTGTCTGGCGTGGTGGGGGCGGCTGTGGTGTTGAAGCTGTCGTGGATGTCGGTGATTTTTCGGTGGAAGAAGGTGGCCAGTGAGTCGCAGAGTTCTTGAGAGGGTGGAATGTCGTTGATGTTGGCGCTGGGGTTGGAGAGTTCTTTCACGATGCTGAAGAGCTCTTTGCTGTTGTGTGCGTTGTTATCTGGGCGGTCTTTGAAGGAGGATCTCTTGGCTAGTCTGATGAGTTGGTGGTGTCTGCGGGTGGCGTCCTTGTGGGCCGCGAGGCTGTCAGGTGTGTGTTCAGTGAGCCATTTATTCTTAAGTTTCCGGCAGTTGTGCTTGGAGGTCTGGAGTTCTTCGGTGAACCAGGTGGCTTTCTTGGTGGCTTGGTTGTTGGTGGTCTTCTTGAGTGGCACGAGGGAGTTGGCGCAGTCGTTGTGGGCGGCAGTGTCTGGATCGGTGGGGTCGGTAGGCGTGTTCTGGGCAAGGGCACTGGTCAGCTGGTCTTTGGTGACTTTGCTCCAGTGGCGGAGGGGTGGTTGTAGGGTGCGGTGGTGCTTGACCTGTTTCTGGAAGGTGAAATGGATGCAGTGGTGGTCGGTCCAGTGGAGTTCTGTGGTGTGGTTGAAGGTGACGTGGGCGCTTGTGGAGAAGATGGGGTCAAGCTTATGGCCGGCTGCATGGGTGGGTGCGGTGACGAGTTGTCTGAGGCCGAGGTTGGCGAGGTTGTCGATCAGGGTGGTGGAGTTGGTGTCGTTGTTGTTCTCGAGGTGGAAGTTAAGGTCCCCGAGGAGGATGTAGTCCGTAGAGGTGAGTGCGTGGAGTCGCTGAAAGGTGCCCGTGGTCCAGGGGGTCTGTAGACGAGTGTTCCTCTGAGGGTGGTGTTGGGGTCGGTGTGTATTCGGAAGTGCAGATGTTCGGCGGTCTTGAGGGTGTCGTTCGTGTGGGTGTAGACCTTGAGGGTGGATTTGTGGGCGATGGCTATTCCTGCTCCGATTCCGTTGGTGCGATCCCTGCGGGTGATCTTGTAGCCCTCCGGGATGGCTATGGCGATGTCGGGTGCCAAGGAGTCGTTCCACCAGGTTTCGGTAAGGAAGGCTACGTCCGGGGCGCCGGTGTCGAGCAAGTCCCAAAGCTCAATGGTATGCTTGCGTGCAGAGCGGGTGTTAAGGAGTATGCAGTGGAGGTGGTTGGTTCTTGTCTTTGGAGGTTTGGTGGTTCTGTCGCAGGTGAATCTGCAGGTGTGGCAGGAGGAGGGTCCGTGGGTGTTCCTCTGTGAGGACTGGAAGCATGCTGCGGTGCGGCCAGGGTTGAGGGCATTGAGGTCGCTGGCAGTGTAGCGGCGTCTGGAGGTGCGGGGGTTCCGTGGACCGGGGGGGTGGCGCTGGGCGCGGTCCAGGTGCCGACGGGCGCAGACGGGCTTCCTCTGGTGCACCTCCAGCGTGCCAGTGGCACGGACGTGCAGCGACCGTCATTAAGATGGGGAGGAGGGAGGGAGGAGCAGCTGGGAGGCGGGAGGCGTGAACGATTGGGGGCTCGGGGGGCGGGGCCGCAGGGACGCAGCGGCGGGAAAAGGAGATGGCTCGGGGGAGCCGAGGCACTGGGGGGGGGGGCAAGTGGTCACACAGAGCGGCAGAAAAGAGAAAAAAACAGGCGCAACAAGAACGAGGCAAAAGACAAGGTAAACACAGCAATTACAGTCCTACAAAAGTTAGGCGCTTACCACTAGACACCAGGGATGACCAGCAGGAAGCAGCGAGGGCGGGGAGGGGGTACACGGGGACAGCTGGGTGTCACTGTACGCGTAGAGAGTGATCTAGTGGCCACAAAGGATCTGGCCCATTGTATCCTGGGACTGTTGGTAGGCTGCCAGGGTCTCGGCGAGTGCCTCCTGGAGAGGCGGTTCCCTAGTCCTGTCCTCCCCCTAACGCACAGCAGTCCTCCCAGTTTCCCTGTTGGCCTGTGCCCCTGTCCCCTGAACAGTGTGCCGACTGCCACTGACCCCAGGTCCCTGATTGTCATTTGGGCGAGTTGTGGCCTGGGGTCCCTGTAAAGGTGAGCACACTGCTGATTGATGTGTCCTGCGGACAGAGGTTTGGGTACACTGGGTGGGTGTTGTGGTGTTGGTTCCTGATGGGGGAAGCTCTGTGGTAGTCTGTGAGTGAGCTTGGGTAACTGGCTGTCCAGTGGTCCCTGATAGGCCAGGTAGGTCCTCCAGATCCAGAAGTCCAGAGTTACTGTCATCACTGGGGGCCTCTTATGTTGGGGGATTGGATAGTGGTGGCACATCCTCTCCACCGACATTGGCTGGGGTACCTGTGGGGATGTAAAGTTCAAGTTTATGACATATTACTTCCCTGGCTTCCCCTCCATGGTTGGTGTTGCACCTGCCAGCTTTTACTTGTGTATGGTGATGTATTGTGGTTATGTTAGTTTCCCTATGCTTTGCATGCTTTAGTGATGGGTGTCCATACAGGGCTGGGAGGACTGTCCATGCATTGGTATGGCATGCAGGGCGTGGCATTGGGGTTAGTGAGATATGTTGGTGCTGTGTGTGGTATGGAGTGGAGTGATAGGAGTGAGGGTATGGGTGTGAGATGCCATACAGCTATTGGGGGGGTGGGGGGTGATAGGCAGTAAATATTGACTTACCAGTGTCCAGTCCTCTGGCAACTCCAGTGAGTCCCTCAGGATGCAGTAATGCCAGTACCTGCTCCTCTCATGCTGTGAGCTGTGGGGGAGGAGGTGGGGGTCCACCGCCAGTCCTCTGTATGGCAAGCTGGTGCCTTGCTGCTATGGAACGTACCTTTCCCCGTAGGTCGTTCCACCTCTTCCTGATGTCGTCCCTTGTTCTTGGGTGCTGTCACACAGCGTTGACCCTGTCCACGATTCTCCACCATAGCTCCATCTTCCTTGCTATAGATATTTGTTGTACCTGTACTCCAGACAGCTGTGGCTCTACCCTGACAATTTCCTCCACCATGACCCTTAACTCCTCCTCAGTGAAACGGGGGTGCCTTTGTGATGCCATGGATGTTGTATGATGTGTGTTGGTGAGGGTGTGTTGGGTAATGTGGTGGGGTGTGGGATGTGGAGTCCGTGAGGGGTGTATGGGTGTAAGTGGTGTATGTGTCTAGTTGTCTCTGTGCTCTTCTTCTCAGTCTCCTGGTGGCAATTGTTGTTCGTAAGGGGTTGTGGGTAATGTGGGTGTGTGTTTTATAGTGGTGTAGGTGTGTGGGTGTGGTGTGTGTGTGGGTGTCAGGTGGGTGTTTTTGGTATTGGCCAAGGTAGTGTTGTTTTGTATGTGGGTGTCCATTCTGAGCGCAGCAGTACCTACTGCCAATGGTTTACCACCATTGAATGTCCGCTGTGGTGATTCGTGGGTCAAAATCTGATGGGCCTTGTTTTGTTGGCTTAACGGTATGGGTTTTGGGACCGCCAGTTTATCACTGACCTTCGGACTGGCGGATTTGTGTATGAGGCTGTATTCTGTCGGACTGGTGTGTGTGCCATAATATGGTGGACGGATATCCACCACCGTTACGGTATGTTGGCGGCCGTCAGCATGGTGGTAAGCGGGATTTATCGCCAGTGTCATAATGAGGGTCTCAGTCTTCACTGTTGCAAGGCCTATCCCGCTCATAGCTTTTTCATGGCGACTGCCTTTAAATAACTTTAAAGTACAGGTTCCCTTTGAGAGCAGATAGAAATGTGGACTTTGTGGTCTCTGAACTCACAATATAAAAACACATATTTTATGTCATGACCACACAAACTTGCCATGCTGAATCAGAGAAACGTCTAAGAAAAGCAATAAATATGCAGGCAAAAAGGTATCCACAGTGGAGACTGTGATGTCCTAGCTGGAAGAAGGTTTTCCAAGCAGTATTACATTTAATTCAAGGAAAGAGTCAAGAAAAGAAATTCAAGATGGCCGACGCAAGTCCGGAAGGTTAAGTTGCAGCACTAGTGTTGCATTCAGTTTAGTTGCTAGGATACCCGCATGCCGCTCGGAAGCTTTGCATTTCAACTGAGGTTTGACAGGAATCAACTGTGCGGAGAGATTGCGCTTTCAAGGTAAACATCTGTTGAGGTAAATTAACAGTTGAAGGCAATTTTACAGATAACAGTTAATCGCTTTAAAGTCCGAGGAGACTAATTGTTAGCTGTTATTGAGAAGGTTGGCAAGTCTACAAAGCTTACAGCAGGAATGTTCTTTGACAAATAAGCATTTCCAAATACAAAAGTTCTTGACAGAGTTAACGAGTTTATGTATTAAACAAACTATAACAAGTAAGCATTTCCAAATACAAGAGTTCTTGACAGAGTTATCGAGCTTACAGAATAAACGAACTATAACAAATAAGCATTTCCAAGTACAAAAGTTCTTGACAGAGTTATCAAACTTATGGAATAAACGAACTATAACAAATAAGCATTTACTAATACAAAAGTTCTTGACAGAGTTTATATATAGATCAATATTGTTGGTTGATTTAGAATTGATAAGGTATATCTTCTCTTGACTGTCTTATAAATGCCGTATTTGTAAATACTTTCTTGTTACAGTTTGTTTCTCCCATAAGCTTGATGATGCTTATTTGTTTAAGGCTGTTTCTTCCCAACAAATTAATTAAGAAAGTGCTGAGAAGTTCTTCCTGATTTAATAGTATCCATTCAACGAAGTTCATCATCGCATCAATAATATTAAAATTCATCAATAGAGAGGAGCAAGACCTCAGAGAGCTCAGGGTGAGTGAGAATAACATTAATATTAGTGAAAATAAAGTTTAATAGAATAGAAAAGATAGCAACTGATATAGTTTGTCTCTAGTAACTGTGAATGTGACTTTTGCAGGTGCTGTATCCAATCTTAGACATGAGAAGGCAGACTGAGTATTGACATACATCATCTCTGAGGCAGTCTCTCTAAATCCCTTGCCCCTTTCCCCTCCCAGGGTGCCCAACACGAAGGCTCAAAATTCCTTGCGAGTAGTCTGGGTTGGGACTGAGGAGTTATCTTCTGCTCCTGAGGAAATCAAATCGAGGTACCCTGACATTTTAGTGATGTTGTTTTTTAGATTGTTAGTTTGAAACTGCCACTTTTCTAAAGTAGGCATTTTCTTGCTTAACCCCTTTGCTACCAGGCCTTTTCCACCTCCTGTGCCAAGCCTCTTTTGGTTATTTTGGGTAGTTTGTGCTTAGGCCCTCATAACCTTTTGTCCACATAAGCTATCCATGCCAAATTTGTGTCCTTTTATCCAACATCCTAGGGATTGTAGAGATACCCAGAGTTTGTGGGTTCCCCTGGAGGAGACCAAGAAATTAGCCAAAACACAGCTAAAACTTAGTTTAAAAAGAAAATGGGAAAAAAGGGCTGCAGAAGAAAGCATGTGTTTTTTTTCCCTGAAATTAATGAACTTCACCTTGCAATGGTTTTTCATTGTACACTGGGTATACTGAAATTCATTTGGTGAAATATAAAGAGTGAAAAATAGGAATCAAGGAAACCTTTGTATTTCCAAAATGGGCACAACATAAGGTGTTGAGAAGCAGTGGTTATTCGCAAGTCTCTGAATTCGGGGGCCCCATACTAGCATGTGAATTACAGGGCATTTCTCAAATAGATGTCATTTTTACACACTGTCTTACATTTGGAAGGAATAAATGTTGAGAAAGACAAGGGGCAATAACACTCGTTCTTCTATTCTGTGCTCCCCCAAGTCTCCGATTAAAAAAATGGTACCTCAGTTGTGTGGGTAGGCTTAGTGCCCGCGATAGGAAATGCAACATGGACACATCACACTCTTACATTGAAATCTGACGTGTTTTTTCAGAAAGTGCCTGGCTGTGGATTTTGGCCTCTAGCTCAGCCGGCACCTAGAGAAACCTACCAAATCTGTGCATTTTTTAAAAACTAGACACCTAGTGGAATCCAGGGTGGGGTGACTTATGGGGCTCTCACCTGGTTCTGTTACCCAGAATCCTTTGCCAACATAAAAAGTTGGAAAAAACACTTTTCCCTCACATTTCGGTGCTGCAAAGTTCTGGACTCAGAGGAGCCACAAATGTCCTTCCACCCAGCATTCCCCAAGTCTCCCGATAAAAATGGTACCTCACTTGTGTGGGTAGGCATAGTGCCCGCGACAGGAAATGACCCAAAACACAACATGGACACATCACATTTTCCCAAAGAAAACAGACCTGTTTTTTGCAAAGTGCCTAGCTGTGGATTTTGGCCTCTAGCTCCTCTGGCACCTAGGAAAACCTAGCAAACCTGGACATTTTGTTTTTGGTCCTGGACTCAGCAGACATCTAGAGAAACCTACCAAACCGAGACATTTCTGTAAACTAGATACCCGAGGGAGTTCAGTGAGGTGTGACTTGCGTGGATACCCCAGTGTTTTCTTACCCAGAATCTGCAACAAACCTCAAATTTAGCTTAAAAAAACACATTTTCCCCTAATTTCTGTTTGGGATCACCACACCGGCACAAATTTCCTACCACCCAACGTTCCCCTCAGTCTCCCGATAAAAATCATACCTCACTTTTGAAGGTGGGCCAAGTGCCTGTGACAGGGAAGAGCCAAAAATATGTCAAAATTGAGGGGGAACCTAAGCGGGTCCAAAAGGGCAGTTTGAGAAAAAAAGTTTTTAGGCTGACAAGTGGGGCAGGATTTTAATTGGTATAGATGCCACAATGCTGGATGGTAGGAATTCTGTGGATTCCTGCAGATTCAAGAAGGTTCCATCACAAAAATGTGGGGAAAATGTATGATTTCAAGCAAAGTTGGAGGTTTGCAAGGCATTGTGGGCAAGAAAATGGTGCAGGTGCATGTGAAGCACACCACCCCTGACACACCCAGATGTTTAGTTTTCAGATGTGTCTAGGTCTCATAGATTTTTCTGGATGGCAGTGTCCCAAAGTCCAAAAAGTGCAGCCCTCACCATTCCTAGTGGGCCGATTTTGAGAGTTAGCCAAGCTCTCATGGCCCAAATATAAAATCAAAACCCAAAATAATCAAATGTCCTCTTGCTTGCCATTGGGATAAGATCTTTTAGTGTGCGGGGGTAGACTGTTCTTCCCTTCAGTTGGGGGGGTATAACCATGCCCATACTGATTGGTAGCCACCACCCCACTATTTTCTTTTTTAATTCCCTGGCATCTAGTAGGCTTTCTGCCCCCCCGGGGAGTGGATCAGTGGTAATTGCCCCATCTGCCCACCGGTGGGCAGAACAACTTTGTTCCCATTTACCCCATTTATTTGGGGTGTGGGTATGGCCATAATCCCCCTCTTTTTTTGATAAAAACTCTTCCCTGGTGTCTAGTGGGCTTTCTGCCCCCAGTGGGGGCAGATGGGCCTTACAAAAATAGGCCAACCTGCACCCAGGGGAACAGCAATGGGCAACACTAATGTGCCCCCCTGGGGAGCTACCCTTGCCCACGGGGCTACCCCCCAAACAAAACACAAACACATGCCTAAGTGGTTTCTACCCCTCTTGCGGCAAGATGGGCCTAATAGAAATAGGCAGTTCTGTCCCCAAGGGGGGAAGAAATGGCTTAAAATAAATTTGCCCAAGGGGAGCAAACCTTGCCTAAGGGGCCACTCCCAATCTGTAAAAAATGAAGAAAGAAATCACTGGGGCCTAGTGGTTTCTGCCCCCCAATGAGGGCAGATCAGCCTGATTAAAATAGGCTGATTTGCCCCCAAGGGGGGCAGAAATGGCCTAAAATCAATTTGCCCCGCACAGGAGCAACCTTTGCCTAAGGGGTCACTCCCCTTGTGTAAAATTGTTGCATAAAAAATAAATCCCTGGTGTCTAGTGGTTTCTGCCCTCTTTTGGGGAAGATTGGCATAATATCAATAGGCTGATCTGCCCCAACGGGGGCATAAATGGGCTTTTTATAAATTACCCCCCTTGGGGAGCAACCTTGCCCAAGGGGCCGATCCCCTTCTTTGTTTACCTAAAGTAAACAAAATCCCTGGTGTCTAGTAGGTATTTTTGCAGCCCGATCACTTTACAATCAGACTGCCGGAATGCTCAGAGAATCATGAAAAGGAAAGACAAATCCTTTCCTTTTCATGCCTCCCTGACCTCCCCTGCCCCTGTGCCAAGGAGAAACAAATCAGTTTCTCCTCAGATAACGCTGGAAGCATGGATCATGCGTTGATGTCACTGGAGGGGGGGTCAGGGTGGAAGGGGAAGCAAGTTCCCTTCCATCCCTGCCCAGGGGAGGGGGGTGGGAGGCCCACGGGAGGACAGCAAGCGTTCACCCCGTGGGTCAGGTGCAGGATGTAACGGTTATGTCCTCGGCACCCGAGAGGTGCAGCCAAGGACATAACTGTTATGTAAACGGCACCCAAGGGGTTAAACCATTCTGTGACTCTGCCTGTTTGTGGATTCCCTGTCTGGGTCAGTTTGACAGTTGGGCTATTTACACCTCTCCTCTAGACAGTGACACAAAGGAAGATGGGGTGTAGCCTGCATATCCTGATGAGACGCCTGAGCTAGAGTGGAGGGAGGGGTGGTCACTTACACCTGAAAGGACTGTGCCTGCCCTCACACAATGCAGTCTCCACCCCCTTGGTGTGTGTCTGCGGCCTGGCCTGGACAAGGAAGGATCATGCAAACAACTGAGACTTTCCTTTAAAGTTTGCCAACTTCAAAGGCAGAAAGGGGTATAACTATTGGACCCCAAACTTTTAGAATCTTTCTGGAATCAAGAGGAATCTCTGCCAAGGAGAAGAGCTGAACAGCTGGAGGAGGAGCACTGCCCCGTTGTTGTGTTGCTTTGCTGGGTTGGCCTGCAGATGCTGTTTCTGCCTTAAAAGAGAGCAAAGGGTGAACTTTGTTGTGTATCCTGCTTGAGAAAGTTCTCCATGGGCTTTAAGTAGAGCCTGCCTCCTATTGGAAGTCTCAGGGACACCAACGACTTCAATTTCATCTGCCTACTGCACTGGGAACTGTGTGCTTTGTGCTGTTCAGGAAGAAAAAACACTGTGACACCACCAATGATGTCACTGGCCTGCACTGTGACCTGGAGAAGCCACACGGAGTCTCACTACCCTGCTTCACACTGCAACCCAGGTCTCACCTCCACCGCCATCTGATGCCACGAGCGAGCTGCTGCTAGCACCGTGATCTGTGGGCCCTGCACTCTGGAATCGCATTGCTCACACCGGAGCCTGGGAATCCCCAATGATGACGCTCCTGCTGACACCGGCGCCGCTGCCTGTACCGTGGCCTGTGGACACCACTTGTGAGGTACATGAAGCACCATCTCGTCCTGCACCGCAGTTCTGGTCCACCAGCACCATTGACTCCAGTATCGTCACCAGGTGTCCCTGCCTGCACCGTGACTCATGGATGCCGCATGGAGCCCTTCCCACATTGCACTGAAAAATTGGGGCAAGTGGCAATAGCGCTTCAGCAACAACCACGCAGCTGCCTGCACTGTGATCTGGTGACACCGCACGTCACACCGTCCCGCTTCACACCACAGCCCTGGTCTCACCGATGCCACTGGATGCCGTTACTGAGCCTCTGCCTGCACCTTGTGCAAATGCTTTACACACTGCTTCTGAGATAAGCCTGACTGCGAGTGCCAAACTACCAAGGGGGTGAGCAGGGGTTATCTGAGCATGTACCTCCCTTATCCTGACTAGAGTGAGGGTCCCTTCTTGGACAGGGTACAAACCGACTACCAACTAGAGACCCTATTTCTAACACCTTTCATAAACTCCCTCAGACATGATTGGGGCAATTAGGATTCACAGAGCAGAAGGATGGAAGAGGATGCTATCTGTAGATGGGAATGACTCAGAATGACAATAAAATGGTGGCATGCCCTTCCTGTCTGCATACCCTCTGTGTCATTTCCTGTAAAAAACTCAGTGGGTTGCGGCCCCTCTTCAGATTCCATGCCCTGAGTGTATATTATCTGCACCTGAGCGTACTTTATGCACTCGGAGCTTACTCTATGTACTAGGAGCGTAGACTCTGCTTTCGGAGAATAGAAACCATACTCGGTGGTAGACAAAGTCAAACAAGTGTAACATATGCAAACAGGTGTAAAAAAGGCAGGAAATTTAATGGAGGAATGGAAGAGTATACGGATACATGCTACATTACATCACAGTTTGGTCCTTTGCATTATGGTACTTGTGGTCAACATATGGCACTTACATCAGAGTAGGCTGTACTGTATCACCAAAGTAGGTGCAGGTAGTGGTGTTCATCCCTGGACACACAGGGCCAAAAGGCCAGAGCAGCACTGGGAACCCATAGCAGCCCCATCGACTATGTCAGACCAGACCCCACACAGGGACAAGAAACGCAAGTGTGTGGGTTATGCAGAAGTGATGCTTTGGTACTGGGGGCACATTTTGGGACACCAGTTCAGACCCAACATACACTGACAAAACCAGACCCCACCCATCCAGGCCACCTGGGTAGCACCTAATTCCCCACCTGGCCAGTTTGACCCTGCAAACAGCCTACACACTAGCGACAGAGGCCCCTCATTGCACTTGGGGCAAAATATCCACAATGAGACTTACAAGTGTAGGGACCCATTTTGACTCTGACTCATATATGTGGTCTGGAATTTCATACAACAGCAGTGAGCAGTGCTCCATACCACCTTCAAAATTTGGAGGAGCTGACGTTCATTTAATGGTGATTCAGAGCACTACCTCTAAGCAGGATTGTCTGCCACCCTGTTGTACCATTGAACCCACCTCCTCCAACATGACTGAATGATATCTGGGTGGGGAACCCACACAGTCAGTGATACTGATATGGACATACCCACTGAGGGGCTAATTGAAAGGTAGTCTCAGCATTATGTGGACCATGAGGAACAGATGCATGCTTCTTTCCACATTGGTAACTAGGGCCTCATTACACATGAGACACACTTTCTCTATGTGCACCACAACAAAGATTTAAAAAGGTGCAGACTAGGAAAGTGTGCCGCAATAGATTGAATACAGTGTCCCCAGGGTAGATTCTCGCATGTGCTGCCCAGGGGGTGATGCAGTGAAGTGGGAAAAGGAGCTGTATAAATGCAGTCGCTTTATTTAGCAGTGTGCAGACTTCAACCAACATGCACATTTGAGGGGCATACGGGATGCCCTTGCATCTGGTACTTGTAGAGTTGACAAGAGAGAGTGACATGTCCTCTTAGGGATACATGAGACCTGAGTGTGGAATATATTAGTCTGATTCATGAGTAAGACCATTTGGGATTATTGAGTTCTTCAAATTTACCCAGGTCCAGTCTTGATATGCTGATCCAGGACCGAGGATTATTTTGTGATCTGGGTCTTTGTGATGCTACATGGATTTGACCATTGACTCCATCTTGTTTGAGTGACTCCATTTTGTGTCCTGCAGAAGTTGCAGGGCAGCACAGATGTTTTTCTTCACAGACGTTGTTTTCCTTCCCACCAGTACAGAGTCAAACAGTTTCTGGAACATGGTATATGGAATGCACATTTGATAAAGTTCACATGGCTGAGATTGTTTTTTTCAGAGGAATGTACGGCTCTGTGTCGGAGTAAACATGGGAGTCTGGCCAGCTCCTGTGAGCATTTGTGATGCAGACAAGTAAAGGCATCTTCAATTTCATAACAGAAGGGAGGAGGTTTCTAAAATTCTCTCCTTGAGTTGTTTTAAGGTGAAAAAAATGGGAAACTTGAAGCTCCCCTGTGGAACGAACACGTTGCCCAGGGGTCGCTTACTGGTCCCAATTGAGACTCCTGCCTGACTGATCTGAGGACTCCCCAGTCGTGCTGGCCAGGATGTTGACTGCAACTCAATCAGTGGTGTATTTGAAATTTTGATTATTTGGTTCATGTACACATGCTCTGTTGATGCCTTGATCATTTATTTTCTTGATCACTTAATTGATGTACTTATTCTTGTATATACACATGTTCTGTTTCACTTGAGTTATATACGTAGCCTCATATGTTTGTTTCTTTTATTTGATGTTTGGGAAGTGCCCTAATAAATACATTATGCAAACTAAGAGTGCTGAATTCCTTGGCATTGTGTCCTATTATTTCAAGTGAAAAGCAATACAGTCTTGTAGTCCCTGTCATTCCAGAGTGAAGCAGGAACAAAAGTCCCAGTCACCACTATGATTGACCACAGGCCTGGAGCACCATATCTCATGAGAAGCTGCCAAACATGTCAGCTATGAACATGGATGTTAGAAATGGTGTCTCTAGTTGACAGTTAGTGTACACCCTGTCCAAGTAGGGACCCTCACTCTAGGCAGGGTAAGGGAGATACACAGCTCAGAGAACCCCTGCTTACCCTCTTGGTAGCTTGGCACAAGCAGTCAGGCTTATCTCAGAGGCAATGTACAGAGCATTTGTACCAACACACACAGTAACGCAGTGAAAACACCACAAAAGGACCCCACACCAGTTTGGGAAATAGCCAATATTTATATTAATCAAACAAGACCAAAACAACAAAAATCCAACAAACACAAGTAGAGATATGCATTTTTTCAAGTAAAAAGAGTATTAATCCATAGAAATCAATGGATGTGTTATTTTAGCACAAAGTACCTGGAATGCGTCAAAAGTAAAGCTGCACGGGTGACTGTGCATCAGAAAAGCAAGCGATACGTCGATGTCTTACTCACAAGTGAGGCCGAGCATCGATTCTTTACTCGCACCAGAGGCCGTGCATTGATTATTTCCTCACAAGGGAGGCTGTGCATCGATTCCAGGTGTGCAGCCTGGGGTCCGTGCAGGGATGCTTGCAGAATTTGACACCCAGGATCTGTGCATGGAAATTTCTGATGCGCTGTGTGAAGAGTCTGCATTGAGAACAGGCACTGCGTCATTTCTCCAGACACAAAGCAGGCACTGTGTTGAATATTCAGCCACGAGACGGGTGGTGCGTTGATTTTTCTGATGCGCACACAGTGGTGCATGAATTTTCCTCCATAGGTTACCAGCTTCTCATTCTAAGGGCCCAGGGTCTGGACTTGGCACCACTTAGCAAGTCAGGATTCTCAGCAGAAGAGCCCAGACACTGGCAGATTAAGTTGATGTCCCTGAGACTTCAGAACAGGGGTCAAGCTCAGTCCAAGCCCTTGGAGAAACTTCACAAGCAGGATTTCAAAAAGCAAGGTCCAGTTCTTTCCCTCTTCAGGCAAAAGCAGCAGCAAGCCAGCACAGAAAAGCAGCAGGCAGAGTGGCAGGTCCTTCTCAAGCATCAAGCTCTTCTCCTTGGGAGAGGTTCCTCTTGATCCAGAAGTCATCTAAAAGTCTGAGGTTTGGCCCCAGACACACTCCAGGGGGTTAGAGTCCGCATTGTGTGAGGACAGACACAGCCCTTTCAGGTGTGTAAGCTCCTCCTCACTCCCCAGTGTAGCCCAGGAGACTCAGCAGGATATGCAGGACACTCCTCATCTCCCTTTGGGTCACCATCTAGAGGAAATTCAACTGTCATTCTGACTCAGACGTGGATTCCACAGGCAGGCAGAGGCACAGAATGGTTAAGCAAGAAAATGCCCACTTAATAAAAGTGGCATTTTTAAATCTGCAAACCAACTCTGTATTTTTAAATTGTGAGTTCAGAGACCCCAAACTCCATAACTCTATCTGCTCCCAATGGAAAACCTGCACTTACAATATATTTACCTATGGGAGTGATAGGCCTTGCAATAGTGAAAAATGAATTTGGCAGTATTTCTCTATCAAGATATATAAAACACACCTGTACATGTCCTACCTTTTAAATACACTGCACCTTGTCCCTGGGGCTACCTAGGGCATACCTTAGGGGTGACTTACATGTAGAAAAAGGGAAGGTTTGGGCCTGGTACACTTGCCAGGTCAAATTGGCAGTGCAACACTGCAAACACAGATACTGCAGTGGCAGATCTGAGACATGTTTACAGGGATAGTCATGTGGGTGGCACAATCAGTGTGCAGACCCATTAGTAGCATTTGATGTACAGGCCCTGGGTACCCATACTGCACTTTAGTAGGGACTTGCCAGAATATCAAATGTGCTAATCATGGAAAACCAATAAACAATTATCCTTTAGAAAGAGAGCACTTGCACTTTAGCACTGGTGCCAAGAGTATTAAAACCAGCAAAAAAGAGTTACAGCGCAGGGTCCAAAAACAGGGTCTCAGAAGCAAAAAGTACAGGGGAACCATGTGTGGGCTGCACGGGGTGATGCACTGCTGGTCCTGAATGTAGTCTGTGAGGCCGGGATCACCCGCAACCTTCACCAGTGTGCCTCTGCATGTTGGTCCACATGCAGCAGGTCCCTGCTGGAAAGATGCTTGAGACCGAAGTGCTGGACAATCCTGACGGACACAGTACCTTTCCCATAGCCAGTGGGTCCATGATCACCACCAGGAACAGCATACGAGTGGCCATGGTTTCAGAAGGTGGCCAGGAGGCAGCAGGATCCATCAGAGAGGGCCAGAGGGACAGAGGGCTGTCATGTACAAGAGGGGAAACAGCGATAACTCAGCAGCCCGCTCATCCAGTATGCAAGACTTAATCAAGATGTGCACGCCACTGCCCTGGCTAACTGTCCCTGCACCTGACAACCCTGATCTTCCTGCTTCCCGCCCTGTCCTGCTTTATCCCTGCCCAGTTCTCCCTTACATCCTGCCCAGCTCGCCTCACCCTGCTCTGACGCTCGGGAGGCGGTACTGTTCTGGCAAAGTTCTAGGAAATGGATATAAGCAGTGATTTTAAATAGGGGTGGGCCATGGCTCCAGAGGAGGATTGCTGAGGTTTTGCCAAACTCTGAGCTTCAAGCGGAGTGTGTAGTGTCAAAACTCTGCAAACAACGCTGGTGGAGCTGAGTTTACCTCCCACCCCTAATTCTTGCTAGGTTTATTGCTGGCTTTGGTCTCTGTGCTCTGGGATTCTGCTAACAAGGCCCTAATGCCTGTGCTCTGACTCCAAAAACATGTTGTAATTAGCCTCACTCCTAATTGGCATATTTAACTTACCTAAAATCCCCTAGTATATTGTACCCTTTGTACCCAGGGATTGTAAGTTAAATGTCATTATCGGGCTGCCGCACTTATAGTACCACGATTAAAGTGACAAGGTAAAACATGCATTCAGGCCTGCCACTACAGTCTGCTGATGCAGTTTTGACCTGTCAAAACAAATTCACAGGACTAAACCTTCCTTTCTAATACTATGTCATACCTAAGGTAGTCCTTAGGTGCCAATGGAGCAGGGAGCATGGTATTTCAAAATAGGGTCTGTATGCTTAATATTTTTACATGGGTTGGCAGTGAAAATCCTCCAAAGTTGTTTTTCACTGTGGTAAGTCTGGCTTACCCATATGCTTACACTGGTTAGACAATTCTATGTAATGACTGCTAAATTAAACGTGTGAATTGCTAGAAAAACGGTTCAAGAACTAATTTTAATAGTAATTCAAAATCCCACTCAATGGTAAAATCAGATTTTATATTATTATTAGGCAACACTTTCAGAGGGGTATCTGTTTCTGTCCTACACCAAAATGCTTTACTGCCAGTGTCCAGTTTTCACCTGGGGCCTAATTGTTCCCCTGGAGTGAGATGTAGATTGTCCCCAGACAGTGGACAATGGGGTTTTGGTGTGGGAAGGTGTCCTCCTTACTTGAGGAGGATGCCCGGGGGGCTGTGCCCAGCTACTTCCTGAGCTTCAAAGGATTCCAACTTTGTCACTGCCAGATGGTGCCCACACTTTAGCCTACCTCCTTTATGTTTTTTTGTATAGGCTTGCTCTGAATGGAGGGAGATTGGGGCTACCCCAGAACTTATTTAATGTGACCTGTGGGAAGGTTGGCCCATTTCCCTAGACACACCACTGGGTAGGAGCAGGGAGCTCGGAAAAAGGGAAGAACGATTCTGCCATGTTGGTTTTGGGTTGAGAAGTGCAGAGCAGGAATTGGTGTAAAAGTGTACAGAGCTGCCCATGTGAACTTTTTCCCTATTTGTTAGGAAGGGCCCAGGAGTCAACCCCATCAACAGGCAAGTGGCAGGCATAAATGCCCCTTCCTGGTCACCCCCTTCAGAACACTACTGGACCCATGGAAGACAGAAAAAGGACTGCTGTTGAGACCTGTGAGGAGAACCCTAAGGTCTGGATCTGCTCCTCTATGTACCCAGGACTAGGACGTGGGCTTTAAATGTCAGTTGCCTGCCTTCCTGTTAAGCTACAGGGACACATAGGCTTCAAGAAGCTCATTGTCCTGAAAGAGCCAAGATGATCAATTTCAACTGGACCTGCTGGTGGCTTAAGTTGGAGTGTGTCCTGACAACCACGTGCTGCTTTTGAGGTTCGGGAACCCTTGGCAGGTATTAGGCTGTACTTCTCCTGCTTAAAACTAAGCACTGGGGACTCATAAAACTTCTACAAACTTTTTGCCTGGAGAATCATCGAGGGATCGGTATCAACCTGGGAGCTGGTCGACTAAGTGTGCATTTCTGGTGGGCCTGAATTCACCCTACATGCCGCTACGTTCTCTGCTCGAAAGTGGAATCCATCAACAACAAGCCTACTTCAGTTCCATCCCCTTGTTCCCTCGACGCTGTTGTGAACGAGGACCTGATCGACACCAAAGACTTGTATAGTGCAAAACCTCAAACATTTCCCATTGGAGCCTTTTCTGCCTAATCCAACAATTTTATCAAGGGTTGTTATTGGTGCCAGACTCAGTCAATGATGAGACTCTCCTCCCAACACTAATCCCCTGCCCGCTTCCACCACACTCTGTCAACTTTGGGAGGAACCTTTCCAGAAGGAATTAATCTGGAACTTATATTTTACCAAAAATGCATCACAGTCTGCCTTGAGACTTACCCACGTCCTGGTTCAGCACGGACGGGTGCCTGTGGTTGGTGCTTTGCGCTTTTTAGTGCTATTTTTATCTCAACCTTTAAAACTCATATATCAAGTTCCCTTATTAAATATTTGGGTTTTTGGCATCACTTTGTTCATTACAATATTTTACATTTTTATAAATTGGGATTTTTATTGTGTTGTGTTTTAGACTTTGACTGTGTTGGTACTTCTAAATACTTTATACATTTACTTCAGTTGAGACTGTCTGCTCTGTACCAGGGTTTGAGCTCAGGCTTAAATTACTGGATGTAACAATGATACTGCCATTATTACGTAGTGTGGACTTTTATCCACCCTCAATAATAATCCACTCTCTCACACTGGTTGTTCAGTAGTGGCACCCAGAACTTGTGTTTAGCAGTACCACTCAGCTATCAAGTTGGAAATTAAGAATCCCCAAACTGAACTGAAAACAAAATTGGTGCAAAGTGAAGGTGCCCGCAGTCTGAGCCCCTTACCACTGGCAGCCTACCAGATGGCGTTTTCAGGATATTCATTCAGAGAGTGATCTTTAAGTCAGTCAGTCAAAAGAACTTTATTTCGGCCACAAAGCCATAGCATCAATAAATAATTACACAGAATTAGCTAAAATATATACAGTACATGTGCCAAGTCGGACCTGCGAACTCCCAGCAGTCTACAAGCCGGGGCCAGCCATTTCTTGTGTGAGGCAGTGTATGCAGGGCAGACAAATAGGAACAACTTCCTTTCTCTTGGGAACGTGAAGATGTCCCAGAAAGCCTCATATTTACACGTCTCTTTTAGGTTGGCGAAGCCACATGATAGTGTAGAGTGAAGAGCAACCGTCTTGTCTTCAGAGTCTACCATATGCCAGTACAGTTTTTTGAGGTCACTTTTTGAAGGGAAGGAAGTAGTGGTTGGGGAATCCCAGAGTTCTCTCAGCCTAAGAGAGTAAAGTAGCCTCTTGATGTGTCTGAACCAGGGGATACTATGAGAGTGGTCAGCTTCTAAGATGACCTGCATGGCTATAGTAAAGGAGGCAAGCTCCGGGGTGGTTCAAAGAAGCCGGGGGACATAAGTGGGCTTTGTGGTCAATGCATTTCATGCCTAGGTCTTTAAAAAGGGGAAACAGTGGAGTACTTGGCAGGAGGGACACTAGATTTCTTAAGAAATTATTTTCAGAAATCTTTATTTCTTGGGCTTTGGCATAGCCCCAAAGGTCAGCCCCGTAGAGGGCTGAACTTACTGCCTTGGTTTCATATATCCGGTTTGCGGGCGTATTGGTTTAGTATGTGAGAGGTTAAAGTCCTTTATTAAGACCCCTGTTGTTTGCTTTAACTTCCGTGCTTGCTTTGCAATATGTGATTTCCAAGACATTTTTTCAGTTAACATTATGCCCAGGTAACTAAAAGTGAGAACCTTTTCAAGTGGAGATCCCTCAAGAGTAAACTTTACTCTAAATGATCTGTGTGGATTAAGTGTCATCAATTTAGTTTTAGAAGCAATGAGTCCCCGTGTTGAGCAAAATTCCTCAAAACACACAAGGAGTTTACATAATCCACTTGGGGTCTTGGATATCAGGAGTGTGTCGTCTGCAAAGAGCAAGACCGGAATTTTCTGTGTACCTAGCAATGGTGTGTCAGCCTCCAGTCTGAGTAAAGAGGGGACAATATCATTTTGTACAGGGAGAAGAGGGTGGGGCAAGGACACACCCTTGCCGCACACCCCTTGACATCTGAATTCTGTCAGTTAGCTGCCCCCTATCGTCCCACCTGACAAGTGCATAGTTACCCTCACGGAGCCGAGTTAGTAATACAAGAATGTGCTTGGGGATTCCCATTATGGAAAGAACTTCCTACAATTTGTTACGGGGTACTAAATTGAATGCAGATTTCAAGTCCACAAAAGCAACATACAGGTTCCCTTTACCAATAAAAACGTTTTTCCAGTATAAGAGCAGAAACCTGAGGGCTTGCTCAGTGGTAGATTTGTTTTGTGAAAACCTGCCTGAAGGGGACTAAGGATGTCGCGTTCCGTCATCCAGTCTTAAATCTTGCCCAGAAGGCAATGACAGAACACTTTCTGCACACACTCTATTAAGCTAATCGGCCTATAATTACTGAGGAGGCTTCTGTCGCCCTTTTTGAAGATTGGGACAACAATGGCCCCCTTCTAAGACTCAGGAATTTGCGCCCCAGATGCAATTGCATTCCCTATGATGGTGATATATCTTGACCAGATTGCTATATTGGTTAAAAATAGGTCTGCTGGAACACCATCCGCACCAGGTGCCCTACCACGCTTTAGAGAACCTAAAGAACATGCAATGTCCGCTTGGGAAAATACTTGCAACACTGGAGGGGTGGGTGTTCGGGTAATATTTGAGCAAGTGTCCTTATGTCGAAAGGTAAAACTATCATGGTTGTAAGAGTACAACCCACTAAAGTGGGCTACCCAGTCCTTTGGTGCAATATTAGTTGTAATGTTCAATTCTCTGTTTGCAGGGCCGCGCGCTGCCAGAGACAAAAATGTGCTGCAGTTCCTCTCTTGTGCAGTGTCACTAAGTGGACCCTACCACTTGTCATCTTGTTCACATTTAGCTTTGTCGACAGCTGATTTGTAGGACTTTCTTGAGAGCTAATTGCATTTACATCCTTAGATTTGATAGCCTGGATTAAATGCTTGCTTGAGGAGCGGCACTCTTTGTTAAACCAGCGATGCCTACCCTTGAGCCTCTTACTATCAGAGGCTATGTCAGCCGAGGAGAGGGCCGCAATACCCTTAAAACATGAGGTGTGAGTTAAGCTTATTTCCTCGTTGGGGATTGCGAAGCCCACCCCTAAGCCCGTCAATGTGGTCCTCAAGGTGTTGTTAGCAGTGTCGTTGAGTGTAGGTCGAGCCAGAACCTCGTTCCACTTTAGGTGGCGTTTGTCATTAACCAGACTGATTCCCTTTGGTGCTTTAACTGACAAGTGGACTGAGAGAGGATTATGGTCACTTTCAGATCTCTCAATAACCATCATGTCAATGACTAAAGGCCATAATCTTATATCGACTAGACAATAATCAATTCTACTGGTGTGGTTGACTTTGTTATACGCGTGACAACCCTTTACGTCTGATTTGTTCCTGCCATTGAGTGCCAAATTCCCTAGTCAATGATTTTACTCAAACAGCAACTTGTGACCACCTTTTAATGGGCGGGATATCCAGGGTAGGGATAGACCATACCTGATCTTCCCAGTCAAGAGGTTCAAATGTGACGATAAAGTTGCCTGCCACAATAATTTTGTAATTCTGGGGACAGTTTTGCAAAAATGCCTACAGAATGCAGAGGGTTTTGGAAACCCAACCCCCCCAACCCCTTTGGTATAGATGTTAAAAATAATCACAACTGCATCAGCCCCAAATGATAGGTGGAGACCTGGCAGATCAGGGGAATCAATCGATAGCTGTGAAATGCGGCCGTTTAGTCATGTTCTAGTCCAAATGCCTAGACCCCCAGAGGGCCTGCCCCTGGTACTGGGCAGAGCAGGAATATAAAAGTTGTAATAGCCAGCTCGAAAGAGTGGGTCAGTCGACCATGTCTCTTGCAAAATACATTTGTTGTGTTCCTCAATAAAGGAGGTAAACAACAAGAGGGGGGAGGATAGATCTCAGACCTGCCACATTCCATGAGACAAGTCGTACCCCGGTGGTTGGATGGACAGCCCTGTCCACTGACATATTTGAGAGTTTGGTTACCAAAGGTTGGTTTAACAGGTGAGGTTTCTTGGGAGGAGAGCGGTTGTCATCACTATTGTCCAGCGAATCCTGTATCGAGTGATGATCACCATCCGGGGTACCTGACCTGGTCCTAGGTGCGGTATTCTCATGCTTTGCTATTTGTTACTGAATTAATAAGTGAGATTCATGGGGAAAAGAATGTACAATGTTATCACGGCTATGCAATGGGTCACGGGTGGTGCAATGGAATCTGTAAGAAGAAGAAACGTGAGTGCTTACGGAGGCAATATTGGGGAATACAGCCAGACCAGAGACAGTTGTTTCATGTAAGTCAGGGGAAAGTTCAACATGCATTTCAGATGATGCTTTAAGTCAATCATTTTTGCTAAGAGCAGATGGATTACCTGTTGGGCAGTGGATGGAACAAGCCCTACTGTATACAGGTGGACTAGGGTTTTTGAACTGGATACAGGATTGCCCTGGAGCACTTGTCCTTGCGTCTAGGGCCACCAGGTTGCCCACCATAGTCCTATCCCTAAATGTCAACTGTAGAATGTCACAGTGTGTGCCTAGGTCGGGCCTTCTTACTGCATCAATTATATCCTCATGTATTACAGAGTAAGAGCCTCTTACGTGGCGAAGCCAATTAATTGCCTTATTTCTAGTGGAATCTCCCCCTTCTCTTTGTGCCAGTGGGTGTAGCTTGGGAACATTGACCATAGAACAGTACATGTAGATTGGAGTCGGTCAATGACGGGTTGTGCAGTGTATTTAGGGACAGTGTTGCTTGTGGATTTTGTAGTTTGATAGCAGGCATCGAATGCCTTCCCTGCACCTAAGCTATTAGGTGGGGGGGGGCTGATCGGATTTCTTGATCTTAGCATCAGCTTGAGGTTGATCAGCACAACTGTTTGCTAGCGCTGTGGGCAATTTCGTCATGGTACCTGAATGATTTGGCATTGGGTTGCAGTAATGATTTATGGAGGTCGTTATGCGTGGAGAAATTAGCTGCTTGACTATTGCAATTAAGGAATTAACCATAGACTTAAGTTCTGATACCTCCCTCTTTAAATCTTGTATGCATAACATGTGCTATGCATTTTACTGGGCTGAGTGCTCATTTACATCTACATCTACTGACCCACCCACCCTGATACCTGGGTCAGGGTCGTCCTTTGAGTCTGAGATATTTATTAAAGGGGTTAAGCGGTTGAAAGATTGGATAGAGTCGCTGGGATCAGTTAGAGGCTTATCTGCTGATAATGGGGGAGTGTGGGTGATGACATCCCTACCCTCCCCCTGTCCTGTGGAGGCTATAGCCTGTTGGCCACCTTTTACAAATATGTCAGCAGTTGTCTTGTGACCAGGGCCCTTCCTGACTGGGGAGCATTCTCCCCCAGTTCCATTGGGGCCGCTGTCTGGGAAGGAAGTTAAGATTCCTTCGCATTTGTCCAGAAAGTTGTCAATTCTGTCCATAACACAGTTATTGGCTGCATGCTTATGTCTTTTCCGCTTAATTTTTAACACCACCCCTGCCCCATCCTCTATTGCTTTCCTTTTGCCCATTGAAACTATAATTGATGGATAAGTGTTCTATAGAAAGTTAGTTCAATGATACACCTACAAGAAGATACAATAGTGGCAAGAGTCAACGGTGCCAGCTTAGCAAAAAATGTTAGGGGTGTGGCCCAGCCCAGCCTCCCCTGGATTACGATGCGCGTCGATGGGCTCGCCCTTGGCCTGGGCTTTGTCCGGGCGCGGCCCGCGCCGCAAAGTGCCCTCACGCGCCATATAGCGTTCGTTGGTCTGGTGAAGTGGATGCAGGTGCTGGTAAGATGGCCGCCTCCTGGGGCCACAAAGCAGTCTGGGATATGTAGTCCCTTTCAGAGATCCAGGAGTGTCCTGTGCATGGAAGTGCTTCCATGCGCTATATAGCATTCGTTGGTCTGGTCAAGTGGATGCAGGTGCTGGTAAGATGGCCGCCTCCTGGGGCCACAAAGCAGTCTGGGATATGTAGTCCCTTTCAGAGTTCCTGGCTCGTCCCCGGCTGTGAAGTGCCCCCATGCGCTATATAGCACTCGTTGGTCTGGTCAAGTGGATGCAGGTGCTGGTAAGATGGCCGCCTCCTGAGGCCACAAAGCAGTCTGGGATATGTAGTCCCTTTCAGAGTTCAAGGAGTGTCCTTCAAGTCAAGATGGCTGTCCTAGTGGAATATACTGGAAGAGAGGAAACTGGCCTTAGATTAGAAGAAAGTCAGAGTGGGGCTGCCATCCAGTGAAGCTTACCTTAAAACTGCAGTATCTAGCTTTGCGGTGCAGGATGACAGAGACAAATGGTTTACCTCCCATTAAAGCACATTGACAATGTGCAGGGTGGACCAGAAGCTCTGGGGAGCATTATTGTGGGAGCTAGTACCTACATAGGGGAGGAACCCACTCCTGACTCCACAGGCAGGGGTAGGTTACTCATACCCCTATCCGAATGATGCACTAGTGCAGAAGTTTGGTATCACATCTGCAGAAATTCTGGCACACACACAAAGAGTCACAACAAAGTTGGGCAGATTTTGTGGACATTTCAATAAGAGCACTGGAGGACTGGGTGAAGGGCACTGCGGATGACACTTATGATGGACTATACCGAGTAATAAACTCACAAACACATCTTGGCTTCAGACAGGCTTGCTTGTAAATCCTTAGCTCAACCCTGGGTAGCTATGGCATTGAGTAATCATGCTTTAAAAATGGAACATGAGAAAAGCATTTAGAGGTACCAAAACAAATTAATAAGACAGAAACGCAACACAAAAGAAATCCATCACCAATGAGTAAAAATTGATCTTATATTTAAGAGTTTTAAGACATCAAAATGAACAAATTTCATTGGAGGGTACTAGAGCTATAGATTATTAAGCAGATTATAAACAATTATGTTTCACTGAAAATGCTAACGAGCAATGGCAACTACTGCGGTAAGCGGTTACTTTGAAAACTTTAAAAAACTTTTTATAAAGTTGTGTTCGGGTACTCCAGGCCGATTTGGGTGACAAACTCTAGCAGGAAGCAAGTCAGAGGGGGCAGGAAGACTAGTAGGACAGTTACCTTGCAGTCACAGAAGTATCCAGTCCAGTTCCAGGCTCTATGGGCAACTTCCTATACACATCAGTGGTTTTGCCAAGACACAAATGATACAGGATAGTGAAGATGCTTGTGGGTCTTGGTGTCCTGGGTTGTGCTTAGACTGTCAGCATTGACTAAGTAACTGTTGGTACCAAGTTACCAAGGTGGCTTTTTCAGTTTTTGGTACCCTGGAACTGTAACAGGAAGTCACCCAACTGATTTGTGGAGTTCACCTCTTTTGCTAGGGTTCGGGGGGACAGCTATTCCCCGAGAAAGGTACCACAGACCCAGTTCTGTCTTTGCTAGCCCAGGAGCAGCAGATACAGTCCAGTCTTTGGAGCAGCTTCTCTTTGCTAGTTCTGGGGAATATCAGGGCAGTAATTTTTCAGTCTTCTTTCCAGTACAGGCATGATTTGAGGTCTGGGTCCTAGGGTTGCCACTTGTATGAACACAATTTGCCCTTGGGAGAGGTGGTGACTACTAGCCAATGGGCTACCGGGTCTCTTCTCGCTTGATGATGACTTTCTGAAATGTGTAGCATCTAGCTATCCCAGACTGGAATATCCTGCTCAGTCCTAAGCTGTCAGAACACTTATCTTGGTGTGTAGAGCTTGTGAGCCCAGACTAGAAGTGTGGCAACCCAGGAGCAGCAGATACAGTCCAGTCTTTGGTGCAGCTTCTCTTTGCTAGTTCTGGGGAATAACAGGGCAGTCATTTTTCAGTCCTCTTTCTAGTACAGGCATGATTTGAGGTCGGGGTCCTAAGGATAGCACTTGTATGACCACAATTTGCCCTTGGGAGAGGCAGTGACTACTATCAAATAGGTTACCAGGTCTCTTCTTGCTTGATGATGACTTTCTGGAATGTGTGGCATCTATCTATCCCAGACTGCAATATTCTGCTCATTCCCAAGCTGTTAGAACACTTATCTTGGTGTGTGGAACTTGTGAGCCCACACTAGAAGTGTGGCAACCTGAGGGCTACATTCCCACAGGAAAATCAGTTTAGCAACTGTTTTCCCCTCTCTGTCCCAGACCCAACCTGTCTACCAGCACAAAAGAACAGACCCTCTTGTGTGTGTCCACCATTTGCCCTACAAACCATTGGCCACGGAAAAACATGGGCAAAAGACTGCCAACTTTCTAAAGTTAGCACAGCTGAGTTTTCAGTGTATAACCCTGTATTTGCCAATGGGGCCTCTACCCTTTCTACAGCAAAAACTGCAATTTGAGGGTTTTATTCTTAGGACATATATAATCATGTTTGACTTTTTAATACATAGCACCCTGTCTTAGAACTCGAGAGGCCTACCTTAGGGATGACATATGTAATAAAAAGGAAGGTCTGAACTTTTTCATTAGTTTAAATGGCAAAATTGAGGTAGCAGTTTAAAACTGCTCTACCAGTCTGCGTTAGTAGCCTGGGAGACATTTTTTTTTTTCACGTTAAGTATGTCACAATAAGTGCTGTAGTCAATGAGCAACACTTTAAATTGTAGGCTCTGGGTACCTCTGGTACCATATACTAAGGACTTATAAGTAAATGTACTTACATCAGTTGTGTATAAGGCAATTAAGCATATACATTTAAGAGTCAGAGCACTGTTTGTTTAGCAGGCCTCAATGCACACTCAGAGTCGAAAAACCAGGAGCATCAGTCCAAAACTTTGGGGGTGATCATGCAAAAAGAGGCATTTCCTTACAGTAGTCAGAGCGCATCTTGATTAATTGTTCTTCAGAGTTACAACAGCATCTAGTGAACTCTAAGTTGACTAACCCCAGAAATCTTTGAAGGGCAGCTCATGTGAGAGGATGTACTAAGGTGTCCAAAGATCCCAAGAGGGTGATCCCAAAAAGGGTGGGTCAGAACCACACGAGGGAAAGGATGATAGCAACAAAACTTAAAAAGAAGAATCCCTAAGCTCCCACAAGTTAAGAAAGAGCTAGATGTAGCAGCCATCCAGTTTGCCCCAAAACCCAGATTTTATAAGGGTACTGTTCCTAAGCAAAGGGTACAGAGACCCTGGAAAATAGGTAAAGGTAGGAGGAGGAGGTGGACACCCATGATGGGAGAATCAGAGAGCCAGGGGTTACCTGAGGACACCACAACTAGCACTGGTGAGGCCACTTCTGACCCAGAGGTTCTTACTGCACTTTCACAGAGACGGGAGACTGGGGGCCTGGGCCAGGCATGCTCCTCCAGAGTTTGTTGCTCTAAAGGAGGTTCATGTGCCACCTCTAGAAGTCCTGTATTTCCAGGTACCTTCTTATTCTCAGGGTACAGAGACTGAGATGTCAGAAGTGAAAATGGAAGGAGGGTGTCCGCAACCTGAGGTATTAGCCTCCCCCACCCTGAAAATTGTAAGGGACCAAGGGGATCTCAGGAACAAGTGGGTAACTCCTTGCCAGCTTCCTATGCCAGAAGTGAGGCTTTCCAGACACCAGATAACTACATCCACTGTCAGTGAAAGGCTAGCTGTCTGGTATCTGACACTTGACGGATGCTAATGGCCTGTGCTGATTACGTACCTTTGTGGCAGCACGGATCCCCAATTGAGGACAGAAGCCTAACCTGGGAGGCAAGATAGGCCACAACACCTTGGTGGCAATGCTCGGACTATTCAACTGCCGAGCTGCCTCTGTTGGCAGGCTAGGATTTGCTCTTTCCCAGGCAAGATTTGCACATGACAGCAGTTCACCATGGACCACAACAGTGGCTGTGCATGAGCTTGACAGAGTAGCAGAATTGTCAAATGCAGAATTTGATGGTAAGCCTAAAACTGTTGAGGTGGTCCAACTCCCCACAGGGCATGGACTTAAAAGGAGGATTTGAGGCTGGAACTGACCCACTGTGGCAGAGGGCTTTTCCACATTCTCTCTGCTGAACATCAAGAAGAATTGCCAAGGGAATGGCTCGTGCTACTTGCCTTTTTATCTTGTGGGGCCTCTGTATGAAAATACCCCCTTTGCTACGTTTTATTGCTGATTTTTGTTTTGTCAATGTGCACTAGGAGTCTGCTAACCAGGCCCTAGTGCATGTGCTCTGACCCCTAAAACATGTCATAATTGGCTACTACAGTCCTGGCACTTTTAACGTATCTATATATCTTTACTATATATTACCCTGTGTCACTAGTTGCCTGCAGCATTTATTGGGCCACCCCCTAAAGTGACAAGATAAAACATGCATCCAGGCCTGCCACTGCAGTCCAGTGATGCAGTTTTAAAGCTGCCATTGCGACCTGTCAAAATAAACCTTTTTGTGAAGCCTAAACCTGCCTTTTAACACCTATAAATCACCTCTAAGGTAGACCTTGAATGCTCAAAAGCCAGGGAGCATGGTATTTAAAATGAGGGCATGTTTATTAAATGTTTTACTTGCCCTGGCAGTGAAAACACTCTGGAGTCATTTTTCACTTTGACAAAGCTGGCTTTCCTATAGGTGAATACTGGTTTACACTGTTCCATGTAATAAGTGTTTAATTCTGTTTGGGATTAGCTAGAAAAATGGATTAAAACACATTTTAATGCTAATATAAAATCCAATTTAATGCTAATGTTGGAATTATATATTTGTTAAGGAACAGACACTTGCAATTAATTGTCTGTTCCTGCCAAACACCAAAATGCTTTCATGCTAGTATCCTGTTGTCACCTGACTCCTGATGGCTCCCCTGGAGTGAAATGTGGATTGCTTCTAGACAGCAAACAAAGGGATTTGGGTGTGGAGAATTGCCTTTCTTCCTTGAGTAGGGCAGCCTTTGGAGCTCTGCCCAGCTCCTTTCAAAGGATGTCTACCCTGTGACTGGAAGAAGTAACTCACACCTAGGCCTGCCTCACTTTGGCCCATATTTAAACTTTTTGACGCAAACCAGCGCCGGTGCTGGTTTGCGTAAAAAAATGTACCATCGACTAACGTCATTCCTACGCACCAGGTGGGCGCCATATTTAAGGATTGACGTTAGCCGGTGCTGCGGGCTGGTCAGAGTAAAAAAAAATGACTCAAACCAGGCATTGCCGGCTTAGGGAAAAATGGGGGTTGTGCATCAAAAAATGGTGCAAGTCAGGTTTGAGTCAAAAATCATGGCTCAAACCGAACTTACGCCATGTTTTGCCGCACAATCCCCATTGAAATTACTCCTGTCTTAACAAAGACAGGAGTCATGCCCCCTTGCCCAATGGTCATGCCCAGGGGCCATGCATGGCCATTGGGCACAGTGGCATGTAGGGGGGCCCAAATTAGGCCCCCCTATGCTACTTTAAAAAAAAATTATACTTACCTCAACTTACCTGTACTTACCTGGGATGGGTGTCCTCCAGGGGTGGGCGAGGGTTGCAGGGGGGTGTCCCTGGGGGTAGGGAAGGGCACCTCTGGAAAGCGTCCATGGTCAAAGACCATGGAAGTGAGCCCGCAGGCCCCTTAACGCCTGCCCTCACCCAGGCATTAAAAAACGGCGCACATCAGGCTGTGCACCATTTTTTAAGGCCCGCCCCCTCCTGTGTGTCAAAATGACGCAGGAGTATAAATAAGGTGCACAGGCCTTAAAGTCATTTTTTGGACGGGAACGTCTACCTTGCACGTCATTAACGCAAGGCGGCTTCCCGCATCCAAAAAATTACGCACACAGAGGATTTTTGACGTCCGAGGGGTCGGGTGTCATAGTATAAATATGGGGCAAGGTCTGTGCTGAATGTGTGTAAAAGTTTTGACACACATTCAGTGCAAACAGAGAATAAATATGCCCCTTTTTCTCCCTAGTCAGCATCACTCCAAACCAAGAGGGAAGTGGGAGCTGCCCTAGAACGGGTTTGGAATTACCAAAACAGAGGGTTTGCTTATTATCTCGGCTACTCCTCTGGGCGGGCACAGGGAGCTTTGACCAGGGGAAGAGGGCCACTTTCATGTTAGATTTAGGTGGAGAAGGCCACTGTGGGATATGTTACAATAAAACACACAGGAAGTGCTCCAAAAGCAGGTAGGGTCAACCCTGGGAGCTTTTTACCCTATTGGTTAGAGAATGGCCAGGGGTTTTACCCACCCACAGGTTAGGACTGAACATAAAAGTGAAATCTTCAGTGTCCCTCCTAGAACATTCCTGGACCTGTGAAGATCAGAAGGAGGACTGCCCTGCTGTCTGAATCTTGAAGGAAAAATAGACCCTATTTCCTTGAGCTCAGGATCCCAGAATCCAGTTGGCTGACCTCCTGTTCGTGCTACGGGTATACAACAAGCTTTCAAAGGCTTTTTCCTTTGCTCTTCCCAGCTGACCACTTCTGACTGGACCTGCCTGGACCCTGCTGCTGGCCTCTGTTGGGGTGAGTCCAGAACCCTAAGTAGTGCCTCGCAGGTCCTGGATTCCTGGCTGTTGTGATAGAGTGCACTCCTTCAGTCCAAACTACAAAGGGTGGGACTTTGAAACCTTTTGCCAACTTTTCCTCTAAAGAGATGGTGGGACACTGGGACTGCTGTTGAGCTGAAGCCGTTTACATTGAATCACAAGTTAGATTCAATTTTGCCCCATTTTTCTCAGATAGCCCCACTGAAGAAGATCTGACTTTCAGAAAGGTTTCCGCACATATATGGCTCCAGCAGGACTGACACTGAACAGAAACCTGTTGATGTGTAGGCCTTCCTGGACGCAGATTTAGGACTTTGCTCATTCAAAGCTTTCCTGCCTTTGTTGACAACCATACCGGGACACTGGTCTTTAGCAACCTGATGACTTTGAATACTGCATCTAATCCAGCTTGCACCTCTGAAAACATGTTGATAACCACTTTTCTCCCAAAAATGTTCCAAGTCCGAAGGAAAACTTTCAATCAAGACGAATCTACTCCCTGCACCCGACCCACACCCTATCACGGTCAGACTTACCTCTTGACTTTGACTCATTCTTTGGTGACCTGAAATGAAGGTAGCATTCTAGTTTTTGGCAGTTTTTTTTTTTATTCTAAATTGAAAAATGTATATCTCCAATCCATCTGCTTAGAATTTTGACATTTTGTTGTCAATTTATTTATTAAAATATTCTGTTTTTCTACATTGGTTCCAGATTTTTCTTATGTTGTGTTTTTTAACTTTGCTACTGTTTGTGGGCTGCATTCTTATTTTATACATTGACTCTAGGTTAAGCCTGAATGCTTAGTTCCAAGCTACCAGAGAGTTAAGTTTAGGTTTGATGAGTGACTTTATTGGACCACTCTCAAAGGATTGTGATTACTTTTAGAAATGTGTTCCCATCCCCTTCAACAAATAATTCAGTTTTTTACAGACGTGTTGTATAATTTCCTCCCCAGCAAGGCTGGGAGGTACCGGAAGAGAATATCTTCACAATTGGAGAACTCCAACTCATGATGAATGCATGGATGTTGCAAACAGTCCAGGGGTTCCAAATCAAATTATATTGAACCTGTTTCCATATCTGCCTAATAAGGCATCTACCAATTCCCTCCATGATTCCCAATGTATAGATTATGAGTTTCTAGTACTTTGAAAACAAGGGTGTCTCCCAGTTTGCAGTTTTGCATCCCTCAGTCTTCCTTCGCAGCATCCTCCTTGGAGATGAGTGAGCTCTCAGAAGAGGCTGGGCAGTGATTACTAACTTTCAAATCTTTATTTCAGCAACAAGCCTTAAAAGTACAAGAAAATTATAAAATTATAAGAACATTAAAATCAAACATACACCAGAAATATCAATAAAGCCTATTTAATCAAACAAACCAAATACAAATTTGAATTAAAATCAATACAGCCAAAACATTCTCTGAACTCAATAAAATAGGTCACAACAAATTATCAAATCCACTCTTCATCCACAAACTCTAGTGCATGAGGGACCCAGGGGTCTCTAAAAACATGCTATGCTTTACTAATGTGCAGATTCAGTCTTGGACCACATTTCTCAAAGTGCTAGTGCATGACGGGCAACAGAGTGAACAGGAACACCTTGTGCTTTTATGGTATCAGAACCCATGTTGGACTTGGCCAACATGCGCCTAGTCCTCTCTGTCATTAAGAGGTTTTGGGTAACAGTAAAGACAATGCTTTGACTGGTATCATATCTCAATATACGAAGGGCCTCAACATGTAGTTTGACCCTAAAGTTCGAGAGTATCCATCTATTCTTTCCCTTCTTATGGGCCAGTCAGAAAGACAATGCACGTTCCACATTTTCCTCACTGGCACCACAAGAGGGTCATGCCCACCTGTCCTGCTCATGAAGTCGTCCCCATGAAGAGGTGAAAGAGAGCAGTGGAGGGTGCCATAATAAAACCGGAGATAGAGTTTCCTAGCTACCGCAGCTTCAATCTTGTCAAGGAATCGCTCCGCCTTAAACTCATCCTTCACCAAAAGAAAAGCATCAGACAGGGGGCCAAAGGAGGGTTGTGCCGGCATTAGGATCATTATTTGCTGGCCATAATTGGCTTTGATGGTGTTCTTACTAATGGACCCGGCTGTCATCGGATCATCCCACAAAACCCCATGGTCCTTTCTCAGATTGTCTCTGATGTATTGTATCCACGGGATATTGCCAGAGCCTGGAAAGCCCAAGATTTCTTCCAATTCCTGGTGATATGCTATATATGCTCAGGAGTAGCTCAGAGCCTCCTTAAATACAGGACTGGTCTTAACCCTTTCCCTTCAGAGATATTCTGGATACCCATATCCAGTCAGAGTGGGAGCAAGGAGGTGCTAACAGGGAGACCTGTTAGCTGAGACAAAAACTGGTTTTCCACTATAGTAAGTGATTCTGCGTTCTTATAAACCCCAAAGCTCCACCCTGTAGAAAATAGCCCCCATAGCCTGCTATTTGTAGATTCGCAGAGCTAGTGAAATTGAATGGAATTTGGAGCTACTCTGCACTTTTAACAACCCTTCAGTATGTTGTTCACTTTAAGTCTGCACATATCGATATGACAACACCAGTCCAACTGCTCATTGAGAATCAATCCTAAGTACCCAAAAGTATGCATACACTCCAACAAGAAGCCTTAAAACAATGGATTGGGTCTGGTGGTGCAGCAGGGGTTGGAGACTATGGGGGTCATTACAACATTGGCGGTATAAGGCGCTTACCGCCGTGCAGAAGACCGCCAACACACCGCCGCCGCGGCGGAAGCCCGCCACAGCTATTATGACACACATCACGGAATCTGCCGAAATTCAGACACCCACAGAATCCCGCCACACCAAAGGTCAGCGATAAACATGGGGAAACAAATCCTCCACCTCCACGCCAACAGAAACACGCCCATGCTATTACGACCCACGAATCCACGCGGCGGCCTTTCAACCGCGGTATTCCATTGGCGGTACACACCGCTGCGCTCAAAATACACACATAGCTCCAAAACACCGCCACATTGGACCATTCCAAATACACACACCTGATACACATACAAACAACACTCCCACACACCCAACACAATATAAAACACACACCCACATCACCCACAAACCCCTACAACCCAAAATTAGAGAGAAGGCCAGAGAGAGACAGCACAGAATAGAGAACCCCATCACACAGAGGCACACTACACCATCACCCACACAACATCCACGCACAAAACACCACATACCACTACACTCACCACACTCATCACCACATACACCACCTCACACATCACACAAACCACCCCATGGCACGCCAAAGACACCCCCGCTTTTCCGAAGAGGAGCTCAGGGTCATGGTGGAGGAAATCCTACGGGTAGAGCCACAGCTATTTGGCTCACAGGTACAGCACACATCCATAGCCAGGAAGATGGAGCTATGGCAAAGAATAGTCGACAGGGTCAACGCTGTGGGACAGCATCCAAGAAATAGGGAGGACATTAGGAAGAGGTGGAACGACCTACGGGGGAAGGTGCGTTCCAGGGTATCCAGGCACCACATCGCGGTTCAGCGGACTGGCGGCGGACCCCCACCTCCTCCCCCACAACTAACAACGTGGGAGGAGCAAGTCTTGTCCATCTTGCATCCTGAGGGCCTCGCAGGAGTTGTTGGAGGAACGGACATTGGTAAGTCAAATCTTAACAATCATATCCCCCACCTTACCTGCATGCTATCACACCCCCCCACCCTCACACCCTCCCCTATCACCCTAACTCCTCACTAATGTACCCATAACACCAACCACCCATCCCAACCCCAAGACCTGCATGACACAACTAAGCATGGATACCCATCACTAAAGCATGCCCACTGCACATACCCAGAACACCTACCAACCATCACCACACAAGCCCCCACACAGGAATGCCGGCACTGGTGTACACGCACACCCAACCATTGCATAACCATGAAACACACACATGAAATAATCATGTACTTATACCCCCGCTGGAACCCGAAGGAACGTCACCACACCAGAGGGTCCAGACAACAACACTCCACCCCCAGAAGAGGCCCACAGTGACGACAGCAGCTCTGCCCTACTGGATCTTGATGACCAGCCCGGACCATCATGGGCCTCAGGACAGTCGGTTCCCCTTGCCCAGCCACAGCCCAACACCGAACTTCCTCCGTCTGGTAACACCAGCACAGCACCCACCCAGCGGGCCCATACCTCCCTACCCAGGACAGGTCAATCAGCGGTGTGTCCACCACTACAGGGCACCCAGGCTAACCCAACACCCCAACAACAACAGGGACCTGGGGGCAGTGGTAGTGGGCACACGGTCCAGGGGACAGAGGCACAGGAACACAGGGGAACTGGGAGGGCTGCTGTGCGACAGAGGGAGGACAGGCCAAGGGAACCTACTCTCAACGAGGCCCTCTCCTCCATCATGGGAGCATACCACCACTCCCAGGAGATGATGGCAACGGTCCTGGACAAGTTGCAGGAGACCCTGCGTCTGCAGGAGGAGCAGTATTTGGGGTTCAGGGAGGAGTTCAGGACCATCGGCTCCGCCCTGGGCACCATTGTAGGGGTGCTGACGGACATTCAAAAGACCTTGAGGGACACCGTGGCACTCCAAGGGGCCCCTGACACTAGCCAGGATGATGAAATTCCCACCACCTCTGCCAGCGCTAGTGGACAGGACGCCCTGCCACAGGACCAACACACCAGCACCCCACCCCCTGCAGATGGACAACCACCACGAAAGCGGTCCCTGAGATCCAGGAACAGGACAGAGCAAGATGGCAAGACCCCCACCAGGAAGTAATGACTGTTCCTCTTTCCTTGTGCATGTCATGTAGGTCAGCGCCCACCAGAAGAGGGACATTTGACGTGCCATCGCCAAGGAAGTCTGGACCCTGGGGGCCCACCAGAGACGGGGCACCCACTGCCGTAAGAGATGGGAGGACATTTGCCGCTGCAGCAAGAAGACGGGGAGGCTCAGCTGGGGATGGCCTCCCAACGTGGAAGGGGTGCCCGTCGCACCATGACCCCCCCTGATGTTCCGGAATCTGGCGGTGGCCTACCCGGAGTTGGATGGGCGCTTAAGGACATCACAGCAGACACAAGGGGTTGAGTACAACCTCATTCTGTGGACTTTGTGTGCAGTGGAGGTGTCTGGGTGGGGGAGGTGGGCTGTGGGTGTCCCTAGGCCAGGGCGAGTTAGGTAGGCAAGGCCCCTCCGTAATGTAGGCCATGTGGGACCCCAGCTCAGAACAGAGGCAAGTTGATGTATAGTTGCCCCTTTGCCATCCATGTGCGCAGATTTCTACCATTGCCATGTAGGCCATATCCCAGAAATTGCATGTGCAGAGGGCAGGAGCACGGCGTAATGCATGGGGCTGCTGCGTCTGTCTTGTCCGCCAACAGTAGCGGTATGCCATGCACTAAAACTCTCTTTCTTCTGTCTCCCCCCCTTTTCCTGCTCTCCCTGTCCTTTTGGACATCAGCATCATCAGGTGGAGGTACAGTGGCACCGAAGCACGAGGGAGCTGCATCCCACATGGCCATGGAGGGCCATACCACAGACTCTGAATGCACCAGTGGGACGGAGGGCGAGGGGAGCTTCACGTCGGCCACAGGATCACCAAACAGCGACACGGACTCGTCCGCCGATGTGAGCTCCTGTGTGGTGGCGGCACCATCTGTGCGCCCCACTTCTACAGGTACAGCCGCCACCTCCCCTACCAGCACCGCCCTCCCAGCAGCCCCTCAGCGTTCGCCCCGTGCCCGCTTACCCAGGAGGGTGGGCATCACCTTCGCCCCAGGCACCTCAGGCCCTGCCCCAGTCACCTCTGCTGCCCTCAGTGAGGAGGCCATTGACCTCCTCAGGTCACTCACTGTTGGGCAGTCTACCATTGTGAATGCCATCCAGGGTGTAGAACGAGAGTTGCAACACAGTAATGCATTCCTGGAAGGCATTCATTCTGGTCAGGCTGTCCTTCAGCAAACCCTGCAATCTCTGGCCTCAGCACTGATGGCAGCCATTGTCCCTGTGTCCAGCCTCCCCCCTCCAACTTCCTCCACCCAGACCCAATCCCCTGTACCCCAGCCCATCCCAAGCACACCTACAGACCAGCATGCACACAAGTCAACACCCAAAAGTAGCTCAAGCAAACATAGGCACCACACACACCACAGGCACTCACACAAGCATCACACCCATACAGACACAGCAACATCCACTGTCTCCACCGTGTCCCCCTCCTCCTCTTCTCCCTCCACCCTCCCAGTGTCGTCTACACACACACCTGCATGCACCACATCTACAGGCACTAGGACTCGCACCAGGACACCCAGCACCACAAGCCGCTCACCTGCACTCACCACCTCCACACGTCCCCTGTGTCCTCTCCCAGTGTGTCTGTGATGCCCCCTCCCAAAGTACCCAAACGCCGGCAATCACTCACCCAACATCCATCCACCTCACGACAGCCTCCAGTACCTGCACCTGCACCCAAAACACCTAAAGTGACACCTCCTACAACCACCTCCGCTACCTCCACTCCCAGACCCCCTCCAGCTACCCATCCCAGTGTCCGTCAGAAACTGTCCCTCTGTCAAATTGACCTGTTTGCCCCCCCCCTCCAGTTCATCAGTCTCGTCGTAGCACCTCAGCCAAAAAGCCTCCAGTGCCAGTGGTGCGTGTTCCAGGTTTTTGGAGTGCACCGTCCACCAGGGCAGGCAGTAGGACCCGGAGCCAAGGCACTGGCAGCCCACCCCCTGTAAAGGCTCTGAAATTGGAGAGTGGACGACGGGACCGTGTCAAGACTCCTGGTGGGACAACAACTGAAATGGAATCTACGGCGATTGGTGAGTCAGCTGTAACTCCAAAGAAGGTGGGGAAGGTCCAGAGGAAGTCTGCCCAGCCTGTTGTGAGTGTCACGGCGGAGAAGTGCGCCATCATTTCCGGCGGTCGAGACACAACCGCCAGCACCGTCGTTACTGGTCAGGAGACCACTGCTGGAGTCACAGCCCAGGAGGGCCCAAGTATCGTTACTGGTCAGGAGACCACCGCCAGAGTCACAGCCCAGGAGGGCCCAAGTATCGTTACTGGTCAGGAGACCACCGCCAGAGTCACAGCCCAGGAGGGCCCAAGTCTCGTTACTGGTCAGGAGACCACCGCCAGAGTCACAGTCCAGGAGGGCCCAAGTATCGTTACTGGTCAGGAGACCACCGCCAGAGTCACAGCCCAGGAGGGCCCAAGTCTTGTTACTGGTCAGGAGACCACCGCCAGATTCACAGCCCAGGAAGGCACAAGTATCGTTACTGGTCAGGAGACCACCGCCAGAGTCACAGCCCAGGAGAGCCCAAGTATCGTTACTGGTCAGGAGACCACCGCCACCGCCGGAGTCACAGCCCAGGTGGGCCCAAGTATCGTTACTGGTCAGGAGACCACCGCCAGAGTCACAGCCCAGGAGGGCCCAAGTCTTGTTACTGGTCAGGAGACCACCGCCGGAGTCACAGCCCAGGAGGGACCAGGATCCCACAGCCCCGCTGGGCAATGATGGAACGTCAAGCCACACACCAATGTCCAGTGTAGAGATCGTCATGCCACACACCAATGTCCAGTGTAGAGATCGTCATGCCACACACCAATGTCAGTATCCGAACCGCCATGTCAGAGCACCGCTGAACAGTCCATAGACCGCCATGGCTAAGCACCGCTGAACAGGGCAAAGACCGCCATGTCAAAGTACCGCTGAACAGGGCAAAGACCGCCATGGTGAAGACCGCTGAACAGGGCAAAGACTGCCATGGCTAAGCACCGCTGAACAGGGCAAAGACTGCCATGTTGAAGACCGCTGAACAGGGCAAAGACCGCCATGGTGAATACCACTGAACAGGGCAAAGACCGCCATGGTGAAGACCGCTGAACAGGTCAAAGACCGCCATGGTGAAGACTGCTGAACAGGGCAAAGACTGCCATGGTGAAGACCGCTGAACAAGGCAAACACCGTGTGGGTATGAATAGGCCGCCACATCAGGCATCCGTGTCCCATGTGCAGCTGTGACAGGACATAAACTTTCATGGGAAGACTCATCCTGTCTGGGCACTAGTCCCACCCAGTACCAGTAGAGAACTGCAGATACTAGCGAAAATGTGGCTTTGCACTCCCCAGGATACATCAATGGGCATGGTGCCCCGTCGTGGATCTGGCTTCGCATTCATCTGGCTGAGGTGCCCCCCTTTCCCTTCCCCCTGAGGTGCCTGTAGTGTTTCTATCTGATGCCCCGGCAGTGTACTCTCCGATTTTAGTCAGGTATCTATTGCGGGCCTCGCCCATGCATTTTTGGACTGTTGGTGCACGGACATTGTTGTGTATATATCTGCACTACTTCTTGTATTGTATATATAGTTATGACAGATTTTGAGATATATAACAGTATATTTTTGTATGACATGTATATTGGCACATTACAATGTTTGACCGAAATTCGCTTTGTCTTTGCATTCTTCCGGGGGGATTGTGGGTTGTTCATGTGATATTTTTGACTGCATTGGTGTGTATGTTGTGATATGCGAGGGTGGGGGTGTTTGGTGGGTGTCCCCCTAACTTTTGCCTCCCCCCTCCCCCGTGTCGTAGATGCAGTACTCACCGGTATCTTCTGTGCCTACGTCGCTGTTGGTCGTAAAGGAGCAGAAAGACAAAGGCAGGTAGGATTTGGAGTTCCGGCTCCATGGAGTCGTCGTTCCTCGTGGAGTGTGTTAAGGTGAGCGTTTTCCCATAGCAAAAGCTGTTTCCGTCGTGTTTAATCCACGGAGAATCCGCCCCGGAAAAGGTGGCGGATTGGCCTGTCATAATAGTGTGGGCGGTACATTGTCTCCCGCCTGTCTGTTGGTGGTGACCGCCGCGCTGTTTGTCTGTACCGCCGTGGCGGGCGAAGTGTTAAAGTGGCTCTCTTTGTTGGCGGTTTCCGCCAGGGTCGTAATTCCCTTTTTTTGTCCGCCGGCCTGTTTGCGGTATTTCCGCAGCTTTAACACCGTCCGCCAGGGTTGTAATGACCACCTATGGCTCTCATTACGACCCTGGCGGTCGGTGATAAAGTGGCGGTAATACCGCCAACAGACCAGCAGTAATTACTGCCCAATTATGACCATGGTGGAAAGATCTCCGGAAGACAGCCAATGTACTAAACCGACCGCCAGGGCGGAAACAACAGCCACCACGGCAGAAGTCAAAGTTCCGCCCACCATATTACAACAACACAATCCGCCACCTTTTCTGGGGCGGTACCAACAACATCAAAAGCATAGCGGAAACGGAGCTCAGAAGTGAAAGGACTCCCTATTGGAAACACAGGGAAGAACCACGCCGCCATGTAACCCGAACTGCATGTATTTCCGACGATATTTCTAGTTAAACCCACCACAAACGCCGCCGCCGACGGTGAGTACAGTCGCCTAGCACACAAGGGAGGGGGGAAACAAGAGTGACACACACACCCCATACACACACCCCATACACACAACCAGATGCAGAAGAAAGCAAGTTAATGCCCCTAAATCGGCTGAATAATGCAAGGACAAAACAAATTTACCAAAGTGAGGGTAATAATATCAACACAGTAAAAAACTAATAAGTTATCCAATGTAACAGATATTTACAAATGTTCAGAACAAGGGACACTGCCCAGTCCTCAGTTTGCGCGGGCCACATGGCCACGGGCCAAAGATTAAGGCCCCACTTGTCACCTGCATCAACATGGAGAGAACACTGCAGGGGCATCAGTTGGCAAATAGACAGGCACCTCAGGGGGAGGAGGGGGGTACCTCAACCGGGGGCGGAAACAAGACCACTAGTTCTGGATGGGGTAACATGGCCTGTGCTTGGTCCTGGGGGGTGCAAGGCCACAGTCTCTCGAGTGGGTGACTTGCTCACTGGTTCTGGAGGGGGCTACATGCCCTGTGCTTGGTCCTGGGGAGTGCAAGGCCACAGTCTCTGGAGTGGGTGACTTGCCCACTGGTTCTGGAGGGAGCAACATGCCCTGTGCTTGGTCCTGGTGAGTGCAAGGCCACAGTCTCTCGAGTGGGTATCTTGCCCACTGGTGCTGGAGTGGACAGGCCGCACAGTAGCTCATGGAGGCAGGATTACATTGCATCCACCTGCGGTGACGGCTGCACTGTGTTGGTGGTGGTGGGAGGCTCCTGCACATCCCCTTCACCCTCGGATGGACGCACTGTGGTGGTACTGGTGGTGGTGGTGGGAGGCTCCTGCACATCCTCTGCACCCTCGGATGGCAGGTGCAGGCTCCTTGCCCTTCTTGCCTGCCGGTGCAGGCTCCTTCCCCTCTAGGCTGGCTGGTGCAGGCTCCTTTCCCTTCAGTAAATGTGTCCTTGATTCCTTTCCACCACGAGTAGGTGCGGATGGAACTGGGCCTGTGGACTGTGTGGCTGAGGTGCTTGGCTGGGTTCTTCCTACCCTGGTCATACATGCAGGACCGGGGGAGGGGTAGGGAAGAGGTCAATGGTGAATAGGAAAAGTTTCATAGGGACATTGGGGCAGGAAGAGGGAGAAGGAATGGGAATGGAGGGTGAGGGACTGGTTGTTGGAGGTGTTTGTCTGCTGGATTTGGGTGCAGGTGCTTGGGCTGTATGCTGTTGTGAGCTGGAAGGCTGTTGGGTGTCTGAGTGCTTGCATTTGTGCACTTTAGGAGGGGGGACAGACAAAGTGGGAGAGGCCACAGGGGACATGTGCATGGATGCTGTGGAGGTGTCTGCCAGTGAGGTGTGTGGTCTGCTTGGTGTGGTGATGATGCCGGTAGTGGATGATGATGTAGTGTACGTAGGTGTGAGTGCGGACGTGGCTGGGAGGGAGGGATGTGGTGGAGGGGGCAGAGGGGGGGACAGTGGAAATAGTGGATGTTGTAGTGTCTGCAAACAAATGGTGTTTGTGTGAGTGGCTGTGGGATGAAGTGTGATGCTTATGTTTGCCTGTGCCACTCTTGGGTGTTGTCTTGTATGCATGTTCGTCTGTATGTGTTCCTGGGATGGGATGGGGTTTAGGAGAAAGGGACTGGGAGGTGGAAGTTGGAGGGGGGACGGTAGAAACAGGGACAATGGCTGCCATCAGAGAGGAGGCTAGAGCCTGAATCGATCTCTGTTGGGCTGCCAATCCAGTGTGAATATCCTCCAGGAATGCATTTGATTGTTGCATCTGGGCTGCCAGCCCCTGGATGGCATTCACAATGGTTGACTGCCCTACAGAGATGGATCTCAGGAGGTCAATAGCCTCCTCACTCAGGGCAGCAGGGCTAACTGGGGCAGGGCCTGAGGTGCCTGGGGCGAAGGAGATGCCCACCCTCCTGGGTGAGCCAGAATTAGCAACTCGATGAGGGGCTGCTGGGAGGGCGGTGCTGGGACGGGGGTGGTGCTATAGCTGTAGCTGGGGTGGTCACAGAAGTGTCAGCCACCACCAGGGAGCCTCCCTCGGAGGAGGTATCTGTGTCTGAAGTATCCCCTCCAGTCTCTGCCGTGGTGCTCCCCTCGCCCTCCGTCCGTGGACTGTGCCTCCTGGGTCCTGTGGGATGCAGCTCTCTCTGTTGCCGGTGCCTCTGCTCCTCCGCCAGATGATGCTAATGCACATAAGGACAGGATGACAAAACAAAAAGGGGGGGAGAGAGACAAAGGATACACTGGGTCAATGGCTGCACCAACAGGACCGTTGGAGTTCACAGCACCCTCACACACAGGGAACAGGTCCACGCACTATGCACTGCACCACCACTGACATCACTAGCCACCAAGGCATGAGGAGGGGCACACACTGTCAACTGCAGCACACCTGGGACCCATGCAGCCCTGACCAGTAGTGGATGCTTACAAGCTAGGTAGGCAGGATTATCCCTTCAGAACCCAGCCACCAGAGGACTTACGCTGCTATGTCAGTCCTGGCCTAGGGGCAGCCACTGACACACATCCACCACCCGGATACCACCCCACCAGGCGTAAGTTGTAATGATGGGCACTGTACTCACCCCCTTGTGGCTGCTGTGATCCCCTCAAGCACCAATCCAGCTCTGGTTAGGCCACACCAGTATGCGGCCATCAGTGGGGTCAGGGTTCGACAGGCACCCCTTCCTCGTTGGGAGGCCATCCCCAGATGGGCCTCCGCCGTCTTCGTTGCCTAGCATCTCAGGTCCTCCCATCGTTGGCAACAGGGGGTTCTCTGCCTTCCATAGACCCCCAGGGTCCGTGCCTCCTTGGAGACGGCACGCCGTATACCCTTCTTTTGATGGGTGCTGACCTGCAGAGGCAATAAACACAGGAAAATACAGTTAGACAAACAGTCTAGCCTGTTAGACATATGGCCCACCATACCCGTTCCCAACACCATTGGCACACACACAGCCCAGCACACAAGCTGTACGTCGCAAAGAAAACATCAACCCACCCCCCTTACATGAGGCCTTCACACACACCACTCCATGCATCCATGCCACATGCATCGTCCCCACAGTGTACTCACCTTTTGGTCTGGAGGCCCATACAGCAGTCCGTACTGGGGTAGGACCCCATCCACCAGTCTCTCCAACTCCTCCGAAGTGAAGGCTGGGGCCCTTTCCCGGTCACATGGGCCATGGTAGATTCCAGACACAGGTCACCGCAGCACATGCAGTGTAGGTCCTCTCCTGTGGAAGGTCAGGTAGCAAGTGATGAATCAGATAGAAAATGGCGGTCACGTCTGCAACAGTGCATACCGTCACCGCCGGAGTAGATTACCATTGGCTACGGTACCCCATAGGGGCCAATATTAACCTATGAGGAGTTACACTGCTTTTCTCAACCACCTCCCGCCATGGCGCACAACGTCAGCAGAATTACCTCACTTTTGCCTGTCCCTCCACACAGGACAGGTGGACGTCATTTCAGGGGGGGCAGCCCTATGGATTCATGCTGCGTCACAGGAGAAATAGGCACATACTGGACAAAACACACTGACACATTACAAGTTTACAGATTGCAAACTCCTGTTGTGGCTCCAATGTTCAGTTTTTGGCAGCCTCCTCACTCTTGTGTCCCTTAGATACCTACTGCTGCGGATGAATAGGAGATGGAGACATACCCCCATGTACAGACCCCTGGTGGTCTTGGCAACACTGGAAGACAGGCACATTATTCTCTCCTATAGACTTGACAGGGCCACAATCACAGAGCTGTGTGCCCAATTGGAACCTGACCTCAGATATGCTATCCGTAACCACACTGGGATCCCCCCTCTTGTAAAAGTGCTATCTGTACTTCATTTCCTGGCAACTGGTTCTTTCCAAGTGACAGTGGGCTTGGCTGCAAGAATGTCACAGCCAATGTCCTAAAACGTGCTGACAAGAGTCTTGTCTGCCCTGATAGAACACATGTGCAGCTACATTGTTTTCCTCCAGGTTGAGGATTTGGCCACAGTGAAGGCCGAGTTTTATGCAATGGGACATATCCCCAACATCATTGGTGCAATTGATGGAACACATATTGCATTTGTCCCCCCCGGTAGAATGAACAGGTGTTCAGGAATCGTAAGAGTTTCCACTCCATGAATGTTCAGATGGTGTGCTTGGCGGACCAATACATCTCGCACGTCAATGCTAAGTATCCTGGGTCGGTGCATGATGCCTGTGTCCTGAGGAATAGCAGCATCCCAAATGTGATGGCCCAACTACAGAGGTACAGGGTGTGGCTAATAGGTGAGCCATGGTTCCTACCCAGTAGATATTAGTGTATGGGTATGGTGTTGGCCATACAGGATAGTGTGTGGCAAAATGTTGTCCCTCAATATATGCAGGTGACTCTGGTTACCCAAACCTATCATGGCTGCTGACCCCTGTGAGGAATGCCAGGACAAGGTCAGAAGAATGTCATAATGAGGTACGTGGTGGAACAAGAAGGATAATTGAAAGGACCTTTGGCCTCCTGAAGGCCAGGTTCCGGTGCCTCCATCTAACAGGTGGATCCCTGTGCTACTCACCCAAGAAGGTCTGCCAGATAGTAGAGGCATGCTGCATATTGCACAACCTGGCCCTCAGCCGACATGTCCCTTTTCTGCAGGAGGAGGAGACTGGAGATGCCCATGTGGCAGCAGTAGACCCTGTGGACAGTGAGGATGAGGAGGCAGAGGATGAGGATGAGGATAACAGAACATCAGTTATTCGACAATACTTCCAATGACACACAGGTAGAACAGTGTAACTTTACATTTCAATGACTTTGGTTGTAATCTGTGTGGCAATGGCATGCTGATATTTCCCACTTCAATGCCCACTTACTGTTCCCTCTGGTAATTCATTTTGGAGATGTTGGTGACTTGACGTATATTCCGAGTGTGATCACTACAGCCAGCTATAGGTCATTAATCTATGCTCATTCTATGTACAGTTCATTTTCAATGTTCGTACCTTTTTCAATCAATACATATTTGATATACATGACATATTCCAAATGAATTTTTGTCAAAGGGTGTTTATTGAAGTGCTAACCTATAGGGGGCAAGTGCATTGGGATGGGGTGATGATGGAGGAAAGTCCAGGGTATTGTTCCAGTCTGTTTGGAGCACGGGTGCATTGTCCAAGGGGACATAGGAAGGGGAGCAAGGGCAGTTCAAGGTGGACAGCGTGACTGAGTGGGACACAAGGGTGACAGTCAGGGGAGTCTCATTTCCTGGTGGGGGTCTTGGCAAGTGTCTCTGTCTTCTGTCTGGATCGCAGGGAATGTTTGTGGGTGGTTCACCTTCTACAAGGGGAGGGGTGCTGGTGGCCTGTGAGTCCTGTGACGGGGCCTCCTGGCTTCTAGCAGCAGTGGAAGTTGAAGGCTGTTCAGATGTCTGGCTAGTGGCAGGGGCCCGCTGGTGTGACACTGCATCCCTCATAATTGGCCATGTCTGCCAGCACCCGTGCTATGGAAATCAGGGTGTTGTTGATGGCCTGCAAGACCTCCTGATCCCCTGTTACTGTCCCTCCTGCAGCTGCCTGTTCTCCTCAACGTTGTCCAGGATCTGGCCCAGCGTATCCTAGGAATGTTGATAGGGTCCCAGGATCTTGGAGAGGGCCTCCTGGAGAGTCGGTTTCATGGGCCTGTCCTCCCCCTGACGCACAGCAGTCCTCCCAGTGTCCCTGTTGGCCTGTGCCCCTGTCCCCTGAACTGTGTGCCCACTACCACTGACCCCAGGTCCCTGATTGTCTTGGGGGCAAGGTGTGGCCTTGGGTCCCTGTTGAGGTGGACACACTACTGATTGACATGTCCTGTGGACAGAGGTGTGGGTACGCTGGGTGGGTGCTGTGGTGGTGTTTCCAGATGGGGGAAGCTCAGTGGTGGTGTGTGACTGGGCCTGGGTGACCGGCTGTTCAGTGGTCCCTGATGGGCCAGGTAGGTCATTCAGATCCTGAACGCCAAAGTTGCTGTCATCACTGTGGGCCTCTTCAGTTGGGGAGCTAGATAGTGCTGGCACCTCTCCTCCGCTGATGCCCACCCTCCTGGGTGAGCGGGCACAGGACACACGCTGAGGGGATGCTGGGAGGGCGGTGCTGGTAGAGGGGGTGGTGGCTGTACCTGTGGATGCAGGGGGCACAGAGGGGCCCGCCACCGCAAGGGAGCTCTCATCAGAGGAGGAGTCGCTGTCGCTGCTGTCACCTCCTGTTCCTGCCGTGGAGCTCCCCACACCCTCCGTCCCACTGGTGGCTTCAGACTCCGTTGTCTCGCCCTCCAGGGCCAAGTGGGATGCAGCTTCCTCCTGCTCCGGTGCCACTGCTCCTCTGCCAGATGAGGCTAATACACACAAGAACAGGGAGACCACAAAAGGGGGGGGGGAGACAGAAGAAAGACATGTTCAGTGCATGCAATATCACTACCGTTGGCGGACACTACAGACACAGCAGACCTCTGCACTACGCCATGCACTAACAGTTCCTAGATTATTCAGAAGGCCATGGGGTACAAGGCCTATGCCCGATTGCTCCACACATGGAAGTCACAGGAGCCTGACTAGGTGTAGATGGCTCTTACCACTGGTGGGGTTGGGGTGCTGTAGGAGGCTGGCCTGGCTTGTAGTGGGTACCAGAGGTACTTAAACCATGTGCCAGGTCCAGTTATCCCTTATTAGTGTAGAAGAGGTGTTAGGCTTAGGCTGATAGAAGGTAGCTATGGCAGAGCAGCTTAGGCTGAACTAGGAGACATTAAAGCTCCTACTATACCACTGGTGTCATATGCACAATATCATAAGAAAACACAATACACAGAAGTACTAAAAATAAAGGTACTTTATTTTTATGACAATATGCCAAAAGTATCTCAGTGAGTACCCTCAGTATGAGGATAAGATATATACACAAGATACACAAGATATATGTACACAAACCAAAATTATGCAGGTAATAGCAAAAAAAGTAATGCAAGCAGTGTAAAGTTACAATAGATTGCAATAGGAGCACATAGGTATAGGGGCAACACAAACCATATACTCCAAAAGTGGAATGCGAACCACGAATGGACCCCAAACCTATGTGAGCTTGTAGAGGGTCGCTGGGACTGTAAGAAAACAGTGAGGGTTTGAAAAATAGCCCACCCCAAGACCCCCCTCAAAGGTAGGTGCAAGGTGAACCTACTACCCCCAGTGAGCACAGAAGTCGTGATAGGGGGATTCTGCAGGAAGAACAAACACCAGCAATGCAACAACAGTGGATTTCCAGACCTGAGTACCTGTAAGACAAGGGGACCAAGTCCAATAGTCGCGACAGTGTCGAGAGTGGGCAGGAGCCCAGCAAACGCCAGCTGAGGGTGCAAGGAAGCTGCCACTGGATGGAAGAAGCTTGGAGTTCTGCAAGAAAGAAGAGAGCTAGGGACTTCTCCTTTGGAAGACAGATGTCCCACGTCGCGATAAAGCTCGCAGAAAGACCGCAAAAAATCCTTGCTAGCTGCAAGGGTTGCGGTAGAGGTTTTTGGGTGCTGCTGTGGCCCAGGAGGGACAGGATGTTGCCACTTGGAAGAAGAGACAGAGGGGGCACCCAGCAACTCAGGGAGCCCTCACAGAAGCAGGCAGCACCCGCAGAAGTACCTGAACAGGCACCTGGAAGAAAAGGGAACCAGAGTCCACCTTAAGTCACAAAAGGGAGTCCCACGACGCCGGAGGACAACTCAGAAGGTTTTACACTGCAGGTTAGAGTGTCGGGGACCCAGGCTTGGCTGTGCACAAAGGAAATCCTGGAAGAGTGCACAGGAGCCAGAGCAGCTGCAAATTACGAGGTACACAGCTTTGCAGTCTAGTGTGGGGAGGCAAGGACTTACCTTCACCAAACTTGGACTGAAGAGTCACAGCACTGTGGAAGTCACTTGGACAGAGTTGCTGAGTTCCAGGAACCATGCTCGTCATGCTTGGAGGGGACCCAGAGGACCAGTGATGCAGTCTTTTAGTGCCTGCGGTTGCAGGGGGAAGATTCAGTTGACCCACAGGAGATTTCTTCAGAGCTCCTGGTGCAGAGAGGAGGCAGGCTACCCCCAGAGCATGCACCACCTGAAAACAGTCGAGAAAGCCGGCAGGATGAAGCGATACAAGGTTGCTAGTAGTCGTCTTGCTACTTTGTTGCGGTTTTGCAGGCGTCCTGAGCAGTCAGCGGGGAATACTTTGGCAGAAGGTGAAGAGGGAGATGCAGAGGAACTCTGATGAGCTCTTGCATTTGTTATCTGGTGAGATCCCCAAAGCAGAGACCCTAAATAGCCAGAAAAGGAGGTTTGGCTACCTAGGAAGGAGGATTGGCTACCAAGAGAGGTAAGAGCCTATCAGAAGGAGCCTCTGACGTCACCTGCTGCCACTGGCCACTCAGAGCAGTCCAGTGTGCCATAGACACCTCTGTTTCCAAGGTGGCAGAAGTCTGGGACACACTGGAGGAGCTCTGGGCACCTCCCCACGGAGGTGCAGGTCAGGGGAGTGGTCACTCCCTTTTCCTTTGTCCAGTTTCGCACAAGAGCAGGGCTAGGGGGTTCCCTGAACTGGTGTAGGCTGGCTTATGCAGAGATGAACACCATCTGTGCCCATTAAAGCATTTCCAGAGGCTGGGGGAGGCTACTCCTCCCCAGCCTTCACACCTATTTCCAAAGGGAGAGGGTGTTACACCCTCTCTCAGAGGAAATCCTTTGTTCTGCCTTCCTGGGCCAGGGCTGCCTGGACCCCAGGAGGGCAGAAACCTGTCTAAGGGGTTGGCAGCAGCAGCAGCTGCAGTGGAGACCCCGGAAAGGCAGTTTGGCAGTACCCGGGATCTGTGCTAGAGACCCGGGGATCATGGAATCGTCACCCCAATGCCAGAATGTTACATGGCCATGTTCGGAGTTACCATTGTGACGCTGTACATAGGTAGTGACCTATGTACAGTGAATGCGTGTAATGGTGTCCCGCACTCACAAAGTCCGGGGAATTTGCCCCGAACGATGTGGGGGCACCTTGGCTAGTGCCAGGGTGCCCACACACTAAGTAACTTTGCACCCAACCTTCACCAAGTGAAGGTTAGACACGTAGGTGACTTATAAGTTACTTAAGTGCAGTGGTAAATGGCCGTGAAATAACGTGGACGTTATTTCACGCAGGCTGCAGTGGCAGGCCTGTGTAAGAATTGTCAGAGCTCCCTATGGGTGGCAAAAGAAATGCTGCAGCCCATAGGGATCTCCTGGAACCCCAATACCCTGGGTACCTCAGTACCATATACTAGGGAATGATATGGGTGTACCAGTATGCCAATGTGAATTGGTAAATTTAGTCACTAGCCTGTTAGTGACAAATTTGGAAAGCAGAGAGAGCATAACCACTGAGGTTCTGGTTAGCAGAGCCTCAGTGAGACAGTCAGGCATCACACAGGATACACATACAGGGCACATCACTTACTTATGAGCACTGGCAGGGTCCCAGTGGCACATAGACTAAAACAACATATATACAGTGAAATATGGGGGTAACATGCCAGGCAAGATGGTACTTTCCTACACAACCCTCCCCCCCTAACAAAGGACAATAAGACTAGCCATGACCTGATGAGTCTTTATTGTCTAAGTGGAAATATCTGGAGAGTCCATCTGCATTGGAGTGGGTACTCCCAGGTCTATGTTCCACTGTATAGTCCATTCCCTGTAGAGATATGGACCACCTCAACAATTTAGGGTTTTCACCTTATATTTGTTTTAGCCAAAGTAGAGGTTTGTGGTCTGTCTGAACAATAAAGTGAGTGCCAAACAGGTATGGCCTCAACTTCTTCAGTGCCCAGACCACAGCAAAGGCCTCCCTCTCTATGGCAGACCAACGCTTTTCTCTAGGGGTCAACCTTCTGCTGATAAAAGCAACTGGTTGATCCTGGCCCTCAGAATTCAGTTGTGATAAGACTGCCCCTACCCCTAATCCAGATGCATCAGTTTGAACAATGAATTTCTTGGAGTAACATGGGCTTTTTAGGACAGGTGCAGAGCACATGGCTTGTTTGAGCTCCTCAAAAGCTTTTTGACAGCTAGCTGTCCACAATACTTTTTTAGGCATCTTCTCACTAGTGAGATTATTAAGAGGGGCTGCTATGGAGCCATTGTTTTTAATGAATCTCCTGTAATACCCAGTGAGGCCTAAGAAGGCTCTCACCTGGGTCTGTGTTGTAGGGGGAACCCAATCCATGATTGTCTGGATTTTCCCCTGCAGTGGTGCAATCTGTTCTCCACCTACCAGGTGTCCCAGATAAACCACTTTTCCCTGCCCTATCTGGCACTCTGAGGCCTTGATAGTTAAGCCTGCCTTTTGCAGGACCTCCAAAACTTCCCAAAGGTAGACCAGGTACTCATCCCAGGTGGAGCTAAAGACAGCTATATCATCTAGATATGCTGCACTAAAAGCCTCCAACCCTTGCAGGACTGTGTTCACCAACCTTTGAAAAGTGTCAGGTGCATTCTTCAAACCAAAGGGCATCACTGTAAATTGGTAGTGCCCTCCTATAGTTGAAAATGCAGTTTTAGGTTTAGCTTCCTCAGCCAATTTGATCTGCCAGTACCCTGCAGTCAAATCAAAGGTGCTTAGATACTTGGCAGATGCCAGTGTATCTATGAGCTCATCTGCCCTGGGTATAGGGTGAGCATCAGGTTTTGTTACTTGATTGAGACCTCTGTAGTCTACACAAAACCTCATCTCCCTTTTTCCATCTTTTGAGTGAGGCTTTGGTACAAGCACCACAGGACTCGCCCATGGGCTTTCAGAAGGTTCAACCACTCCTAGGTCAAGCATTTTCTGAACCTCTTGTTTTATGCAGTCCCTGACATGGTGAGGCTGCCTATAGATTTTACTTTTGACAGGCAAGCTGTCTCCAGTATCAATTGTGTGTTCACACCAAGATGTGGTGCCTGGCACAGTTGAACAGAGTTCAGAATATTGTCCAAGGAGATTTATGCAGTTGTCTTTCTGTTCTGCAGTCAGACAATCTGCCAAAACTACTCCCTCCACTAAAGCATCATTTTCAGTGGTGGAAAAGAGATCAGGTAGAGGGTCACTCTCTTCTTCCTGTCCCAAATCTTTTGCCATGAGCTGGGTGAGATCAGCCCTGTCATAATAGGGTTTTAGGCGGGTGACATGAATCACCCTAAGGGGACTCCTGGCAGTGCCCAGGTCTACCAAATAGGTGCCCTCGCCCTTTTTCTCAACAATTAGATGGGTTCCACTCCATTCGTCCTGGAGTGCTCTTGGGGCCACAGGCTCCAATACCCACACCTTCTATCCTGGTTGGTACTGGATCAGGACAGCCTTCTGGTCATGCCATTGCTTCTGGAGTTCTTGGCTGGCCTGAAGGTTTTTATTGGCCTTTTTCACGTACTCAGCCATTCTGGATCTTAGGCCAAGTACATAGTCCACTATGTCCTGTTTGGGAGCTTTTAAAGGTTTTTCCCAACCCTCCTTCACAGGTGTTAGTGGACCTCTTACAGGGTGTCCAAAGAGTCTGGGGCACCTCCCTGTAAGCAAAAAGGAGGCAAAGTAACAGGACATCCCATCTCCTCCTGAGTTTTTCAGGGAGTCCCATTATCATACCTTTGAGAGTTTTATTAAACCTCTCTACCAGTTCATTAGTCTGTGGATGATAAGGAGTGGTGAATTTGTAGGTTACACCACATTCCTTCCACATTGCTTTCAAGTATGCAGACATAGGCGGTCATTCCGACCCTGGCGGTCATGGACCGCCAGGGCCGGGGACCGCGGGAGCACCGCTAACAGGCTGGCGGTGCTCCCAAGGGCATTCTGACCGCGGCGGTACAGCCGCGGTCAGAAACGGAAAACCGGCGGTGTACCGCCGGTTTTCCGCTGCCCTGGGGAATCCTCCATGGCGACGCAGCTTGCTGAGCCGCCATGGGGATTCCGACCCCCATACCGCCATCCTGTTCCTGGCGGTTTTGGCCGCCAGGAACAGGATGGTGGTATGGGGTGTCGTGGGGCCCCTGGGGGCCTCTGCAGTGCCCATGCCAATGGCATGGGCACTGCAGGGGCCCCCGTAACAGGGCCCCACCATGATTTTCAGTGTCTGCCATGCAGACACTGAAAATCGCGACGCGTGCAACTGCACCCGTCGCACCCCTTCCACTCCGCCGGCTCCATTCGGAGCCGGCATCCTTGTGGAAGGGTGTTTCCCGCTGGGCTGGCGGGCGGCCTTCTGGCGGTCGGCCGCCAGCCCAGCGGGAAACCCAGAATACCCGCGGCGGTCTTGTGACCGCACAGCGGTATTCTGGCGGCTCCCGCCGGCCCTGCGGATACCGCGGCCGGCGGGAGTCAGAATGACCCCCATAAAGTTGCTACCTCCGTCTGATAAAACTTCTTTAGGAAAACCCACCCAGGAAAAGATTCCCAGGAGGGCTTTTGCCACTGCAGGAGCTGTAGTGGTCCTTAGAGGAATTGCTTCAGGATATCTTGTGGCATGGTCCACAACCACCAAGATAAATCTGTTGCCTGAAGCAGTAGGAGGGTCAAGGGGGGCAACTATGTCAACCCCTACCCTTTCAAAGGGAAACCCAACCACAGGCAGTGGAATAAGGGGAGCCTTTGGAGTGCCACCAGTCTTACCACTGGCTTGGCAGGTCACACAATACTTGCAAAAATCTTTAGTGTCCTCTGACATCCTAGGCCAGTGAAACAGGGGGACAAGCCTTTCCCATGTTTTGATCTGGCCCAAATGCCCAGCCAAAGGAATGTCATGTGCAAGAGTTAGGAGGAACTCTCTGTACTGCAGGGGAATGACCAATCTCCTGGCTGCTCCAGGTTTTGGGTCCCTTCCCTCGGTATACAAGAGGTTGTCCTCCCAGTAAACTCTATGTGAGTCACTGACATCCCCATTTTGCTGTTTGACAGCTTGCTGTCTGAGACCCTCTAATGTGGGACAGGTTTGCTGTGCCACACTCAGCTCCTCCCTGGCAGGCCCCCCTCCACCCAAAAGCTCAGCAGTGTCTGCTACCAGCTCATCTGGTGAAGGTTCTGCACAGGGAGGAAATTCTTCTTCCTCAGAAGGAGAATCATCTGTAGAGGGAGTGATAATGGGTAGGGATTCACCCTTGCTACCCCTTGCTTTAGGGAGCACTTGGTCCATTTTTCCAGGATCCAAGTTACCCTGTCCTTTTTGCTTTTTGGCCTGAGCCCTTGTCAAAGCAAAACTATGCCCAGGAATGCCCAGCATTGCTGCTTGAGCCTCCATTTCCACATCTGCCCAAGCTGATGTCTCTAAATCATTTCCTAGTAGACAGTCTACAGGTAAATCTGAAGCAACCACAACTTTCTTTGAACCAGTAACCCCCTTCCCCCACAGGTTGAGATTCACAACAGCCATGGGGTGGCTAAGAGTGTTGTTATGAGCGTCTGTCACCTGGTACTGCTGACCAAGTAGGTGTTGTTCAGGGTGCACCAGTTTCTCTATCACCATGGTAACACTGGCACCTGTGTCCCTGTAGGCCTGAACCTCAACTCCATTTATTAGGGGACGTTGCTTGTACTTATCCATATTAAGAGGACAAGCAACCAAGGTGGCCAAATCAATGGCACCTCCAGAGACTAACACAGCCTCTGTGGTCTCCCTAACAAGACCAACCCCAACTAAATTACCAAAAGTGAGCCCGGCTACTCCCTTGGATTGGCTATTAGTAGGTTTTCTCCCACCATCACTGCTATTACTAGGGGCACTAGAATTTGCAGTAGGGGTTGTGGTAGTGGGAGGTTTGGTGTTTTTCTTTGGACAACTGGCATCAGTTGTCCAATGGCCTTTGACTTTACACAAATAACACAAAGGCTTTTTAGGTTGATTATTGGAAGAGGATTTGGACCCACCACCCCCAGCAGAGGATTCTTGTGGGCCTGATGAAGACTCAGTTTTACTTTTGTCCCCACCCTTGTCAGAAGACTTACCATCCTTCTTCTTGCCATCCTTGTCACCCCCTGTATGAACTTTTCTGTTCACCCTTGTTCTGACCCATTTGTATGCCTTCTTTCCCAATCCTTGGGGAGAGGTCAGATCTGAGTCCACTAGATATTGGTGTAACAAGTCAGACACACAGTTATTCAGAATATGCTCTCTCAGAATAAGATTATACAGGCTTTCATAGTCAGAAACTTTACTGCCATGTAACCACCCTTCCAAGCCTTCACTGAACAGTCAACAAAGCCTATCCAGTCTTGTGAGGACTCTTTTCTGGTGTCTCTGAACTTAATCCTGTATTGTTCAGTGGTTAAGCCAAATCTATCCAAAAGTGCATCATTCAAAACTGCAAAATTGTTAGCATCACTTTCTCTAACAGTAAGGAGTCTATCCCTACCATTTCCAGTGAAAGATAGCCACAATATAGCAGCCCACTGCCTTTGAGGGACCAACTGTACCATACAGGCCCTCTCAAGTGCAGCAAACCACTTGTTGATGTCATTCTCCCTCCTTGTAAGGGGGGCTATCTTGTGCAGATTCCTGGAATCATGCTCTCTAACAGTATTACTATCAGGAATACTACTGCTGCCACCATGGGGTACTAACCCCAACCTCTTTCTTTCCCTCTCAATGTCTAGGGATTCCCTATCTAAGGCCAGCTGTTGCTGTTTGAGCTTCAGTCTGGTCTCTTCAACCCTCATCTTTTTGAGTTCCCTTTCTAACATGTTGTCTTCAGGGTGGGTGGCTTGGGAATGCTTGGACACAGAAGATAAATTGGAAACAACAGAGGAGGATCTGTCCCTAACTGACTGAACCCTAACAACTTGGCCTCCAGGAATAAAGACTCCCCTACGGGAACCTCCATTACTACCAACATTACTAGGTGTCCTGCTAGGGGGCAGATCTGGTTGAGAACCCTCCCCACCTCCCTCAAGGAGATCCCCTGAGTCAGAATGGGAACCTTCTATTAACCTCTCATTTGATGTGCCTGCTTGGGACTCATCATTCACAATAAGCATGTTATATAGAAACTCTTTTGTAGGGTTCTTTCCTATCACTAAACCTCTAAGCAGAGACTCCTTAGGCTCTTGTAATTCAAATTGTCATAAGTAGTATTGACCATTTTAAGAGTAGAGTCTTCTATAAACATGATAGCAAAAGGTTTAGAGACAGTGAGAAGGAAGAAAAAGTTTCAGAACTTTTTAAAGAACAGAGAAAAAACTTTTTCTAACTTTTAGAAAACTTTTAGAAGTTTAGGGACATTTTCCAGAACTTTGTAAAAAGTTAAAGAGGAGAAAAGCAAAACTTTTTGGTTAGGTGTACATACACTGAACTTGTTTTGTATATTATTCTCTTATGAAAAGTACACAATGACAAAGTGGTAAGTAGTTACAAGTACTTATCCCACCGCTGCACAACCAATGTAGGAGGCTGGCCTGGCTTTTAGTGGGTACTAGAGGTACTTACACCTTGTGCCAGGTCCAGTTATCCCTTATTAGTGTAGAAGAGGTGTTTCTAACAGCTTAGGCTGATAGAAGGTAGCTATGGCAAAGCAGCTTAGGCTGAACTAGGAGACATGTAAAGCTCCTACTATACCACTGGTGTCATATGCACAATATCATAAGAAAACACAATACACAGAAGTACTAAAAATAAAGGTACTTTATTTTTATGACAATATGCCAAAAGTATCTCAGTGAGTACCCTCGGTATGAGGATAAGATATATACACAAGATATATGTACACAAACCAAAATTATGCAGGTAATAGCAAGAAAAGTAATGCAAGCTGCGTAAAGTTACAATAGATTGCAATAGGAGCTCATAGGTATAGGGGCAACACAAACCATATACTCCAAAAGTGGAATGCGAACCACGAATGGACCCCAAACCTATGTGAGCTTGTAGAGGGTCACTGGGACTGTAAGAAAACAGTGAGTGTTAGAAAAATAGCCCACCCCAAGACCCTGAAAGGTAGATGTAAAGTGCACCTACTACCCCCAGAGAGCACAGAAGTTGTGATAGGGGGATTCTGCAGGAAGAACAAACACCAGCAATGCAACAACAGTGAATTTCCGGACCTGAGTACCTGTAAGACAAGGGGACCAAGTCCAATAGTCGCGACAGTGTCGAGAGTGGGCAGGAACCCAGGAAATGCCAACTAAGGGTGCAAAAAAGAGGAGAGCTAGGGACTTCTCCTTTGGAAGATGTATGTCCCACATCGCGATAAAGCTTGCAGAGGTGTTCCCATGCAGAAAGACCGCAAACAAGCCTTGCTAGCTGCAAGGGTCGTGGTAGAGGTTTTTGGGTGCTGCTGTGGCCTAGGAGGGACCAGGATGTTGCCACTTGGAAGAGGAGACAGAGGGTGCACCCAGCAACTCAGGGAGCCCTCACAGAAGCAGGCAGCACCCGCAGAAGTACCTGAACAGGCACTTGGAAGAAAAGGGAACCACAGCGTACCGGAAGTCACAAAAGGGAGTCCCACGATGCCGGAGGAGGACAACTCAGAAGGTTGTGCACTGCAGGTTAGAGTGTCGGGGACCCAGGCTTGGCTGTGCATGAAGGAAATCCTGGAAGAGTGCACAGGAGCCAGAGCAGCTGGAAGTCACGCGGTACCATCACTGCAGTCTAGCGTGGGGAGGCAAGGACTTACCTCCACCAAACTTGGACTGAAGAGTCACTGGACTGTGGGAGTCACTTGGACAGAGTTGCTGAGTTCCAGGGACCACGCTCGTTGTGCTGAGAGGGGACCCAGAGGACCAGTGATGCAGTCTTTTGGTGCCTGCGGTTGCAGGGGGAAGATTCCGTCAACCCACTGGAGATTTCTTCAGAGCTCCTGGTGCAGAGAGGAGGCAGGCTACCCCCAGAGCATGCACCACCTGGAAACAGTCGAGAAAGCCGGCAGAATGAAGCGATACAAGGTTGCTAGTAATCGTCTTGCTACTTTGTTGCGGTTTTGCAGGCGTCCTGAGCAGTCAGCGGTCGATCGTCTGGCAGAAGGTGAAGAGGGAGATGCAGAGGAACTCTGTTGAGCTCTTGCATTCGTTATCTGATGAGATCCCCAAAGCAGAGACCCTAAATAGCCTGAAAAGGAGGTTTGGCTACCTAGGAAGGAGGATTGGCTACCAAGAGAGGTAAGAGCCTATCAGAAGGAGCCTCTGACTTCACCTGCTGGCACTGGCCACTCAGAGCAGTCCAGTGTGCCACAGGCACCTCTGTTTCCAAGATGGCAGAGGTCTGGGACACACTGGAGGAGCTCTGGGCACCTCCCCTGGGAGGTGCAGGTCAGGGGAGTGGTCACTCCCCTTTCCTTTGTCCAGTTTTGCGCCAGAGCAGGGCTGGGGGATATCTGGACCGGTGTAGACTGGCTTATGCATAGATGGGCACCATCTGTGCCCATCAAAGCTTTCCAGAGGCTGTGGGAGGCTACTCCTCCCCAGCCTTCACACCTATTTCCAAAGGGAGAGGGTGTTACACCCTCTCTCAAAGGAAGTCCTTTGTTCTGCCGTCCTGGGCCAGGGCTGCCTGGACCCCAGGAGGGCAGAAATCTGTCTGAGGGGTTGGCAGCAGCTGCAGTGGAGACTCCGGAAAGGCAGTTTGGCACTACCCGGGTTCTGTGCTAGAGACCCGGGGGATCATGGAATTGTCCCCCCAATGCCAGAATGGGATTGGGGTGACAGTTCCATGATCTTAGACATGTTACATGGCCATGTTCGGAGTTACCATTGTGAAGCTGTACCTGGGTAGTGACCTATGTACAGTGCACGCGTGTAAGGGTGTCCCCGCACTCACAAAGTCCGGGGAATTTGCCCTGAACGATGTGGGGGCACCTTGGCTAGTGCCAGGTTGCCCACACACTAAGTAACTTTGCACCCAACCTTCACCAGGTGAAGGTTAGACATATAGGTGACTTATAAGTTACTTAAGTGCAGTGGTAAATGGCTGTGAAATAACGTGGACGTTATTTCACGCAGGCTGCAGTGGCAGGCCTGTGTAAGAATTGTCAGAGCTCCCTATGGGTGGCAAAAGAAATGCTGCAGCCCATAGGGATCTCCTGGAACCCCAATACCCTGGGTACCTCAGTAGCATGTACTAGGCAATTATATGGGTGTACCAGTATGTCAATGTGAATTGGTAAATTTAGTCACTAGCCTGTTAGTGACAAATTTGGAAAGCAGAGAGAGCATAACCACTGAGGTTCTGGTTAGCAGAGCCTCAGTGAGACATCACACAAGAAACACATACAGGGCACATACTTATGAGCACTGAGGCCCTGCCTGGCAGGGTCCCAGTGACACATAGACTAAAACAACATATATACAGTGAAATATGGGGGTAACATGCCAGGCAAGATGGTACTTTCCTACAGGTGCCATATACTGTAGCCTGCCTCCCAAGGGACCTTGCCTACCAACTTCGCCCTAGCCTAGGGAAACCCACTGCCCACCTCTCCCACCCAGACACCTCGTAATGCGCGCAGAGTCAGATGAATGTGTCTGTACTCACCCCCTTGTGGCTGCTGTGATGCCCTCAAGCGCCCATCCAACTCCGGATACTCCACCGCTATGATCCGGAACATCAGGGGGGTCATGGTGCGACGGGCACCCCTCCCACATTGGGAGGCCATCCCCAGCTGGGCCTCCGCCGTCTTCTTGCTCCAGCGGCGAATGTCCTCCCATCTTTTCCGGCAGTGGTTGCTCCGGCTGTGGTGGACCCCCAGGGTCCAGACTTCCTTGGCAATGGCACGCCAAATATCCTACTTCTGGTGGGTGCTGACCTAGAGGAATAGTACAGGGGAAAAGGTAAATCTTTCACCGTCCAGACCGTCATAGTCATTGGCCCATGCTCCCACCCTTGCCCTGACGCACAGACACTCATCGTCCGCTCATGCAGGGCTCAGTCGCCCCTATGTATCTTCCATCCACACCTCTCCAAACAGCCATTGCCCATGCAGCATGCTCACAGTGTACTCACCTGTTTGTCCGGAGGACCGTAGAGTAACGTGTACTGGGGGAGGACCCCGTCCACTAACTTCTCCAACTCCTCCGAAGTGAAGGCAGGGGCCCTTTCCCCAGACACATGAGCCATCGTCGCTTCCAGACTGAGGTCACAGCAGCACTTGCAGTGTAGGTCCTCTCCTGTTGAAGGTCAGGTATCAAGTGAGTGAACAGAGAGAAAATGGTGGTCACATCCGCGGTGGTGCGTACCGTCACCGCCGGCGTACATCGTCATTGGCTCCTCTGACCCATAGGGTCCAATGTTAACCAATGCAGGATTGCGCCGCGGTCTTTGACCGCCTACCGTGACGGTGTAGAACGCCAGCGCAGTTACCTCAAATCCCCTTGTCCCACCTTACAGGTCAGTCAGCCACCATTTCAGGGGGCCACTTGGCAATAATAATAACTACGTCACACCTATGTAGGCCTTGCATACACACAGTAACAGGCACATTGCAGATTAATAAATGTGTGCTAATGACAATTTGTGATACCTCAGTGTTGGCTGACTCTCTGCTCGCTGTTCTCTTCCATAGGGCACGTCCGCTGGGGCAGGTGATGAGATGGAGGCATCCTCCGGTGTACGGACCGCTGGTGGACCTGTTGACAATGGAAGAGAGACACGGAATAGTCATTACAGACTTGATTGTGCAACAATCCATGAACTGTGTGCCCAGTTGGAGCCAGACCTGATGTCAGCTATCCACCATCCCACAGAGATCCCCCCTTTAGTGCAGGTCCTGTCAGTACTCCATTTCCTAGCATGTGGGTGTTTTCAATCAACAGTGGCCATTGCATCAGGGATGTCCCAGCCAATGTTCTCTAACATGTTGTCCAGAGTGTTGTCTGCCCTGCTGAAACACATGCACAGCTACATCAGTTTCCCTCAGGTGGAAGATCTGCCTACAGTGAAAGGGGACTTCTATGCCCTGGGACATATCCCATGTGGCCTTGGTACCCCCACGCAGGAGTGAACAGGTGTACAGAAACAGGAAGAGCTACCATTCAATGAATGTGCAGATGGTGTGTTTGGCCGACCAGTACATCTCCCATGTGAATGCCAAGTTTCCTGGCTCAGTGCATGACACTTACATTCTGAGGAATAGCAGCATCCCTTATGTGATGGGGCAACTCCAGAGGCACCGGGTGTGGCTAATAGGTGAGGACAAGGACCCTATACCCTGTGAATAGTTGTCTGGGTCTGGGGTTGTCCCTACAGGTAAGTGTGTGTCTAACAGTTGTCCCTCGACATTTGCAGGTGACTCTGGGTACCCCAAACTGTCATGGCTACTGACCCCAGTGAGAAATCCCAGGACAAGGGCAGAGGAACGGTACAATGAGGCACATGAGCGAACTAGGAGGATTATAGAAAGAACCTTCGGCCTCCTGAAGGCCAGGTTCCGGTGCCTCCATATGACAGGTGGTTCTATCCACTACTCACCAAGAAGGTGTACCAGATCATCGTGGCCTGCTGTATGCTGCACAACCTGGCTTTGCAACGACAGGTGCCTTTTCGGCAGGAGGATGGTCCAGCTGGAGGTCTTGTGGCAGCTGTGGAGATTGTGGACAGTGAAGAAGAGGAGGCAGAAGCAGAGGATATCGACAACAGAAACAATGTTATCCAGCAATACTTCCAGTGAGACACATACAAGAAGATATCACTGCCTCACACATCTCATACTATTGTTTGAACTATCATAAGTCTGTCACTTTCACCCAGTGTATGGACCCTGACTTGTCACTTTGGCTTTCCATTTCACAGATGTGGGTCCCACTGTGCGACCTCTGCTATATTTCCTCATGGACTAGAGGTGTGTTACATCGGTATGTTGACAATAAAATTGACATTGCTATATTCCACAGTTATTGTAAATATACATTTGTGAAAGCACAGACTGACTCCAGATTGTTTTGTGATTGATATGTGTTTATTTGTGTGCAAATAAGTGGAGGGGGTTGTAAATGGTCAGGGGTGATGGTGGAGGAATGTCCATGGCAGAGTCCAGTCTATTTATTTCACAGGTGCATTGTCCAAAGGGGCATAGGTAGTGGAGCTAGGGCAGTTTAAGGATGGACAGGGTGACAAAGTGGGATAGAAGGATGACATTCAGGGGGGTCTCATTTCCTGGCAGGGGTCTTGGCAATGTTCTCTGTCTTGTTCCTGGATCTCAGGGACCGTTTGCGGGGTGGCTCTCCATCTGCACGGGGTGGGGTGCTGGTGTTGTGGTCCTGTGGCGGTGCCTCCTGTCCACTAGCACCGGCAGAGGTGGTAGGCTGTTCATCATCCAGGCTAGTGTCAGGGGCCCCTTTTTGTGCCAAAGTGTCCCTCCTGGTGTTGACAAGGTCCTGCAGCACCCCTACAATGGTGACCAGGGTGGTGTTGATGGACTTGAGTTCCTCCCTAATCCCCAGACAGTGTTCCTCCTGCAGCTGCTGGATCTCCTGAAAGTTGGCCAGTACCGTTGCCATCGTCTCCTGGGAATGATGGTACGCTCCCATGATGTTGGAGAGGGCCTCGTGGAGAGTGGGTTCCCTGGGCCTGTCTTCCCCCTGTCGCACAGCAGTCCTCCCAATTACCCTGTTTTCCTGTGCCTCTGTCCCCTGAACCGTGTGCCCTCTGCCACTGCCCCCAGGTCCCTGATTTTCTTGGGGTGTTGTTGCCTAGGTTCCCTGTAGTGGTGGACACACTGCTGCTTGGTGTGTCCTGGGGACATTGGGATGGGCCCGCTGGGTAGGTGCTGTGCTGGTGTTTCCTGAGGGGGGAGGCTCTGGGGTGGCTTATGCCAGTGTCAGGGGAACCGACTGTCCCGAGGTCCCAGATGGGCTGGGCTGGTCATCTTGATCCAGTTGGACAGCGCTGCTTTCATCACTGTGGGCCTCTTCTGTGGGGGGAGTGGACATGTTATGTTACCTCCTGTCCGGTGACGTTGGATAGGGGTCCTGCAGGGGTGTAAAGGCATGATTATTGCATCTGTGTGTGCCATTGTGTGCAATGGGTGAGTGACCCTGTACTCCAGTGCTTGCATTCCTGTCTAGGTCCTTGTGTGATATTTGGATTGGGGTCTGTGTGGGTATCTGTAGTGGACATGCTTTGGTGATTGGTGTCCATGCTTTGGTGTTGGATGCAGGGCTTGGTGTTGGGATGGGTGGTTTGTGATAGTGGGACATATGTGAGGTGTTGGAGTGATGGGGGTGAGGGTGGGGGTATGTGATGGCATGCAGGTAGGGTGGGGGATGTAATAGTTAAAAGTTGACTTACCAGAGTCCATTCCTCCTGCTACCCCTGCGAGGCCCTCAGGATGCAGTATTGCCAAGACTTGCTCCTCCCATGTTGTTAGTTGTGGGGGGAGGTGGGGGTCCACCACCAGTCCTCTGTACTGCAATCTGGTGCCTTGAGACCATGGAACGCACCTTCCCCCGTAGGTCGTTCCACCTCTTCCTGATGTCATCCCGTGTTCTTGGATGCTGTCCCACTGCGTTGACCCTGTCGACGATTCTGCGCCATAGCTCCATCTTCCTAGCAATGGAGGTGTGCTGCACCTGTGATCCGAATAGCTGTGGGTCTACCCAGAGGATTTCCTCCACCATGACCCTGAGCTCCTCCTCAGAGAACCTGGGGTGTTGTTGAGGTGCCATGATGTGGTGTGGGTGATGTGTGGGGTGGTGTGTGTTGTGATGTGTGAGAGGATGTGTTTGTGTGTGTTGTCTGAGGTGTGTGGATGTTGTGTGAGTGATGATGTTGTGTGTCTGTGGATGCTAGTGTTGTTTCTGGTGGTGTCTCTCTCTGGCCTTCTTTTGCAATTTTGGTAGTAAGGGTTTGTGGGGGATGTGGCTGTGTGTTTTATATTGGATTGGTTGTGTGGGAGTGGTGTGTGTATGTGTATCAGGTGTGTGTATTTCGATTTGTCCAATGTGGTTGTGTTTTGTAAATGTGTGTGTATTTTGAGCGCGGCGGTGTGTACCGCCACTGGAATACCGCGGTTGAAAGACTGCCGCGTGGATTCGTGGGTCGTGATGGTGTGGGCGTATTCCTGTTGGCGTGACGGTGGAGGTTTTGTTATTGCCAGTTTATCACTGGCCTTTGGTGTGGCGGACTTGTGTGGGTGTCTTGATTTTGGCGGAATCCGAGCTGTGGGTCAAAATAGCTGTAGCGGAATTCCGCAGCCGCAGCAGTGTGTTGGCGGTCTTCTGCACGGTGGTAAGCGGGATTTACTGCCAATTTTGTAATGAGGGCCTATGTGCTTTACATGTCACTGGGGAAACATTATGCTTTAAAACAATTCTGTGTGCATAATTGGGTAAACACCCCAATCTCTCTTTGAATACTTCCTTAAACTCTTGATGTAGGTCAAGTGGTATACCACTCCAACTGCCTTTAACCTCAGTCACTGTAGTTGGCAAATGTTTCAAAACCACACTTAGTTAACTGTTAGGATCAAGGATGACTTGACCCCAACTAACAATAATGTCTCCCTTACATGAAACGTAATTCTTCCCAGCAGTGAGACGTCCTTTATATTCTTTTTCCCCATTGAAATAGCCTTGTAATTTAATGGGTTGTCCTCCATATGCCAATGGATGAACATCAGGTTTGTAAAGCTTCACTTTACCAGAAAGCTTGCCTGTAAGGAAATCTTTGGGTATAAGGGAAATATTTGCATCAGAATTGAAAAGCATGTCCACACATTTACTGTTAATGTTTACTTTATCAACTGGACCTTTTGTGTTGCATTGTTTGATCGTTAGTAGTACACCCTCACAATACAATTAATCATACTTAACCTCCTCTTCTTCACCTTCAACATGAAGCATTATTTCTTTTACCTTCTTTGTCTTACTCTTGTTTTGAAATCTGCAATATTTTACAAAATGTCTAGTCTTGCCACATACACTACATTTATTTGAGATTGCAGGGCAACTCCTTTCATTCACCGAAAGGTCGGATGCACAACATCTGAAATGTTTTCATAAAACCCTTTTTACAGAGGATTGCAATAAGGCAGGACAAATGTTCTCATTGGCTAAATGTCTGAAGGCACCACACCTAAAACAATTTTCTTCAGCAAGTAATTTTATAAACACTTTCATTGTTTTTAGAAATTGACCTATTCACCAGATGTACTTTTTATTACAGAGATTCATGTTCTTTCTTTTTCACATCAACACACGCTAATGAATGTTCTATCTTTTTGGCAATTACAAGTACTTCATCAAGTTTTGGACCACCCTTTTGCCACAATTCGTCCCTTACTTTCTCAGTATTGCATCCCAGCATGAACTGGTCCCACATGTGCTCTTACACACTTCCCTCAAACTTACAGGTGGCAGCTAACTTGCATAAGGTTGTGGCATAACTCACTACTGACTTGTGGTTTTTATGTCCACGCACCAAAGTGGCATCTTTCAAGGATGGTACTTACTTTTGGGAAATATTGTTTGTCAAGTTTCTTAAATAGATATCTAACTCACTTGAATCTTCAGCCTAACTGTCTTCAATATCTGGAAGGTGCTTAATTCTTCTTGTTTCTCAGAGCCCAAATAGTGTGTAAGTAAGGCAGCTTTTCTGTCTGCACTTAATATGCCAGAAGCTCAATATAATGGAAAAAATGTTTTTTTTTTCCATTTTGACCATTTAATGGCAGTTTCCCTTGGAGAACTTAAAAAGAAAGAAAGTGGTGTGATGTTTTGCATGGTGCCTGAAGAATTAACAATATGCATACATTCTAATACACTTTAAGATTGAATACTAAATTAATGTGGTCAAATTACAGATGAGCAATTAAATATAACACATCACCCAGAAGAAAATAAATGTAAGTTATTTGTTACAATGTGTGCATGTCCCTGCGCTGTTCTTTATGAGGATGCGATCAATAGCAACTAGTAATAATAAGGCACAAACAATGAGGTGTGCCGATCACTGTGCAACTGACGTTTGTTGATTCTGTAAGGTGACAGTCACTTAGGCCCATATTTATACTTTCTGATGCAAAGCTGTGCAAACGCAGTTTTGCGTCAAAATGTTTAGCGCTGGCTTGCGCCATTTTTTAGTGCCACTCAGATGTCATATATATACTAAGACTCACAGTGGTGATAAAAACTGGTTAGAGTCCAAGTTTTTGACGTTAACTCTTGCACCCTCTCTTAAGGCAAACTGACATTAACGCTGAAAAATGTATGCTAACGTGTTTTACGGCACATAAACATGGTGCAAACTGATATGCACTATTTTAACCCTGCATTAGCGTCAACTTTAGACGCTAATGCTGGAATCTTTGCAAAGCAGAGGGAAAATGGAACCAGCAGACCAGGAGAGACCCCAGGGTGACTCCATACAACCAGGAGCCAGCCAAGAGGACACACACAAGTACCAGGGGAGGGAGAAGAAAAGTGCAAGTGTCGTTTTAGTGTGGAGGACCACATGAGAGAGGTGACGGAGCACCAACAACAACTATTCGTCACCTCCAAATAGCCAATTGGCAGGAGAGAGGCAATATGGCAGCAGTTAGTTGACAAGATAAGCAGTGTGGCAGAGGTGAATACAATCATAACCTAGTGCAAGAAACGCTGGCATGATTGTAAGTGAAGGACAAAGGAGAAAATGGCAAGGAACAGGAAGGCAGCACTGCAAACTGGAGGTGGAAGTCCAGCACCACAACCTGGACGAGTTGGAGGAGATGGTTGCAGCGGTCATCCCAGAGGAACTGGTCACTGGAATCGCAGAACAGGACAGCACAGACTACCAGGAACCACCACAAATGCAGGGTAAGTTGCACGGGGAAATTAATGCAAAATTGTCAAATGCAAGAAGAGGGAGGGTGATGTGTGGGGTGGTGTGTGTTGTGATGTGTGAGAGGATGTGTTTGTGTGTGTTGTCTGAGGTGTGTGGATGTTGTGTGAGTGATGATGTTGTGTGTCTGTGGATGCTAGTGTTGTTTCTGGTGGTGTCTCTCTCTGGCCTTCTTTCGCAATTTTGGTAGTAAGGGTTTGTGGGGGATGTGGCTGTGTGTTTTATATTGGATTGGGTGTGTGGGAGTGGTGTGTGTATGTGTATCAGGTGTGTGTATTTCGATTTGTCCAATGTGGTTGTGTTTTGTAAATGTGTGTGTATTTTGAGCGCGGCGGTGTGTACCGCCACTGGAATACCGCGGTTGAAAGACTGCCGCGTGGATTCGTGGGTCGTGATGGTGTGGGCGTATTCCTGTTGGCGTGACGGTGGAGGTTTTGTTATTGCCAGTTTATCACTGGCCTTTGGTGTGGCGGACTTGTGTGGGTGTCTTGATTTTGGCGGAATCCGAGCTGTGGGTCATAATAGCTGTAGCGGAATTCCGCAGCCGCAGCAGTGTGTTGGCGGTCTTCTGCACGGTGGTAAGCGGGATTTACTGCCAATTTTGTAATGAGGGCCTATGTGCTTTACATGTCACTGGGGAAACATTATGCTTTAAAACAATTCTGTGTGCATAATTGGGTAAACACCCCAATCTCTCTTTGAATACTTCCTTAAACTCTTGATGTAGGTCAAGTGGTATACCACTCCAACTGCCTTTAACCTCAGTCACTGTAGTTGGCAAATGTTTCAAAACCACACTTAGTTAACTGTTAGGATCAAGGATGACTTGACCCCAACTAACAATAATGTCTCCCTTACATGAAACGTAATTCTTCCCAGCAGTGAGACGTCCTTTATATTCTTTTTCCCCATTGAAATAGCCTTGTAATTTAATGGGTTGTCCTCCATATGCCAATGGATGAACATCAGGTTTGTAAAGCTTCACTTTACCAGAAAGCTTGCCTGTAAGGAAATCTTTGGGTATAAGGGAAATATTTGCATCAGAATTGAAAAGCATGTCCACACATTTACTGTTAATGTTTACTTTATCAACTGGACCTTTTGTGTTGCATTGTTTGATCGTTAGTAGTACACCCTCACAATACAATTAATCATACTTAACCTCCTCTTCTTCACCTTCAACATGAAGCATTATTTCTTTTACCTTCTTTGTCTTACTCTTGTTTTGAAATCTGCAATATTTTACAAAATGTCTAGTCTTGCCACATACACTACATTTATTTGAGATTGCAGGGCAACTCCTTTCATTCACCGAAAGGTCGGATGCACCACATCTGAAATGTTTTCATAAAACCCTTTTTACAGAGGATTGCAATAAGGCAGGACAAATGTTCTCATTGGCTAAATGTCTGAAGGCACCACACCTAAAACAATTTTCTTCAGCAAGTAATTTTATAAACACTTTCATTGTTTTTAGAAATTGACCTATTCACCAGATGTACTTTTTATTACAGAGATTCATGTTCTTTCTTTTTCACATCAACACACGCTAATGAATGTTCTATCTTTTTGGCAATTACAAGTACTTCATCAAGTTTTGGACCACCCTTTTGCCACAATTCGTCCCTTACTTTCTCAGTATTGCATCCCAGCATGAACTGGTCCCACATGTGCTCTTACACACTTCCCTCAAACTTACAGGTGGCAGCTAACTTGCATAAGGTTGTGGCATAACTCACTACTGACTTGTGGTTTTTATGTCCACGCACCAAAGTGGCATCTTTCAAGGATGGTACTTACTTTTGGGAAATATTGTTTGTCAAGTTTCTTAAATAGATATCTAACTCACTTGAATCTTCAGCCTAACTGTCTTCAATATCTGGAAGGTGCTTAATTCTTCTTGTCTCTCAGAGCCCAAATAGTGTGTAAGTAAGGCAGCTTTTCTGTCTGCACTTAATATGCCAGAAGCTCAATATAATGGAAATTTTTTTATTTTTTTCCATTTTGACCATTTAATGGCAGTTTCCCTTGGAGAACTTAAAAAGAAAGAAAGTGGTGTGATGTTTTGCATGGTGCCTGAAGAATTAACAATATGCATACATTCTAATACACTTTAAGATTGAATACTAAATTAATGTGGTCAAATTACAGATGAGCAATTAAATATAACACATCACCCAGAAGAAAATAAATGTAAGTTATTTGTTACAATGTGTGCATGTCCCTGCGCTGTTCTTTATGAGGATGCGATCAATAGCAACTAGTAATAATAAGGCACAAACAATGAGGTGTGCCGATCACTGTGCAACTGACGTTTGTTGATTCTGTAAGGTGACAGTCACTTAGGCCCATATTTATACTTTCTGATGCAAAGCTGTGCAAACGCAGTTTTGCGTCAAAATGTTTAGCGCTGGCTTGCGCCATTTTTTAGTGCCACTCAGATGTCATATATATACTAAGACTCACAGTGGTGATAAAAACTGGTTAGAGTCCAAGTTTTTGACGTTAACTCTTGCACCCTCTCTTAAGGCAAACTGACATTAACGCTGAAAAATGTATGCTAACGTGTTTTACGGCACATAAACATGGTGCAAACTGATATGCACTATTTTAACCCTGCATTAGCGTCAACTTTAGACGCTAATGCTGGAATCTTTGCAAAGCAGAGGGAAAATGGAACCAGCAGACCAGGAGAGACCCCAGGGTGACTCCATACAACCAGGAGCCAGCCAAGAGGACACACACAAGTACCAGGGGAGGGAGAAGAAAAGTGCAAGTGTCGTTTTAGTGTGGAGGACCACATGAGAGAGGTGACGGAGCACCAACAACAACTATTCGTCACCTCCAAATAGCCAATTGGCAGGAGAGAGGCAATATGGCAGCAGTTAGTTGACAAGATAAGCAGTGTGGCAGAGGTGAATACAATCATAACCTAGTGCAAGAAACGCTGGCATGATTGTAAGTGAAGGACAAAGGAGAAAATGGCAAGGAACAGGAAGGCAGCACTGCAAACTGGAGGTGGAAGTCCAGCACCACAACCTGGACGAGTTGGAGGAGATGGTTGCAGCGGTCATCCCAGAGGAACTGGTCACTGGAATCGCAGAACAGGACAGCACAGACTACCAGGAACCACCACAAATGCAGGGTAAGTTGCACGGGGAAATTAATGCAAAATTGTCAAATGCAAGAAGAGGGAGGGTGATGTGTGGGGTGGTGTGTGTTGTGATGTGTGAGAGGATGTGTTTGTGTGTGTTGTCTGAGGTGTGTGGATGTTGTGTGAGTGATGATGTTGTGTGTCTGTGGATGCTAGTGTTGTTTCTGGTGGTGTCTCTCTCTGGCCTTCTTTCGCAATTTTGGTAGTAAGGGTTTGTGGGGGATGTGGCTGTGTGTTTTATATTGGATTGGGTGTGTGGGAGTGGTGTGTGTATGTGTATCAGGTGTGTGTATTTCGATTTGTCCAATGTGGTTGTGTTTTGTAAATGTGTGTGTATTTTGAGCGCGGCGGTGTGTACCGCCACTGGAATACCGCGGTTGAAAGACTGCCGCGTGGATTCGTGGGTCGTGATGGTGTGGGCGTATTCCTGTTGGCGTGACGGTGGAGGTTTTGTTATTGCCAGTTTATCACTGGCCTTTGGTGTGGCGGACTTGTGTGGGTGTCTTGATTTTGGCGGAATCCGAGCTGTGGGTCATAATAGCTGTAGCGGAATTCCGCAGCCGCAGCAGTGTGTTGGCGGTCTTCTGCACGGTGGTAAGCGGGATTTACTGCCAATTTTGTAATGAGGGCCTATGTGCTTTACATGTCACTGGGGAAACATTATGCTTTAAAACAATTCTGTGTGCATAATTGGGTAAACACCCCAATCTCTCTTTGAATACTTCCTTAAACTCTTGATGTAGGTCAAGTGGTATACCACTCCAACTGCCTTTAACCTCAGTCACTGTAGTTGGCAAATGTTTCAAAACCACACTTAGTTAACTGTTAGGATCAAGGATGACTTGACCCCAACTAACAATAATGTCTCCCTTACATGAAACGTAATTCTTCCCAGCAGTGAGACGTCCTTTATATTCTTTTTCCCCATTGAAATAGCCTTGTAATTTAATGGGTTGTCCTCCATATGCCAATGGATGAACATCAGGTTTGTAAAGCTTCACTTTACCAGAAAGCTTGCCTGTAAGGAAATCTTTGGGTATAAGGGAAATATTTGCATCAGAATTGAAAAGCATGTCCACACATTTACTGTTAATGTTTACTTTATCAACTGGACCTTTTGTGTTGCATTGTTTGATCGTTAGTAGTACACCCTCACAATACAATTAATCATACTTAACCTCCTCTTCTTCACCTTCAACATGAAGCATTATTTCTTTTACCTTCTTTGTCTTACTCTTGTTTTGAAATCTGCAATATTTTACAAAATGTCTAGTCTTGCCACATACACTACATTTATTTGAGATTGCAGGGCAACTCCTTTCATTCACCGAAAGGTCGGATGCACCACATCTGAAATGTTTTCATAAAACCCTTTTTACAGAGGATTGCAATAAGGCAGGACAAATGTTCTCATTGGCTAAATGTCTGAAGGCACCACACCTAAAACAATTTTCTTCAGCAAGTAATTTTATAAACACTTTCATTGTTTTTAGAAATTGACCTATTCACCAGATGTACTTTTTATTACAGAGATTCATGTTCTTTCTTTTTCACATCAACACACGCTAATGAATGTTCTATCTTTTTGGCAATTACAAGTACTTCATCAAGTTTTGGACCACCCTTTTGCCACAATTCGTCCCTTACTTTCTCAGTATTGCATCCCAGCATGAACTGGTCCCACATGTGCTCTTACACACTTCCCTCAAACTTACAGGTGGCAGCTAACTTGCATAAGGTTGTGGCATAACTCACTACTGACTTGTGGTTTTTATGTCCACGCACCAAAGTGGCATCTTTCAAGGATGGTACTTACTTTTGGGAAATATTGTTTGTCAAGTTTCTTAAATAGATATCTAACTCACTTGAATCTTCAGCCTAACTGTCTTCAATATCTGGAAGGTGCTTAATTCTTCTTGTCTCTCAGAGCCCAAATAGTGTGTAAGTAAGGCAGCTTTTCTGTCTGCACTTAATATGCCAGAAGCTCAATATAATGGAAAAAATGTTATTTTTTTCCATTTTGACCATTTAATGGCAGTTTCCCTTGGAGAACTTAAAAAGAAAGAAAGTGGTGTGATGTTTTGCATGGTGCCTGAAGAATTAACAATATGCATACATTCTAATACACTTTAAGATTGAATACTAAATTAATGTGGTCAAATTACAGATGAGCAATTAAATATAACACATCACCCAGAAGAAAATAAATGTAAGTTATTTGTTACAATGTGTGCATGTCCCTGCGCTGTTCTTTATGAGGATGCGATCAATAGCAACTAGTAATAATAAGGCACAAACAATGAGGTGTGCCGATCACTGTGCAACTGACGTTTGTTGATTCTGTAAGGTGACAGTCACTTAGGCCCATATTTATACTTTCTGATGCAAAGCTGTGCAAACGCAGTTTTGCGTCAAAATGTTTAGCGCTGGCTTGCGCCATTTTTTAGTGCCACTCAGATGTCATATATATACTAAGACTCACAGTGGTGATAAAAACTGGTTAGAGTCCAAGTTTTTGACGTTAACTCTTGCACCCTCTCTTAAGGCAAACTGACATTAACGCTGAAAAATGTATGCTAACGTGTTTTACGGCACATAAACATGGTGCAAACTGATATGCACTATTTTAACCCTGCATTAGCGTCAACTTTAGACGCTAATGCTGGAATCTTTGCAAAGCAGAGGGAAAATGGAACCAGCAGACCAGGAGAGACCCCAGGGTGACTCCATACAACCAGGAGCCAGCCAAGAGGACACACACAAGTACCAGGGGAGGGAGAAGAAAAGTGCAAGTGTCGTTTTAGTGTGGAGGACCACATGAGAGAGGTGACGGAGCACCAACAACAACTATTCGTCACCTCCAAATAGCCAATTGGCAGGAGAGAGGCAATATGGCAGCAGTTAGTTGACAAGATAAGCAGTGTGGCAGAGGTGAATACAATCATAACCTAGTGCAAGAAACGCTGGCATGATTGTAAGTGAAGGACAAAGGAGAAAATGGCAAGGAACAGGAAGGCAGCACTGCAAACTGGAGGTGGAAGTCCAGCACCACAACCTGGACGAGTTGGAGGAGATGGTTGCAGCGGTCATCCCAGAGGAACTGGTCACTGGAATCGCAGAACAGGACAGCACAGACTACCAGGAACCACCACAAATGCAGGGTAAGTTGCACGGGGAAATTAATGCAAAATTGTCAAATGCAAGAAGAGGGAGGGTGATGTGTGGGGTGGTGTGTGTTGTGATGTGTGAGAGGATGTGTTTGTGTGTGTTGTCTGAGGTGTGTGGATGTTGTGTGAGTGATGATGTTGTGTGTCTGTGGATGCTAGTGTTGTTTCTGGTGGTGTCTCTCTCTGGCCTTCTTTCGCAATTTTGGTAGTAAGGGTTTGTGGGGGATGTGGCTGTGTGTTTTATATTGGATTGGGTGTGTGGGAGTGGTGTGTGTATGTGTATCAGGTGTGTGTATTTCGATTTGTCCAATGTGGTTGTGTTTTGTAAATGTGTGTGTATTTTGAGCGCGGCGGTGTGTACCGCCACTGGAATACCGCGGTTGAAAGACTGCCGCGTGGATTCGTGGGTCGTGATGGTGTGGGCGTATTCCTGTTGGCGTGACGGTGGAGGTTTTGTTATTGCCAGTTTATCACTGGCCTTTGGTGTGGCGGACTTGTGTGGGTGTCTTGATTTTGGCGGAATCCGAGCTGTGGGTCATAATAGCTGTAGCGGAATTCCGCAGCCGCAGCAGTGTGTTGGCGGTCTTCTGCACGGTGGTAAGCGAGATTTACTGCCAATTTTGTAATGAGGGCCTATGTGCTTTACATGTCACTGGGGAAACATTATGCTTTAAAACAATTCTGTGTGCATAATTGGGTAAACACCCCAATCTCTCTTTGAATACTTCCTTAAACTCTTGATGTAGGTCAAGTGGTATACCACTCCAACTGCCTTTAACCTCAGTCACTGTAGTTGGCAAATGTTTCAAAACCACACTTAGTTAACTGTTAGGATCAAGGATGACTTGACCCCAACTAACAATAATGTCTCCCTTACATGAAACGTAATTCTTCCCAGCAGTGAGACGTCCTTTATATTCTTTTTCCCCATTGAAATAGCCTTGTAATTTAATGGGTTGTCCTCCATATGCCAATGGATGAACATCAGGTTTGTAAAGCTTCACTTTACCAGAAAGCTTGCCTGTAAGGAAATCTTTGGGTATAAGGGAAATATTTACATCAGAATTGAAAAGCATGTCCACACATTTACTGTTAATGTTTACTTTATCAACTGGACCTTTTGTGTTGCATTGTTTGATCGTTAGTAGTACACCCTCACAATACAATTAATCATACTTAACCTCCTCTTCTTCACCTTCAACATGAAGCATTATTTCTTTTACCTTCTTTGTCTTACTCTTGTTTTGAAATCTGCAATATTTTACAAAATGTCTAGTCTTGCCACATACACTACATTTATTTGAGATTGCAGGGCAACTCCTTTCATTCACCGAAAGGTCGGATGCACCACATCTGAAATGTTTTCATAAAACCCTTTTTACAGAGGATTGCAATAAGGCAGGACAAATGTTCTCATTGGCTAAATGTCTGAAGGCACCACACCTAAAACAATTTTCTTCAGCAAGTAATTTTATAAACACTTTCATTGTTTTTAGAAATTGACCTATTCACCAGATGTACTTTTTATTACAGAGATTCATGTTCTTTCTTTTTCACATCAACACACGCTAATGAATGTTCTATCTTTTTGGCAATTACAAGTACTTCATCAAGTTTTGGACCACCCTTTTGCCACAATTCGTCCCTTACTTTCTCAGTATTGCATCCCAGCATGAACTGGTCCCACATGTGCTCTTACACACTTCCCTCAAACTTACAGGTGGCAGCTAACTTGCATAAGGTTGTGGCATAACTCACTACTGACTTGTGGTTTTTATGTCCACGCACCAAAGTGGCATCTTTCAAGGATGGTACTTACTTTTGGGAAATATTGTTTGTCAAGTTTCTTAAATAGATATCTAACTCACTTGAATCTTCAGCCTAACTGTCTTCAATATCTGGAAGGTGCTTAATTCTTCTTGTCTCTCAGAGCCCAAATAGTGCGTAAGTAAGGCAGCTTTTCTGTCTGCACTTAATATGCCAGAAGCTCAATATAATGGAAAAAATGTTTTTTTTTTCCATTTTGACCATTTCGTGGCAGTTTCCCTTGGAGAACTTAAAAAGAAAGAAAGTGGTGTGATGTTTTGCATGGTGCCTGAAGAATTAACAATATGCATACATTCTAATACACTTTAAGATTGAATACTAAATTAATGTGGTCAAATTACAGATGAGCAATTAAATATAACACATCACCCAGAAGAAAATAAATGTAAGTTATTTGTTACAATGTGTGCATGTCCCTGCGCTGTTCTTTATGATGATGCGATCAATAGCAACTAGTAATAATAAGGCACAAACAATGAGGTGTGCCGATCACTGTGCAACTGACGTTTGTTGATTCTGTAAGGTGACAGTCACTTAGGCCCATATTTATACTTTCTGATGCAAAGCTGTGCAAACGCAGTTTTGCGTCAAAATGTTTAGCGCTGGCTTGCGCCATTTTTTAGTGCCACTCAGATGTCATATATATACTAAGACTCACAGTGGTGATAAAAACTGGTTAGAGTCCAAGTTTTTGACGTTAACTCTTGCACCCTCTCTTAAGGCAAACTGACATTAACGCTGAAAAATGTATGCTAACGTGTTTTACGGCACATAAACATGGTGCAAACTGATATGCACTATTTTAACCCTGCATTAGCGTCAACTTTAGACGCTAATGCTGGAATCTTTGCAAAGCAGAGGGAAAATGGAACCAGCAGACCAGGAGAGACCCCAGGGTGACTCCATACAACCAGGAGCCAGCCAAGAGGACACACACAAGTACCAGGGGAGGGAGAAGAAAAGTGCAAGTGTCGTTTTAGTGTGGAGGACCACATAAGAGAGGTGACGGAGCACCAACAACAACTATTCGTCACCTCCAAATAGCCAATTGGCAGGAGAGAGGCAATATGGCAGCAGTTAGTTGACAAGATAAGCAGTGTGGCAGAGGTGAATACAATCATAACCTAGTGCAAGAAACGCTGGCATGATTGTAAGTGAAGGACAAAGGAGAAAATGGCAAGGAACAGGAAGGCAGCACTGCAAACTGGAGGTGGAAGTCCAGCACCACAACCTGGACGAGTTGGAGGAGATGGTTGCAGCGGTCATCCCAGAGGAACTGGTCACTGGAATCGCAGAACAGGACAGCACAGACTACCAGGAACCACCACAAATGCAGGGTAAGTTGCATGGGGAAATTAATGCAAAATTGTCAAATGCAAGAAGAGGGAGGCACATAGGACACACTCAATGTATGTGAAAGGAGGGCAGAGGTACACATTGCACATGCATCAAGTTGCACCATTCAAACTTAAGCACCAATGTACACACGCCTTGGTTGTGCCATGCACCACAACACATACACAACCTGGACAGATGTTAATCACCAGAGCAACATACTAACATGTACATATGCAGCACATAGCATGGAAGGCATGTCTAATTACTATGCCAGTGGTTGTGTCATCACAACATCTCTTGCATGTAGTCAAACAAACCCTACCAGCACAATCAAGACATCAGAGAGTAGGAAGTCAGTCAATACCATTCCTGGGTTATGTCATGGTGGTGTCCCTTGCAGAAACACCTCGCAAATGCCTTGTTCCATTGCATCTTACAGCACACAAAAAAAAAACCTTAGCCAATATTACTCAGATATGTCCAGAGGCACCACCACCTCACACATAAATAACACATCCTCATATGGCAGCCACTTCCATCATGCAGTAAGGATGCCTCTCTGGGTGCAGGGAAAAGTAATCTGGGCAGCTGCTGGGAGAATTGCAGGGTGGTCCTGTATCACAGGAAACATGGCACTACCCAGTGTAACTAAACTGGTGTAGTGTGGAGCCACACATATTGACGGTGATCAGAACTGTGCCCCTAGAGGAAATATGCACTACAGATTGCAATCTGTAGGTCACAACACATGCAGGGTGAGCCCACAACTACTCTGACACAACCATGTAAGCCACATAGGAATGGGGAAATAACCACACAAACACAACATATGGTATATGTCTGTGAACATCATGGTGTACAATTTCACATTGACGGTGGGCGATGGTGCATGGGTAAGTCTGGCATTGGTAAGCCTGCTAGTTCAGTGTACCCTCTGCGGTTGGCAGGATGAGTTACATGATGGAATGGTGGGTGGAAATCTGTCTCCTCATGTCAGCTCTGTGGGGCAGTTACCACTACATTGTTGATGGATCAAATAGAGTCAGCGCCAATCTTGCAATGCAATGGCTGTGACAAGACACGCTGCTCTTAGCACTGCAAATCAGGCAGTGGAAAGCGCAAATGGCCTGGGCATAGGGCCCCCTGCACTGGCCATGCCAGGTGCATGGACTGTGCAGGGCCACCCAGGTGCACACCACACCTGCATTTGAATTTCACCGGCATGCAAAGGCTGGTGGGAAAGCAGAAACATACCTGGAGAGTATCGCTGATCGTAATACTGATCTTCTGTCACAAGACAGGTGGCATTGTCAGTCTGTAAGCTGCCGGCAACCTGCCAGTGCCAGGCCATTGGCAATGGGGCATTCCCTATGGACAATATGTGCCACTTTCACCTGCACTGTTGACAGTGGTCATATTGCCAATGGCGGTCTTATGTTCATAGGACTGCCAGACTTGTAATGAAGGTCCATGTGTGCACCAGTAAAACTACCTTCAAAATTTTCATCAAACTAGCTCGAGGCCCTGATCTAAGTTTAACATTAGTCAACTGGCTATGTCCATTATTTTGTGGCATCAGGCACTGTCATGTAGTAAATGTACAGATCAACAAATGATACCCATGCTGGCCATCCCTGCCCCTGAGCCTGTGTTAAATTGTTTGCAGTGCCACAATGCTGCATCTCTTGCAACATAGTGCAAGGAGGTGTGCATTGAGGGGGAGATCATAGTTGTGTAGGACTGAGTACCTTCCAGCACAACCAGAAACAGACATGGCAATCTGCTAGGTCCATGTGTGTTTGTGCAATGTAGCACACATACACATACATCAACATGAAGAACAATCAAAGGAAACAACAATATAGGGCCTTGGTAATGACATCCCTGGGGTAGTGTAAGGTTTCGGTGCCGTCCTGGTGTATGTAAAACATGTACACTGGGACAGGGGCATATTGCAATGTGTGTTGCTGTGGCTTGACCACTGCAACACACATTGCAAGGCCCTACCATGTGAATGGATGCATAGGAAGGATCCACAATAACAAGATGGTGTCAAGCCACCAAAAGGAAATATACCACTCCTAGTAAATATGACACAGCCTATTGTGCCACCTGAGCTTCGCTTTACGTGACACTCAGGTCGGGCAAAGGGCTGATAAATTGCACCCATGATGTACAGGAACAATGTTTGGGCTGTAGGTTGTCAGTGAGCTTCCAATAGCAAGTCAGTGACATGACATGTCAACTGCCACAACATAGAAAGATTGATTTTACACCATCTCATTGCAGAGGATGATGGCTCTCCTGCTGATCTGCCTGTCCTGGAGTTCCCCGATGACCTGGATAACCAGATGACAACCATCAGCCAAGAGACTCTCCAGGATGTGCTGGTATCCCTCCAGACACCACCTTCAGTTGCAAGGAGGACAACCAATGTAGCAGCCATCCTAGATGACCCCTCAACAACCAAATAGTACAACCTGCCAGCACCAACACAGCTGAGGACTCCGTGGACCCAGGTACAAGCTTCCAGAGGACAGTGGTAGGAGTCCAGCGGGAGCTGGCCAACCAGGTGCAGGTGGGGATGGAGACCGTGGCAGCCAGCCTAGAGGGAATGTGCATGTGCCTTGTGATGGCTAATGAACACACAGCTGACAAACGAGGCACCCCCTCCCCACTGCATGGAGTTCAGCAGTATCTGAAGGACATAGCTGCTGCCATGAGGAAGAAGCCACAACAACTGCCCACCCACACTGGCAGCAGCGTGATTGAGAACAATCTGGACTCAATGCAGTGTGAAGTGGCCTCCCTCAGGGCACACATGGCTGCCTACCAATGGGATGTTGCTGCTATCCTGAAAAATCAGCAGCTCCTCCTTGCTGCAAAGATGCCATATGTTGTTCCCCAAATGGCAGCTGCTGGGAATTGGGATTCCACATCTTCAACCACTGAAGTATGTGTGGCCCCCTCTACCTCACCACCACCAATGACACAGGAGACACCACAAACATAGGAGGATGAAGATGTGGAACAGATAACCTTTACTCTTAAGAGTACCTGGTAGCACCAGCCTATGCCACATGGGCAGGGTTCTCCTTTGTTCTGTGCTGAAGATCATGCCAATGTTAGCACAGTTGGATATTTGCACACTTCACCCACACACTGCTGACCTGTCTGCTATGGACTGTCATAGTCTCTCACACACCAATTAGCAATTATTGTTCCTCCGCACTTATCAACACTACTCCGAAGCATGTCCCATGACATGTCCCTCAACCCTGGACTTATGTTGTGTCACAAATGTATGGATTTCACAAATGGGGTCACTGACCTGGATATTGTAAATAACTCACTACAACATTTCCATTTGTAAATAAACACCTTGTACACAATCGGCATGTCTATGACTATTGTGATCCATTGACTCAGCAAGATGATTGATAATGTGTGAATCCATGTCATTGGTCACAGAATATCAGTAAAAGGGTGCAGGACTGTAGGGAAACAAAGCCCCACACAAGGTTCCTAACATGACAAATGTGTATGCTGGTCTTATCACCTACAAGCAATTCCCTGAGTATGTCACAAATGAAGAACACATATATGGCTCCCTCACTATAAAAGGCAGGTATGGCTGTAAAGCAAGTCTAGGGCAATATCGTCAGCTGGGAGTACCAGAAGAACTCAATGGTGTGATACACAGGTAGCTAACCTCATTAGTGATGTTCACCGGTCAGTTTTAAGGGATAGAGTTCCAATTGAGGCTGTTGTCAGATGTGCCACAGTTCCTAACATTCCTACACAGGACCCCAACACAGACAGCTGAAGTACCAGACCTACCTGTCCAATACAAAGTAAACAGTCATCATAAGCGATGGGTAAACTGGATGGCAGATGCATGGACTAGTAGATGTGATGTTGCTGCCAATATGAGAGCTCGGTTGTCAAAAGGTGACACACATGCAGGACAAAAAATACTAATACTACACATTTACTAACTAGTGCTAAACAAATATATATAAAAAAAATATATATATATATATATATATATATATATATTTAAAATTATTTTATTGATGAAACACAGATACCCCAACATGACCCAACCACCCACAAATAAACACATAAGAAGAAAGAAACCACCCCCAACTACACTTATCCTAACTATTCTATAAACCTACACTAACCTAACACTAAAACCTCTAAAACCCATGATAAAATATCAAATTACTTCATAGGGTAGGGGACTGAACTGGGGGTTGCAAATAACAATGAAGTCACAGTTTGTTCTTTTTGCACTGCTTCTTGAAGTATTTTAACATATTTTAGTTGCCTGCAACTTCATCCTTCAATCTGTTCAAACGAGTAAGAACAAGGGGCACGTCCCTCTGCAGATCCTGCAGCAACTGTGTTGCAATGGCAGCAGGTGGTGTGGGCTGTTGTTCCAGTGTGGTGACTGCTGGAGCCGAAGTCGTCGGGGTGGTGCTAGCTGTGTCCCCCTGCACTGCTGAGGAGCCTGAAGCTTGCTGAGCCCTTTTAGGCTTTGTGGGGCCCCATGTGGAGATGCTTGCCATTCCCCTGTAGCCTTCTCTGCCCAGAAGCGGAGACCCGTTGGTTGATACCCTGACTCCAATGCCAGGATGTGGCGGTACCATAATGCCCTCTTCCGGAACTCACACCTTTCTTCATTTGTCATGTTGGCAGCTGTAATATGAAGACAAGCAACCATCAGTGTCAGCATTGGGTGGAGTCTGTACAGATTACTATTTTACACTGCTACATCTCATTACACATGCACTCCAACACACATCCCAGAAAAGACAAAGGGCCTGATTAATGTAAATTCAGCACCGCCTTTGCATCATATTTTTGACGCAAAGAAATGCAAACTTCCATAATATGTTTATATTTTGTAAGTTTGTGCCGCTTTTGCGTCAAAAGTATAATGCAAAGGCAGTGCTAACATTTCATAAATCAGGCCCAAATTTCCTCCTCATCTGTGTCTATTTCCAACCATACATCACCAGTATCTTGGACACGTCAGTGGGAGGAGGGGATGCTGTTGGTAACCATAAGGGGTCTGAGCTGATAGGTACAAAAGCAAGCCTGATCCACATAACTGTCACCTGCACTGCGAACATCACATCTACCTACAAATTTGGTATTCCTCTCCCCTGAACCTAAGGGGGGATGGCCATGCTATCCATTATCTAATTAATCCTGGTCATCCACCAAGGCCTGCCCACCCATACATGGAGAAAAGGAGTGGACAATATGTTAGAAGGGCTGCCAACTAGGAAGCTGGTATCCATAGGTCAATCACATCTACATTCATGTGTCCAGGTGTAGACACCCATCATTACATGATCTGCCATAACTATTCCTTTCACACACAGTGCCTTGCCAGCACACGTTGGGCCTTGACCCGCATGAAAGCTAATGACATTCCACAAAAGCAAAACATACATGGAGTGCAAAAGACGGAGCGCCATGCTGGGGGAAAATTGTCAGCCCATTCCTCCACCTTCATGACAATACAGGGATGCACCAATTTAAAATCAATATGGTGCACCCCTGTGTTGTCACCTATGCCTGGACACATATTGCTTACATATGTTAATTCGGGGAGCCTTGCCCCATGGTGCATAGTTGGCTGGGTTGAGGGGGAGCTTGATTTTGTGCCGAAAGGGACACCTTCCAACACAATAAAATAACTGACAAAGAGTAAATAAAATAGACGTGTGCTGCCTTATGCACCAGCCATTGAAAGATTCCAATCGGAGGACACATAAGAGTATTCATCCTCATTGCACATTGCTAAGGTCCCCCCTTGGATTGTATGCTGAATTTGGTAAAGACTCTGGTATGAGCAAATCTGTTTATCTGGGACTGTGTCTAAATGCAATAGGTTTTGCTGTGTGTGTGCCACAGCAACACCCATTGCAGCTTATCACGCTGCACCAGATATTGAAGTCTACTTAGACCTGAGTCAGAGCAAATGTGGCTAACCCCATGCCAGGGGTGGCATTAGAAGGGTGCAATGAGGAGGAAAGTAGGCATATCCCCTTGTGTGTTGCTCTTCCTATGCGTGCTGCACTCTGCAACACGCAGAGTAAGAGCAATTTTAATATGGAGATACTTTTTGTGCAGGAGGCTGTCCATCCTGCACAACAACTAACCCCCCCCTCTCAACGCAGCCATCTGTGATCCATGCCACAAGGGTGGCTGCGTTGGGGCTTGGCTGCAAAATTAGCAACAATGCAGGGGACAACACAGGGGTGCACTGTATGCAATTAAATAAGGCAAATCCCTGTGTTGTACTATACCCATTGTGTAGGGGGCTTGTCCACCTGTAAGACATGAATGGTAAACCATGCTTAGTGTCAAACCATAGTCACTGCGAGTTGACAACAAATTTCTGTGTTAACTAGTTAAGAGGAGTAAGCTAGTCATCCTAGTGGAAATCAGTGCAACAGACACACCACTACAATCACTCAATGACACACACACTCAGATGAGGTACACCCACACATCTGAACCGTAGCACTGGGCCAGAGACTCCTGTGGTGCTACACCCTGCAACATTTATATGTGGCATTGTCATGCAGCTGTCTGTAGACACGACACCTCCATTGCCAAATGGGGCTCCATCTGAGGGCCATGCTATGGTTGTTGCAGTGGCAGGACCATTGTCACACCCAAAGCATTTCTGCCTGCAACAGATGTAGGTAACAACTACACCATCATCATGGCTCACAGACACGCTACTACCCTGGGGTTGTGTGGGTATTGCAAGGTGTTGGGGATTTGCATTACACACCGTGCAAAGAACAGAATTAAATATGTGTGCCATCACAAGCAAGCACACTTAAGGAATTGCTATGGCTGTGGACTCATGTGCAGTTGGTTTACTTACCTGCACACTGACTGAATTGTGAAATGTATGTATTGCAAATAGTGGGTGGCCTGCCATTGTTGCCATTGTACACTATTGTCAATCCAGTGAGGGAGAAGTTCATGGTCCTAGAAATAGTGCTTAACACAGACACACTTGCTCTGTGGTCAGAGGATGCATCTGGTGTTGCAGATTAGTGAGTGATGTGGCAGTGATGGAGCTGATGAAGTGCAGCCTCATACTGTCAGTGAGGAGCTGTAGGCCAGTGGAACAGACTGTGCACATGTGTGCGGTATAGGGGCGGTAGAGGCTGTCTGTGACAGAACATGAACTAGAACATAGAACAGCCAGTATTCTGTTCCCAGTTCATGTTCAATCTCCCTTACATGACCTTACCTAAATACATGAGAGGGCAATAGGACTACAGTGGTGCAGCACCTGGGACTTGATTAATGAAAAGTGAGCGCCGCCTTTGCATCATTTTCCGATGCAAAAGCAACGCTAAATTGCAAGTTATGTGTTTGATGTTACTTTTGTGCTGCTCAGGTGTCACACAATGATGCAAGGGCGGTGCTAACCTCTGATGAGTCCGGCCCCTAGTGCTGCCCCACATGAAGTGTTCTCCTTAGCATACCCCGAACAAAACCATGTGTGGGCCGTCCATACAAAAAGTCAGGAGTTGTTGGGGGAGTTGTCAATTCCAAAGTCCAATGCCACTACCCTGGCACTTTGCAAGACTTACAACTCAAGTACTTAAGCTAGTCCTGCAAGGAACCCAGAGGCGCTTTGTAATTGAAGTGCAGCATATTCATTTCCCCCCTTAAGGTGGGTAAACCTCCTTTGCCAACATGATGGCTGGGGCAGGGCTCATGTGCGAGAAATGTTGACAAAGTTGCGCTATGCATGCATTGTGCCACTTTGTTGACACAATCCTGGGAAAAATGGTAGGATGGCGATGCCTTAGTGTTTCATACATGACACAAAGCCAGTGCACAGGTGGAGCCAACTATCCCAATTAATTAACTACCCCGGACAGACACCCCAGAGTACAATTACAAAACTGGACGATAACTACACAAAACTATAACTTTTGGACTAAATGCACCCAAAATACACAGGAAATGACACTAGGGACACAACAAACCTGCAATTACACTCAATAATCGACCACCAGCTCACAAAGGAACAGACTGTAAAGAGAAAGGGAAACTACAACCACTTTACCATGCTTGTAGACAGAATTTCCTATTACATCACTTCCTGGGTGTGTGTGTCACGTTTTTTAGTTATACGTGTTTTTATTTAATGCATTAGGCTTATGCATAGTTCTATTAGACGCATTACGCATGTGCCTCGTTTACATTGACGCATGATGGTAAGGCTGCATTGAGAGGAGTGTGAACATAGAATTCACGCTAAGGGCCCATATGTCATTTTCTTCACGTTTGCGGAAGTTTTTGACACATTTGTGTCATATTTTTTACTCATTAATTCTTTACGTGGTTCTTTTGCATTGTCCTTGAGTGCACCCTGATTCACCAAACATATGATATGGGCTGTGCTGCAATGTGGCATATGGGGTAAGGCCACATGTGGAAGTCTTTGCAGTAATGTGGTAAGGGTGTGATTGGTCAGTTCCACCAATAAGTGTGTTACAGAGTCAACAGCATGTAATCATATGCACATTGTGCATATATATGCATGTGTACCTACAGTGTGTCCACATATGTTTGGCACTTGTGTGCTCTATGTGTAGATATCTGAAGGTATCTGAATGTGAAGGGTGTACCACATAGTAAACTCTGTGACAATAGTGTTTAAGCATACCCTTGACTGATGATATCAGATGGCCTGATTCCAACACATGCTCTGTCATGTGTCACCCATTACAATTTAGACTTCAAGTAAGCAGTGTACTTGAACTCTTTTAATATCACATTTCCACTGATGAGTTAAGTGGCCTTGTGTGTTGACTCTGTGGCTTGTAGTTGGATGTTCCGTCTTGTTGCTCAGGTACATGTGTGCCATGTGGTTACCCATGCATCTCAGTTGCTGGTGATGTCATGTACACCATTGTTAGTGATATAGGTTTTGTGCCCTGTGTGTGTAAGTGCATTTTAGCAAGGGCACTTGGAAAAAATTCAACTTTTTTCATCCAAAAAGTGAAAAAATCCAAATTTCATCTTTTTTAGTCCCAAAAGTGAAAAAATCAAATTTCAATTTCTTTCTTCAAAAAAGTGACAAAGTCCGGTTCTGAGTGGGCACTTGGAAAAAATTTCTACTTTTTTCATCCAAAAAGTGAAAAAATCCAAATTTAATCGTCCAAAAGGTGTAAGTCCCATCTCATTATGAGATGGGACTTAGAAAAATATTCAACTTTTGTCTAAGTTGACATGTGTGCCGCTTCACATGTCAGAATGGGACATTTTGACTTATTGGATGGAAAGATAAACTTTTTTGATCCAAATAGTGAAAAAGTGCAAATTCATAGTTTTTGTCAAAAAAGTGACAAAGTCCCATTCTGAGTGGGCAATTGGAAAAAATTTCAACTTTTTTCACCAAAAAAGTGAAAAAATCCAAATTTCATCTTTTTTAGTCCCAAAAGTGAAAAAATCAAATTTCAATTTTTTTCTTCAAAAAATTGAAAAAAAATCCATTTTGAGTGGGCACTTGGAAAAAATTTCAACTTTTTTCACCAAAAAAGTGAAAAAAAACAAATTTAATCGTTTTTAGTCCCAAAAGTGAAAAAATCAAATTTAAATTTTTCTCAAAAAAGTGAAAACAATTCCATTCTGAGTGGGCACTTGGAAGAAATGTCAACTTTTTTCATCCAAAAAGTGAAAAAATCCAAATTTCATCTTTTTTAGTCTCAAAAGTGAAAAAATCAAATTTCAATTTCTTTCTTCAAAAAAGTGACAAAGTCCGGTTCTGAGTGGGCACTTGGAAAAAATTTCTACTTTTTTCATCCAAAAAGTGAAAAAATCCAAATTTAATACATTTCCTCAAAAAAGTCTCAAAGTCCCATTCTGAATGGGGACTTAGAAAAAATTTCAATTTTTTTCTTAAAAAAAGTGAAAAAAATTCCATTCTGAGTGGGCACTTGGAAAAAATTTCAACTTTTTTCATCCAAAAAGTGAAAAAATCCAAATTTCATCTTTTTTAGTCCCAAAAGTGAAAAAATCAAATTTCAATTTCTTTCTTCAAAAAAGTGACAAAGTCCGTTTCTGAGTGGGCACTTGGAAAAAATTTCTACTTTTTTCATCCAAAAAGTGAAAAAATCCAAATTCAATACATTTCCTCAAAAAAGTCACAAAGTCCCATTCTGAATGGGGACTTAGAAAAAATGTCAACCTTTATGTCACAGGTGTTTTGCTACCTTTGCCATCATTGTACTTCTAGGTTGTTTACTGTCCTGAATCCTGACACGTTACAATACCAGGGCCATTATGGTTGAAAGTGTGCAGTGAATTGTTGCATATGTGTGCTAACCTCCAAATGGACTCTTATGTTTGTCTTGTTCATCTTTGTCATTACTGTCACACACTCTGCTGTACGATGGGGTATCATGGTTGCAGTGTGGCATAGTTTGCAGGGCTACTCTCCATCATCACTGTGTGGGTATGAATATCAACAGAAACACATGTTTGTTTGGGAAGCTGCAGGTTCCTGGTGCTCCACTTTGTTCTTGCCCCTGTGCAGCGCACCTGACTATGTCATATGTTGATGTAGTCGGACAGTGGTCTGTGGCTTAACAAAGCTGGGATCTCGGCCATTAATGATTGGAACTCAGCAGCCTATGCTGACTATCTAATCGTTCGACACATGCACAAATGTGTTCATACAGACCAGGATGTGCTGCTTTGCTATGCGGCACTTGATGTCAGGCCTTCCCGTCTTAGGTACAGTGCTTGGATGCTTGCACATGTAGGACATCTCACATTCATTATCTGTTTCCATGTACAGCATCTGTAGTGGTTGTCTGAGTGTAGTGGCCTCAACGATCAACTAATGGCATGGTACAGATGGTGTTGTACGTAAGAGGCTCATGTCATGGTGCCAGGTGTCGGCCAATTGTCATGTTATGGTAGTGCCAAAGATGTCTGGGTCATTTACGTACCTGGCCAGCTTCAAATACATATGTGAAGGATAGACCTACCTACAATAATTGATGTGTTGCACTGTCTGTTTTGGAGTATCTCTCTTCATTTCTCTATTATTTTCTGGCATTACTGTGATGTTATGTATTATGTCCTCCATCAGTCACAGATATTTGGCAGCTACTGCTTTGTATGCATCATCTACAACTACATTGTGTAGTGATGTGGGGACATAATCCAATATATGACTTGGGTGATGTTGGGATTTTGCCTCTTCCTCCTTTTGGCAACTTGATAGTTCCTGTACCATTAGTGGTATTTGTGAGATGTAATGAGTGTCATGCACACATATCATGACTTTTGGCACAGCACTTGTGTAGTCTCTAGATGACATGGAGTATACTATTTGGAACTATCAGTGGGTATCTCTGGGCTGTCCATCCACATCCTCCATGGAACATGGTCATGCAGTTCTTCCAGCATCCCACAACCTAGCTTACTCTAACCTTGACTGTATGATGTAAAGGTTAGAAATAATCTCAGGTCTGTATTCATCTCTTGGGCAAACTACCTACATGGCTAGGTGTACTGCGACTCAATGTGATGTTAGATATCTGATCGCATTGGACATTGCAACACATGGTAGCGCTCTCACTCCAAATTGTGCTTTTGGATTCTAAAACATGTATGGGATACAATTTTACAGTTAGTACCATGCAATTGCTCTGTATTGTGAGTGAGAAGGAGTGTTGTGTTTTGGTATGTGATGTGTGATGTTGTCACACAGAGCATACTATTTAAAGCTGCTTACACAGGTCAGGCATTGTTGATGATGGGCGAACTGTTGTTACCTAGGAAATACAACCACACACCTGTCTCCATATTTATATATATATTTTCTGGTGACATGTGTGAAGACAGCATATTTGTCTGACATGTGTACATCTTTGGTACATAGTGTGTGTGACACACTCTGCCTACATTTCATCCAGTATATGTCTTGATCACACATTTTTCATTTAACTCATTGCTTTTAACAATGGTTGTTGTTTTTGTATTGTGCAACTGCAGCCTTAGCTGCATACATTCTCATCCATACCAATGTGCTTTCCACAGACATGTGTGTGTGCAATGAGTGAGGTCATGTTTACCCTGTGTCAAGGTTGTGCCCCATGGCAGTGTCAGAACAGTTTACCATGGATAGATTGTGTAGGCTCAACTTCTTCCATTGATTACTATCCCTGGTCAAATCATGATGACTATAATTACTGATGAAGTCCCTTCCTCGTCAAACATGTTCCATGCAGCCATTGCAACTATCACACAGTGTTGTGACAGTGTTCAGTTCCAACACTACTTAAGTTAAATTTTTTGATATCCCCAACCTCATTGTGGGCCCCTTGCATACATCCTATTAGGACATGATGTAGTTGGGTGAGATGGGCTATTGATTAGCAAGTTGGCAACGTGAATGTACAAAATGTGTAGTGGTCCATGGATTGTGTCCTTCAGTTGTCACATACCAGTGAAATGGCTGTAAGTGATGTGTGTGATGGTGGCAGTAGGATCTATAACATCACATATGATGTCGTACAACACTTTTCATTTTAGTGTTTGTTACATGCTCCCTGAGGTTAGAGTCACATTCCTATGGTATATGTAATGAAGATTAAATAGACCAATGCAGGATTGGTGGAAAAAAGTGAACTGTTTATTTACAAATTTTACATGGTGATTTCTCTGGTTCTTATGTATAAAAGTTGTCAACAATATGCTGTCTCCGGCGTACCCCAGCAGCTGTGTTGTGCTGTTCCTTCTCCAAATCATCAGCACCATCCTCCTCAGGTGGGTCAGTAACCTGGTCATACAATGGCACGTTCATTTGCACACATATGTTGTGTAGGATGGCACATGTGAGGATTATTTTACACACAATGGGTGGGGCATAAAGGAGGCTGCCTCCTTTCAGGTCCAGGCACCAGAATCTGGATTTGAGGATGCCATATGTCCTTTCAACCACATTGCGTGTCTGACGGTATCCCTCATTGTCGGCACACTCTGCTGCTGTGTTAGGGTTTGTAAATGGGTTCATCACCCATGGCTGTATGCCATAAACCTGATCCGCTGCAAAGGTAAGAGATGGAAGTTGCTGTTAAAGCTTGCAACAGGTTTAGTATGTAGCATGGCAGTTGTTAGTTGGAGCTGGTTGTGACTCAGATGTGTTGTGGTATGGTGTGAGTTCCTGGGCTTGTGCTAAGTTTTACTAGCACTGTGTTGTGGGACATGACATTCTTGGGTATGGGATCAAGGACCATACGAGATATCATTTGGATTCCTAATTGATGTTCAGTATGTATGTACCATGTATTGTGTAGTGCATCTTTGGTAGACTATAGGGAACCTGACACATCCTTGCAACACAATGGGGTCAGGTGTAGTGACAACATGGTAGTCCTACAAAGCCTGGACATCCCAGCCATTTTGAGATGTGTCAGTACAGATGAAGTGCAACACTTAGGCTCATATATTAAAGAGTAAATGACAGTGCACAACACAGCTCCGAAATTGGCAACACCATGCTGCATCATTTTCACTATGCAGGACTGCACCATGTGTATATGTTACAAGGCAACCCTTTGTTATCCCCTACACCAGCGCCAAATGTGCAGCCGTGCACCAAGACTGCCAACCTTGCACGAGGATGCTTGTATGGCTGTCCTGTGGAGGAGGGCAAATCTGTGCAGGAAGGAACTACGCCTTTTTCAAGGGCTATTTTCTCTTTCTGTGTGTGCAGCAGTATGCAGTGCACATATGTGGCACATTCACATGAGGTCAAATCACAGTCTATTCCCTTATTGCAACACACAATCCTCACCCCTGGGGTGGTGTTTGATGTTGGCTCTGCCACAGGTTTTCGGTGACACCTACATCTGAGTCAGCGTCATCATGCTATGTGTCTTGTGATGGCACAGCTACGACAACCCACATTGCACGCCCTTCCATGCAAAGTGCTGCATGGGAGGGGTCCCTATTTACAATGTGGCATCAAGTCACAATAGAGTGTCATCTGCACAACTTGTACATACAGTGCAGGGCATGACAATGGAACTAGGGGCTCTTACATATGGCCCTTAGTGGTCTTGAGTGGCAGCTGATGTTTATGCAAGCCATCAGGTGTTCAAGGGTGTGTATCCCATTGTTTCAGGATGATCAACATTACTACCAGTGTTTTTCCTATCTTCAAATACAAGAATCAGCATTTATACAGTCAACACATGCACAGAGCAGGCTATAGGATGGGGCACAGCTAGTTTACAAATGTTTCCCTTAGCACAATGCATGTTAGGTCAGTGATGTCCTAAATACTCCTCCAGGGTCCCAATGTAGCATCCATGATCTGCACTGTCGAACAGTAACTCTGTCCCATGGTGGGCCATTTATTGTTTACGGTACATACATGATGGTGTTGGGGGTCAGTAAGTGGTGCATGTGAGGTGGCACCACAGTAGGTGTGGTTTCACTTCTCACAAATCTGGCACATGGTATGTAATGGCAGTTAATTTGGTATTCCTATGTGTGTGTCCGAATGCATCAGGCGGGTGTATAGACACACTACAGGTGAGTCAGGTATGTGTTGATGAGACGTAGTTGGTATTGGCACCAGTTATATGGCATTTGATGTATGTTCTGTCAGAGACTTGCACAGCATAATTTAAGGGGGCTGTGCCTATGTGTGACTTTATTTACATGACCATGGTGTATGCCATTGACATTGCGGTGCTAAACTTTGTTTGGTGTAATGTGTGTGTGTGACGTGTATTTAGTAGCCAACCTGTGGGCACTTATAGTGGTTTGTGTACATCTTCTGTTAGCAAAGGGTACATAGCTCCACCAGTCCTTCACATGGTGTGCCTGTCAAGTTCCAGGTGTGTTACGTACATGTGGGTGTATGTGTTTGTGAGGTGCACTGACTGTGCTGTACTGCAGCATGGTGCATATGTATTTTTACCTGCACATCTGTGTTACCCTGGCCATGTGTTTTTGGAGTGGTGTATGTCTTGTGCGTCCTACAGGGGTGGTGTATTGTGTATATATTGCTAGGTTTGTTGACTTATCCACAAGAAGGCCATTGCCATATTGGCCATCCTGGAAGTGTTTGTTGAACCTGCTCTGCCTGAATATGTAGGCGTCACGGACACTACCAGGATACTTGGCTAAAATGTTTGTAAATAGTCCACGGTGGTCCACTATGGCCTTCACATTTATGGAATACGATTGTTTCCGGTTCCTGTATGAATGTTTTGTTGCTGCATGTGGGACAAGTCGGACGTGGGTTCTGTACATTGCACCCAGCACATGAGGAAAGCCAGCAAATTGGTAAAAGCCTTGTTTTATCTCCTGCTGCATTTGCTGGGTGTTGGGGAAGCAGATGTGGCGGGGTGTCAGGGAGATGATTGCATATAATACCTTCGGCAGGAAGACCGAGAAAGACAGCTATGACACACCAGCAACCAGTGCACCCGTTGTCTGGAATGAGCAACTTGCCAGCATATGCAGAACAGCTAGCAGCTTGGCGACAGGTGGTATGTTCTGTGGTGTCTGCAGCCTGGCTGTGATCTGTGGCTCAGTGTCGTGCAGCAGGCGTAGAATGGCTTGCCAGTTGAAATGGTAAGTCCTAATGAGGTCTTGTTTCCTGAGTCCAAGGAGGGTTGTCCTGTTTCAGAATATCCTCTCCTGCCTTCTGAGTTGACTTTGTGAGTGCCGTGGTAGTGGTTGTGGTTGCTGCAGTAGTGGTGGAGATTGGTGTTATGGTTGTTGTCCTCTGCACTGTTTCCCAAGCTGGAGCAGTTACACTTCCATCTTGTCCTGTGGGTTGCTAATGTTGCTTCTGTGAGTTTTCCTTAAGTAGTGGTGTGTGGGCCTCATTTTAACGCCTGGTCTGACCCAGGCATTAAAATTTGACGCAAAATGGGGTTAACGTCATTTTTTGGGTCCACCTCCCACCCGTGCGTCATTTTTGCACAGGGGGATACATTTGGAGCTAGGGGCTTAGAGTCATTTTTTGGATGGGAACACATACCTTGCATCTCATTGACTCAAGGTGGTTTCACGCATCTGAGATATGATGTTAACGCCTATATTTTGACGCTAGACTGGTCTAATGTCAAAATATAAATATGTAGTTAAGTTTGCGCTGAATTAGCATCAAAATAAATAATGCTAATTCAGTGCAAACAGAGTATAAATATAGGTCTTAATTAATCTTATGTTTAGAGGTGTGCCCTTCACCAAGCTGTTTGCCTTGTGTTCCCCCTGCAGAAGGGGTGAATTAAATTATCACTATTAAGGCACAAGTGACGAGGTGTGCCTATCACTGTGTAAATAATGGTTGAAGATCACTGCGAAACAGAGGTTTTATGCATTCAAATTAAGTTGAGCCCAATCCTTCAAGATGGCCGCCAGAGCATCACAGTTGCGACGTTTGTTTTTAGAAGAATTTACTGATGGATTAAACCCTGGTCTGTGACTGGGATGAATGTTTGATTTGCTCTGCATTCCGTCCATCATCTGCTGTTTTTGTATTTAGAGGAATTTAGGTACAGCTCGTTGCAGTGTTTCTGCAAAGGGGAAGAAGTTTATTGCATTTGAATTAGGTTTAGCCAAACTTTTAAAGATGGCCACCGTAGCATCACTGTTGGGACGTCTGTTTCTACAGAAATTCAGGCACAGCTTCCGAGGATACAAAACGCAACTGCAGTTCATGGAGGAGGCCGCTGTACAAGACAAGGTTACGTGCAAGTAGGGTCATTTATATTTTTAAAGTGTAACAATATTGACCAATGAGAGTTTTGTTAGCAAATTTCACAGTACCTTAATGGTTGTCATGGGATGTTTTTGCATAAATTAACCTCTTACATTTGTCCACTGCTCGTAGTCATCATTAGTAGTTTCCATAACTTCCAAAATACCTTGGGTTCAAAATGTCCAATGAAGTTGTTAAAACATGGATATTAAAAGCCTCAATTAATCACCAAAATATCAGGCTAAATTTGTCACCGAAACATAGTAGTTCATAAGTGGGCACGCAAGGAAGAAATCCAAAAGGATTGTATTCTAATTGCAACTTATATAGAAACGTCCCAGCCACCTCAGAAGAAGCAGGGAACTGACTGCCACTACATTCTAACTTCCGTTTACATTCTACATTCTAACCTCACTGAACACATTCTAATCACTAAGCATTGGCATCACTGAGTAACCATAACACATGAGGTTACTACACTATGACGCTACAGAGTACGTTGTGATCACTATCCTGTCTTGGGAGGACTACCATATCAATAAGATAAGGACAAACCCGCACAGCCATCAGAATGTAGTCAATGAGACTGGTGCTAAGGGGCCGATGAAAAGTATGTTTACCTTCCCTATCAGATGTAGTTCTGACAGGCTTGTAAACCCTAGTTAAATGTTAGGGCAGTAATTGGAAGGGCAAGTAAGGACCATTCTTAATTGGAGGAATTACTAACTTAGGAATGGACCATACCCTGTCTTCCCCCTGGGTTATGGTGACTAGATTGCCTAACGTACTTGAAAGCCTGGAAAAGCTGAATGATATTTGATACCATACATGATGTGATCATTGAATGAGATGCCAGCAGTCTGGGATAGCGTACTAGGTGTATTGGCTTCTCTGCAGGTTTAGAAGTGATCAGGTTACATATCACAACTAAACATCAGCTGCTAAGAAATCCTTCCCGGGTCCTTCTTAATATAGTGTTGCCCAAAGACAAAGCAAGATGAAACATTCTCCTCAAGGTAGACAACATCTTGGCAATTAAATATATCAACCCTCATAAAGGTGAGAAGTCCAAAAAGGCGATGAATCTGGCAAAGGTATTTTAGAAATATTGCCTTCAAGTAACAGTAGAGTACCTGGCTGGGAAGTTCAACATCATAGCAGAGTAGAACTCCTAATTCTTAGTTGATTGACAGAAAAAGGAAAATTGATTCTGGCTATTTCTCAGAGTATGTCCAATCAGTGGGGCCTATGTGAGGCATGCTGATACCTTCCTTCTAAACAAACAATGTTCTTGGGTCTAAACCTAGTGACACCTTTTAAACTACAAGTATGGTTCCTCAACATACTGGAATGTGCTTGAGTTTGTCCAATCCTTCTTTCCCTGGCTCCGACCATTCTGGAAGACCCTTCAGGACCCCATCAGCATCTGCTCCTGACAGACTAACTGCAATTTGTGACATGGTGGACAATATAGTCTACTGGCAGGTCCCACGACTTTTGAAGAAGGCTTCTTTCTATATTTGCAACACAAAAAGGATGATGGACGGAGTGCTGACAATGCAAACACTCACCCCCAGTCACAGATCTGAGTTTAATCCATCGTTTTTTTGCTGCCCATGCCATTCCAGTTTGGACCCAGCCATATGCAAATGGGTCTTGACCCCGTTCCCCATGGGAACAGTTCAGCCCGAACTGCCAGGCCAGGTCTTCCCTGGACTGGAAACAAGCATCCTGGGACCAGTTTCGGGGTTTCACCCCTCATCAGCCAGGCTAGCTTGAATCCAGTGGCATGGGAAGCACGGGACCCACGTCTGGGCATACCCTTCCCACTTAGGGCGACATTAGCAACACAAAAAGGATGATGGACGGAGTGCTGACAATGCAAACATTCACCCCCTGTCCCAGATCTGGGTTTAATCCATCGTTTTTTTGCTGCCCATGCCATTCCAGTTTGGACCCAGCCATATGCAAATCAGTCTTGACCCTGTTCCCCATGGGAACAGTCCAGCCCGAACTGCCAGGCCAGGTCTTCCCTGGGCTGGAAACAAGCATCCTGGGACGCTTAGCGACCTAGCGCCAAAGTATAAATATGGAGTTAGTTTTGCACTGAATTTGAGTTAAAAAAATTATGCAAACTTGGCGCAAAACAAGTATAAATATGCCCCCATGTGTGCATAATGGGAATGCAACTGTCTGTAATGGCTTTAGGTTTTTTTCGATTTGTCCCTCACAATTGTCTTCCTTCTTTGATCAAGAAAGTCATCTGCTCCCATAAGTCTAAGCACAGTAATATTTTCACTTCCAAAAATGGAATTGCTTCTAATTTAGTATGACCGAAACATTATGAATTCGCTCAGCAATTGTGGAAATGCTTTTAGCAGACTGCTTGCCCTTTGTGGTCACTTGGAGACAATATATAAGAGGGTTAAAGATGACAAATAAACCTAAAACCTTAACAAGAACTGTGCTTGCAAAAGCAGTTTTGCTGCTGCGTGCAGCACAGGTCTACACTTTTGGTGCTACGTATGTAAGCGCATCTGACCTTATTTGGATTTTTATCTTTAATTTATAAGGGGACGCATTAGAGGTTCGATGGACCTTTTGACTGCGCTTAGAGTAAATCCCACCATAGGACTCAATTTCAATCCCAATCAATAACAATATTAATCAATAGTATTACTAATCTTTGGGGTCAGTAGTTCCCGACACCATGACCCCTTTGGCCATGAATAACCACACCTTTATGTAAAAGTTAGAATATTTATTTCAATATATTAACAATGCTAATATCACCTAACTTAAGCCCTCATTACGAACACGATGGTAAACACCGCACCGGTGGAGGTGGCGGCAACAGTCGCCAAAAGTCGTGCGGTCAGGACTGCCAAGTAATGAACCACCTTAAACACAGGCAGCCTGAAAACCACTCACCGCCAGCAGAGGAGTGCCAACAACAACGGCAGAGCCCCCCCACAAGCCCTAACCACCCATCAAATAATGAAGCACTAGACCGCCATCAGTTCCAGGGCAGGAACCACTGCCACGCAAAGCCAGGCAGAAACCAACCAAATAAAAGGAAACACTCACCGGAGGCACACACAACATGCCGAAGTAGAAATGGATAGAGAGTTGCAGATCAGGGCAGCCCTGCTCCTTGCCATTTACCTCCACGACCAAGACCGCCGACAAAGACGACGATGGTAAGAACTGCAATCTACTAAACAAGGGAAGAAAGGGCACAGTTACATACCCACCCACTCCACCCACCCCACAACGTACCCACAACTCTTCACAACAGCACAAGCCATACACCGCACAGCAAGAGGTACTTACGCGACACAAGGCAAATCCAACCTGCCCAAAGTACACACATGTGCCCAACACCCCCAACCAAAGAAACAATGAACCACAGATCCAGAGTGTGCCATAAACAACACTGGCCACACATGAATTTTTATTCAGCTCAATGAGCAATATAAGTGCAACATAAGGCCAATGGCCAGTCCAGTGTACGGAGTCCAAATTGGCCCCAACTTGACTCTCACAAGTGCGAAGGTACTCCACCTCATAGGGGCAACAATGGGGCATCCAGGCACCTCAGGGAACAGGGATAGAGGGTGGTGGGGTGGGAACTTATGACTGGGAGGAGGGGGGCTTGTCCTTACGTTTGGACGGTGGAGGGGGCTTGGATCTGGACCTTGAGGCAGGTGGAGCGGACTTGGCCTGGGGTGCGGCAGATGTTCCAGGGCCAGCACGGGGTCTCTTGCTCACAGGGGAGGTAGCACGGGAATGGGAAGGGTGGAAGGGGGTGGGCTGTGATGTGGGAGGAGTGGACAGGGCAAGGAGGCGGGCATGTTTAGGGACGAGACAGGGTGGGCCAGTGGGTTAGAGTAGGTCTACATGGGATAGGAAACATTTCTTAGGGGCAATTGGGATGGAACTGGAGGAAGGGGTGGGAGTGGAGGAGGAGGGAGTGGTCATGACAGGTGTAGGTGAGTGACGTGGGTGCAGGTGACTGGACAGTATGCTGAGGTGTGGTGGATGTGTGATGGGTGGGTGTTTTGGTGCGTTTGAGTGTCTTGGAAAGAGGGGGGTGGACACAGTGGGAAAAGACAGGCTGGCAGTATAAATGTATGTTGTCTAGGTGTCTGCAAGTCTGGTGAGTGTGCTGCATGTGTCAACTAAAGTCAGTGTGGTGAGTGCAGGTGTGGTGTCTGGGGTGCATGAATGGATGTCTGATATTGTGGTGACTGCAAGAATAAGGTCAGCAACATTGAATTAGGGTGCTGTGCCTGTGGGTGTGCATGTAGAGGGGACAGACAGGGAGGCGGAAGATGCAGACACACTGGGGGAAGTGGATGTTGGTGTGTGTGCCTGTGTATGTTGGCTGTCTGTATGCCTGTGGTGGGAGGTATGGTGCTTGTGTTTTAAAGGGTGCTTCTTGTGTGTTGATGTGGGTGCCTGCATGTCAGAATGTGTGCTTTGGACGGGTGAAGGAAGTGGGTTTCTGGAAGGGGTAGAGGTGGTTTGAGGGGGGACGGAATGACCAGGGACACTGGCTGCCGTCAAAGAGGATGCCAGAGCCTGAAACTATCTCTGTAGGCCAGACACAGCACTGTGAATCCCCTCCAAATAGGCATTGGTCTCCTGCATCTCTGATAGTAGCCTCTGGATGGCATTGTCAATGGTTGTCTGCCCTACAGAGATAGTTCTCAGGATGTCAATAGCCTCCTCTGTGAGGGCAGCAGGGCTGCCTGGGGCAGGGGATGAGATGCCTGGGGCAAAGGAGATGCCCACCCTTCTGGGTGAGCGGGCACGGGCAACTCGGTGGGGAGCAAATAGGAGGGTGATGAGGTGGTGATGGTATTGGGGTGGTGGAAGATGACACAGAATGGGTAGGCCCACTGGGGTCTGCCACTGCCAGGGAGCTCCCATCGGAGAAGGAATCAGAGTCACTACTTCCAGTGGTAGTTGCCTCCCCCGTGTTACTCCTCTTGCCATCCAACCCACTGGTCCCCTTGGCGTCGGACGACTCTGCCTCCGTGGAACCATGGGCCACTGCATACCCACTCGCCGGTGCTTCAGCTCCCTCACCAGTTGATGCTGATGTACACAGACAACACAAGAGAACAGGGATGGGGAGACAAAACAGGAGAGACAATTGTAAATAGCTGAATGGAGGTACATAAGTGGTTCATACATACACCCACCCTGCAACTTTCAGACCATCCAGCACCTGCCGCTATACACATGGCTAGTGGCCACAACCCTGCTCTACAGCCATCCCCACAGCACTGAAGGGCCTGAAGCCCTGCAGACCTGACCCTTATAACCCTACTCCGCACGGGGGCCATTATGTAGATGGACATCAGTCAGAGTCCCTGCCACTAGAAAGCATACAAACAACCTCACACACACACATCCATCAAGGAGCCAAAGTATGGTTTTTGTACTCACCCCCTTGTGACTGCTATGCAGCCTTCAAGTGCACATCCAGGTCCGGGTATGCCACCGCCAGAATGCATCGCCCTACAAGCACCCCTTCCTCATTGGGAGGACTTCCCCAGCTGGGCCTTGCAGATCTTCCTCGCTCAGCGCCGCAGGTCCTCCCACCGCTTCCTGCAATAGGTGCTCCACCAGTTGTAGACCCCCAGGGTCCGCACCTCCCTGGCGATGGCCTGCCAAAGTCCCCTCTTCTGATGGGTGCTGACCTTAATGGGACACACAGAAAAAGGAATACACAGGTCAGACAATGGCCATTACATACAGCTGGCTATACGTCTACTATGGGATGGACATATATAAGAGCACACACAGACGCAGCATGTCAGGATCCCTGGACTCTACAGTGTAACACGTGCACACATGTTTACAGCCAACTACCACCATTACACACATCCATGCCCCACAATCCTCGTACTCACCTGTACCTCTGGCAGACCGTAGAGCTTGGCGTAGAGGGGCAGGACCCCGTACATGAGCTTCTCCAATTCTTCACTGGTGAAGGCCGGGGCCCTTTCTCCTGCCACACGTGCCATTTCCATGCCCAAAGGCAGGACACAGCAGTACACTCAGTGGAGTACCTGCATGCACGAGATCCAGGAGTCAAGTGAAGTTGGGGTGACGAGTTAGTGTACGCACCGCGGCGGTGTGCACCGTTACCACCGGCGGTGATTATGAGACACTAAGAATACCCATTGACAGCCATGTTAACCAATGAATTTGCGCACAGCGGAAAACACCGCCTTACGCTTTTACGTCAACCACTAGCTGTATGAGGTCACTTCTACCACAACACTTCTGGATTACAGGAGGCAGACATTTTTGCCTTAACAACGCAGTTGTTAAATCCTCATCTGCCCCATGCAGGCCCTATTGTTCCCAAACACCCATCAGCATGAATCAATATACATTGGCTCGCCTGAACAGTCCTGATGTATCATTAAGGACACGTTGCTACAGTGTCACACATACTATGCATTTGTGTCGTCGACAATCATGCCAGCAGTGCTGAATACAAAACACTGTGGTCAGATATATGTGTGTTCCTCACATGTGTTCTATACTCCTCCTAGGTAAAGACTCTTGTGGCGAGGGAGGGCCCCATCGATGTACAGATCACTTGTTGATTTGCGGACCATGGTAGAGCGTTACATCATTATCAATTACACACACACTCGTGGTACTATTCATGAACTTTGTGCATTACTGGATCCAGCACTGAGACCGGCTAATCGGAATCATCATGTCATCCCTACTGAAGTGCAGGTGCTCTCTGCACTCCATTTCCTGGCCACGGGCTGTTGGAGGGGTGGGGTGGTGCATGCATTACAGGTGTGATGGATATGGGGTAATTCTAGATGACTTAACCGAGTCCATTCCTCCAGTGAGTCCAGTGAGTCCCTCAGGGTGCAGGATGGCCAATACCTTTTCCTCCCAATCAGTGCAGTCGGGTGGTGTTGGTGGAGGTCCTGCCCCAGTCTTCTGGGATGCCATGGACCTCACCTATCCACTCAGGTCCTTCCATCTCTTGCGGATGTCGTCCCTCGTGCATGAATGGTGTCCCACTGCATTGACCTTGTTCACTATTGTCTGCCATAGATCCATCTTCCTGGCGATAGGTGTGTGCTGGACCAGTGCCTAAAATAATTGTGGCTCGACCTTCAGTATCTCGTCCACCATAGTCCTTAGCTCCCTTTCTGTGAAGCGTGGGTGTTTGGGTGGTGCCATGGTGTGTGTTGTGAATGGTGTCTTGTGTGGATCTAGGTGAGGGTGCTCTTGTGTGGTTGGGTGTATGTATTGTGTATTGTGGCGTTCGGTGTCTGCTTCTGGGGTTCTCTGTATCAGTTGTCCTAATTTTGTTGTAAAGGATTGTGGGGTGTGTCTGTGAGTGTTTTATAGTATTGTGGATGTGTGTTAGGTGTGTGGGTTTCGAACTTGCCAATGTGTGCATTTCTTACTGTTGGGTCCACTTGCCGGCCGTGGCGGTCTGTACCACCAATGGTCGTTCAGCTTCCACTGACCACCGTGGTGATTTGTGCATCATTATTTGGAGGGCGGGGAGTTTGTGTGCTCAGTGAAGTCGGGGTGGGAGGTCCAACATTTCCGCCGACAAGGTCCTGGCGGTGACTTGTGGCAGTGAGATTTTTGTCAGTTTCTGATTTTTGCATCATTATATGGCGGGTTTCTGTTCACTGCCAATGGCGGTTTTCTGTTCGCCGTCGCCATGGCGGTCGATGGTGCTTACCGCCATGTTCATAATGAGGGCCTTAGTCTCTAAATCAAATGACACACATACAGAAACAACACTGGTTGACCAAATCTCCTAAAGAATCTCAATTTAACCAAAGCATGGATCACTACGCATTCTAGAGTTACAGTACAAATCAATAACAAGAACAACTGCGCTAAAGAAATAGCATACATTTAGATTCAGCAACTGAGCAACATGTATTCATTGTTAATAGCAACCTACTAGTATTTAAGGTCATCCCTCATTAACCTTCTGATAGGAATAGCATGTTTGGACTTCAAGTAAAACAATTTTTGTCAACACAAATTTGGAAAAACATCTAACTATGGCTCTATAAAAATAGCGGATGGTGCCTAGGAACAAAAGACAAATTTCATCAAACACAATAACATTTGATTAATACCTTTCCTCAATGTGGATCTGCAAGCTGTGACTGTCTATGTCATTTGGGCATCTGTTCTGTCGTCATCAGCATCGGACCATGAAAAGGAATGGTTCCGAATCTGGGACTCTAAGCTATCCAAACCATTTGCAAAGCATAGTCTAAGAATCAGCATTCAGTATCAGAAGTTTAAGGCAACAGAGTTAGAGACAGAATTTCTCTAAGTAGTGGAATCAAGGCGAGTACACCTCATTGATGGAGAAGGAAAACGGGAATAAGCCTCTCTTCCCTCTGTGTGGTGAGGCTAAGTTAAAATCATCTAAAACTCTTCCCACGTTGCCATTGGTCAAAGAATCGTATCATTTAGTCCAATGAAATCAGAATTTCAAATCTAAGATATAACTAAACTGTCTTTCACATTTCGATGATTGGCTCCTCTTCTCCTGTTCCCATCATCAGACTCGCCAGGTAATAATGTTGTATCTCTCTGTCCTCCAGTCAGAACATCCATTTTTAGCTCCTGGGAACATTGCTTTCACACACCCACAGAACTTTACGATGTATCAATAACTAATACAGCATATTCTAGCAAGCAGTTCTCATGGGTAAAGAAACCATCTGCTAGCGTTTGGTCAACTCATTGAAAGAATCAAGTATTCATTTCTCTAAACAGCCATTTTATGTGAATTATTTGAACAGTGCAACTTAACATGAAGTTTTGCAACCATACCAAAGACCTCGCTAACTTGAGGTCTACAATTTAATAAAGCAAATATGTAATAAGTAATCATTAATATATCACACTAATACATTAGTCTAAACATGAGCACGTCATTTAATTTTAATAAGCAAATAATAGGGAGACTTTGTGATAACTGACAGCCACTTGAGTAGGTACATTTTCCAAGTCCTGCATTATTTTCTATATTAAGTCATTTTCTGTGCAGATTCAACACTCAGAATACATGAATATTTATTAGTAAAAATTTAGCGTTCAAAGTATCAAAGTATTATTTGGTGTGTGAATGTGGTATATTGCTCCACGACTTTTGGAAGCTGTCACTCAGTGCTGTTATGGTAAAAAAAAACAGCAAGAGTTGTATCATGTCTGTACTAAATGCAACCAAACAGTCCACCTCCGGATAGGGAATATAGCGCAAGTAATATTAGTTTACTTTTATTACTTTATTTATTATGACACATAGTAGTGCGGTTCGTTAGTACTTTACTTACTAGTATAATTCAAAGGGTGCTTGTCATTTTTCTGTAAGTGACGTTTCTGTTTACTGTTGCAGCTCGGCCTCAGTTCTTATCGCTGTGGTGTAAACGAGTATATGAAAAACAAGCTGGGGACTGCTCCGCTACTATTATGCAAATATCCATACGAACGGCCTTCCTGTCCTGTAATTGGGGCAATAAACGGTGATAATGTATCATTCAACTCGGGTAACCCCACCGAAATCACAGCGTTAACGCATTCAGGCGTACGTGAGTGGGCTAAGTGAGACGAAACCTCCAGCTGGTTGTCACCGGGCTACCGTAACTGTTCTCCTGCCGCGATATCCCTGATGGGCCACTTATCATCTCAAGCAATCTGGACGATAAGAGTTACCAATGTGCCTGGGAATTGCTAACTGATAAAAAACAAAATCATATGAGGCGATGTTATCATTTGAACCGCCCCCGACCATTTCAGCTCAGTCATACTGCATGTGACATCTCTAAACAGATACACTCAGATAAGACAGTAGGCGCAACTGGAGATTTTATGATTGGATAAGAGTAAATCTATGAATGCAGGCTAAGCAGGAGTGCTGAAAACTCTTCAACTCACTAGAAAAACGTCGTGTGCGAAAGCTCGTAAACTTAGCTAGCACTGTGTCCTTATTATAGGTCTGGCCAAGAGACAGTTTTATTTATCTCGCTAGCCTCATGCAATTAAAAGAAATCATAAACAAAAAATACACGCATAAAACATCCGAGAAGGGCTTTAGGCCAGCCCTCCGCTTTCTACACTGGTCTGAACCTATGGGGTTACAATACTATACCTTGCCAAAGCTTTTTACTTTCAGTTCTTTATTTTTTTATGTACCCATGAGTGTTTAATCTACATCTTTAGGCTTCAATAATCCAAAGCCAATAGTACCTTTTTTGAACCAACACGAATCATATTTCCCTGTGATGTGCATTACAACTAAAAAATGGTCTCTGTACCAGTACACCTGCCTTCAACTAATAAGTCGTACTGCCGCACTAAAATTACATGCAGTGGCTCAATTTTTAATTGCAATTTTTACCACTAGCACATACCCACCACGTTTAGATGGTGGTATGTTACCTATTTTGATTTTTTTTTCTTTTTGTTATGCTTAAAATAAAAAATAAAAACAAAATAGAAATGAAAAGAGCATGCTTAGGCTGGACACAGCTTTACCAATGCCTGTTTATTTCAACTGGCACTTTACAAGACCTTTGCAAACTTGTGTTGCTGTGGCATCCTCTTTAAATTGTTGCTGTCAGTTGTCAAAACGGTATACCCTTTCAATGTGAAATTAATTTTATTGTATGTTTTCAAGTCTGCACTTTTATGATTCATTATTTCATTCAAATAAATTATTGTTTGGCTGACTGACTGAATTGCGAGATTCTGTATGACAGCCTTTAGAAAACATGTATGTGCAGAATAGGCACAGAAAGGGATTCGTGCAGTGCCACATGTTAAACATACACTGATACGAGAACAAGGGAATATAAAGTGAAGTTTCATATTAGAAATGAATTCTTCTGTCTTCTAAAGAACCATCGTTCTTATAAGAACATTATGTTTGTGTTGTTACCTTTCCAAGTCCACAATGTATGCTGTTGGTATGCACCTATACTCATTTTTATGAACTGGGATTTATTTTCCATCAGACATTGAACCCGGGCAAGAGAAAGGGAAAGACAGAAAAAGAAGGAAGAACGAGGAAGAGAGAGACAGGAAAACAGAAACAATAAGAAAAAGCAAGCTTCAGAAAAGCCTAGCAAGACTGAGATAAAGAAAGCAGAAGAGCAGGGTGGTGAAAGAAAGGGGTGTTAGGTGAAAAGAACACCAAGCAGTCTTGGTATGTGACACCCCCGGCAGCTTTACCAGTTCAGTCAGACAAGCACAACAGAAAAAAATCAATGGTTATAATTCTTTCACAGTCATAGAAACAATTAGGTTAATCATTTATCATACGCCTCATGCTCGATAAAGACGATTACATAGCTTCCTTGTCGAATAAAAAGGAATTCCAGTTTTATGACGTTTGAGCTCTAGTCTGGCATTTTGAACAAATTCCCAATTCTGACCTGAACAACTTCACTAGAAAACCATTTCTTTACCTAAATAACCCAAAATGAAGTAGTAAACCAAGAAAGACTACAATACTACAATTGAATTATAACGATAGTGGCTGGGGCAGCAAACCTTGAGAGGTGTGCCTCGGGCGATTTTGGCAGGTGGTGCTTTCCAGAAGACTACAAGACAGGTATTGGAGGAGACCAAGCAGGGGTGTGGTTAGGGGACATTTTGGAGACTGGTTTGGTGTCCTCAGCCATCATTTTGTGGGAAGTGACACAGTGGCTGGGTGTATAGGTAGGACATTAAAAGAGCGGCTTTAGTGGTAGTTAGCATGAGCAGACAAAACCGGTGTAGGAGGCTGGCCTGGCTTATAGTGAGTACCTGATGGTACTTGCACCTTGTGCCAGGTCCAGTTATCCCTTGTTAGTATATTAGTAGTGTTCTAGCAGCTTAGGCCGATAGAGGTAGCTATAGCAGAGCAGCTTAGGCTCAACTAGAAGACATGCAGGTCCTTCTATACCACTTAAATCATATAGGTACTATATCATAAGAAACACAACACTCAGAGTTAATAAAGATAAAGGTACTTTATTTTAGTGACAATGTGCCAAAAATTTCTCAGAGGATATACTCCCTTAGGAGGTAAGTAAAATACACAAAATATACACACAAACCAAAATCAGGTAAGTAAAAGAGTCACAAAAGTAGTGCAAACACTGTAGAATACAATAGGATGCAATGGACCTAGGGGCAACACAAACGATATACTAAGACAGTGGAATGCGAACCACAAATGGACACCTAGGCTAGTGTAGTGTGTAGAGGGTCGCTGGGAGTGTAAAAAAAACACTAAGGGTGTCCAAAATACCCCACCCCAAGACCCTTGAAAGTAGGATTAAAGTGCTGCTATTTCCCCAGAAACACACTAAACTCGTGATAGGATATTTTGCAAAGACCACAATAGACTGTAAAGCACTGAAGACATATTCCTGGACCTGAGGACCTGCAAAGGAAGGGGACCAAGTCCAAGAGTCATGGAAGTGTCCGGGGGAGCCCACTAAACCCTGGATGAAGATGCAAAATGGCTGCCTCCAGGTGGAAGAAGCTGAAGATTCTGCAACAACAAAAGGTGCTAGGAACTTCTCCTTTGTGCAGATGTCCCACGGAGTGCTGCAGGATGCAGAGTTTTTTCTTTGGCAAAGGACCATAAACAAGCCTTGCTAACTGCAAAGGTCGCATTTGAAGAAAAAGGGAGCTGCCTGGGCCCAGGAAGGACCAGGATGTCCCCACATGGCATAGGAGACAGATGGGGCCCTCAGCAACGTAGCAAGCCCATGCACAAGAAGGTAGCATCCACAGAAGTCCTTGAACACGGGTTCAAGAACACTGAGCATGGCGCTCGTCTCAACACTACAAAAGAGGGTCCCTAGAAGCTGGAGGTCAACTCAGGGAGTTGAGCAATGCAGGACAGAGTGCTGGGGACCTGGGCTTGGCTGTGCACAAAGGATCCCTTGGAAATGTGCACAAAAACCCTAGCAGCTGCAGTTCTCGCGGTGCACAGGATTACTGTCTGGAAATGGGAGGCAAGGACTTACCTCCTCCACATTTGGACAGTTGGACCACTGGACAGTCTGGGTCACTTGGGTCCACCACCTGTGTTCCAGGGGCCACGCTCGTCAGGATGAGAGGGGTCCCAGAGTACCGGTGATGCTGAAGGTTGGTGCCTGCTGGAGCAGGGGAAAGATTCTGTCAACATACAGGAGATTTCTTCATGGCTTCCAGTGCAGGATGAAGGTAGGCAGCCCCCAAAGCATGCACCACCAGGAAACAGTCGAGAAAGCCGGCAGGATTAGGCGCTACAATGTCGCGGGCAGTCTTCTTGCTACTTTGTTGCAGTTTTGCAGGCGTTGTGGAGCAGTCAGCGGTTGATCCTTGGCAGAAGTCGAAGAGAGAGGTACAGAGGAACTCTGGTGAATTGTTGCAAGTCGTTATCTGAAGAAAAGGCCACTGGAGAGACCCTAAATAGCCCTCAGAGGAGGATTGGCACCCTAGTGAGGTAAGTACCTATCAGGGGGGGTCTCTAACGTCACCTGCTGGCACTGGCCACTCAGAGACCTCCAGAGTGCCCTCACGCCTCTGGATTCAAGATGGCAGACGTCTGGGATACACTGAAGGAGCTCTGGGCACCACCCCTGGGGTGGTGATGGACAGGGGAGTGGTCCCTCCCCTTTCCTTTGTCCAGTTTCACACCAGAGCAGGGAATGGGGGTTCCCTAAACCAGTGTAGACTGGCTTATGCAAGGAGGGCACCATCTGTGTCCTTCACAGCATTTCCAGGGGCTGAGAGAGGCTACCCCTCCACAGACTTTAACACCTATTTCCAAAGGGAGAGGGTGTAACACCCTCTATCAGAGGAAATCTTTGTTCTGCCTTCCTGGGACTGGGCCGCCTAGACCCCAGGAGGGCAGAACCCTGTCTGTGGGGTGGCAGCAGCGGTAGCTGCAGAGAAAACCCCAAATAGCTGGTTTGGCAGTACCCGGGGTCCATAGTGGAGCCCCGGGGATGCACGGGATTGGCACCCCAATACCAGATTTGGCATGGGGGGACAATTCCATGATCTAGACATGTCACATGGCCATATTCAGAGTTACCATTGTGAAGCTACATATAGGTATTGACCTCTATGTAGTGCACATATGTAATGGTGTGCCCGCACTCACAAAGTCCGGGGAAATTGTTCTGAACTATGTGGGGACACCTTTGCTAGTGCAAGGGTGCCCTCACACTTAGTAACTTTGCACCTAACCTTCACTAAGTGAGGGTTAGACATATAGGTGACTTATAAGTTAAAGTGCAGTGTAAAATGGCTGTGAAATAATGTGCGCTTTATTTCACTCAGGCTGCAGTGGCAGTCCTGTGTAAGATTTGTCTGAGCTCCATATGGGTGGCAAAAGAAATGCTGCAGCCCTTAGGGATCTCCTGGAACCCCAATACCCTGGGTGCGTACACACCATATACTAGGGATTTATAAGGGTGTTCCAGTGTGCCAATTAGAATTGGTGAAAATGGTAACTAGCCTATAGTGACAATTAAAAATTCATAGCATAAGCACTGAGGTTCTGATTAGCAGAGCCTCAGTGACACAGTTCGTCACTACACAGGTACACACATTCAGGCCCCAAACTATGAGCACTGGGGTCCTGGCTAGCAGGATTCCAGTGAGAGAGGCAAAAACAAACTGACATACATGTAAAAATGGGGGTAACATGTCAGGCAAGATGCTACTTTTCTACACACACCCCCCAACAAACGAGGGACAATAAGGCTAACCTTGCCCAGATGAGTCTTCATTGTCTAAGTGGAAATATCTGGAGAGTCCATCTGAATTGGAGTGGGTACTCCCAGGTCTGTGTTCTACTGTATAGTCCATTCCCTGTTGGGAGATGGACCACCTCAACATTATAGGGCTTTTACCTTTCATTTGTTTAAGCCATAATAGAGGTTTGTGGTCTGTCTGAACAATAAAGTGAGTACCACACAGGTATGGTCTCATCTTTTTCAGTGCCCAGACCACAGCAAAGTCCTCCCTCTCTATGGCAGACCAACACTTTTCTCTAGGGGTCAGCCTCCTACTGATAAAAGCAACAGGTTGATCCTGGCCCTCAGTGTTAAGCTGTGATTGAACTGCCCCTGCCCCTAATTCAGAAGCATCAGTCTAGACTATGAATTTCTTGGAGTAACAAGGGCTTTTTAGGACAGGTGCAGAGCACATGGCCTGTTTGAGCTCATCAAAAGCCTTTTGACAGCTAGTTGTCCACAATATCTTTTTAGTCATCTTTTTGCTGGTGAGGTCATTGAGAGGGGCTGCAATGGGGCCATAGTTCTTAAAGAACCTCCTATAGTACCCTGTGAGGCCTAGGAAGGCTCTCACCCAGGTTTGAGGTGTAGGGGGAGCCCATTCCATAATGGTTTGGATCTTCCCCTGCAGTGGTGCAATCTGTTCCCCACCTACCAGGTGGCCCAGATAAACCACTTTCCCTGCCCTATCTGTCATTTTGAAGCCTTGGTAGTGAGGCCTGCCTTTTGCAGAGCCTCCAAAACTTTCCATAAGTGGACCAGGTGATCATCCTAAGTGGAGCTAAAGACAGCTTTATCATCTAGATATGCTGCACTGAAGGCTTCCAATCCTTGCCGGACTGTATTCACCAACCTCTGAAAAGTGTCAGGTGCATTTTGAAATCCAAAGGGCATACCAGTGAATTGATAGTGCCCTCCAATGGTTGAAAATGCTGTATTAGTTTTAGCATCTTCTGACAACTTAATCTGCCAATACCCTGCAGTTAAGTCAAAAGTGCTTTGATACTTGGCAGAAGCCAATGTATCTATGAGCTCATCTTCCCTGGGTAAAGGGTGAGCATCAGCTTTGGTTACTTGATTGAGACCTCTACAGTCAATACAAAACCTTATTTCCTTTTTACCATCTTTACTATGAGGTTTGGAGACAAGCAACACTAGGCTAGCCCATGGGCTTTTAGAAGGTTCAATCACTCCCAGATCTAACATTTTCTGTACCTCTTGTTTTGTGCAATCTCTGACATGGTCAGGCTGCCTATAAATCTTACTTTTGACAGGTAAAATGTCTCCAGTGTCGATTGTGTGCCCACACCAGGTAGTTGTACCTGGGATCAGTGAGAAGAGGTCAGAGAACTGGTCTAGAAGATTTATGCAGTTGTCCTTCTGCTCAGCAGTAAGGCAGTCTGCAAGCACCACTCCCTCCACTAAGCCATCAGCTTCAGTGGTGGTGAAGAGGTCAGGGAGAGGGTCACTCTCTTCTTCCTGCACCTCATCAGTTGCCATGAGCAGGGTTAAGACAGCCCTGTCAAAGTAAGGTTTCAGGCAATTGACATGGAGCAGCCTAAGCAGACTCCTGGCAGTGCCCAGGTTGACCAAATAGGTGACCTCGCCTTTCTTTTCTACTATGAGATGTGTGGTTCTAAAAATTCTGGACCCATGTAATTTACTTTGCCACAGCAGTACGATTTTAGTATCAAAAGACCGATAATGACTAGTACAGTAAGCATGAGCATTTTCGCTCAATTCCAGCAGCGTTTTCACCTCGAAATCGCCATTTTCGTCCTGCACTCGTGGCTCCCATTTTATACACGGCAGCCATTTTAAAAGTTGCCCTCACATAGGCTTATAATACAGTCAGATTTGATTCCAAGGACACGTACACCTTGATTGACTTTTCTCTGACCTGGGCAAGCTGGAACCATTGCCTCAGGCCAAACCTGTTTGGTCAGTCCCTCTGCCAGTGGCCGAATCAGATAGCATCAAGGCACACCATGCCATAAAACCCTTATTATCGCTCACACACCCTGCCTAATCTTGCTCACACTTGCACCTGCTCTTTTCTTCTTCTTACTTTACGAGGGGGAGGTGCCCGTTTTTATTGGGGGTCCACACTTATCTGATGTGAAATTCTAGGCCTTGCCGGGTAATTTATTATGGGTTGGATGACATGAAATATGAGGTTTCATCATGACACTGTTTTTTCCTTTGTAGTGAAGACATGTGAATGACCAACCAAAATGTCAAGAATGTTTGCCTGAAGCTTAAAAAACTGTATATAAGGAAACCTGATTTTGCATTGACACACAGTCTCCTGAGAACATACAAACCGTGCTGTTGTACTTCTAGGACGCTTGTTACTTGGTTGCAGCCAATAAATTCGATCTTTGACTTCACCTAGAAGACTCTGAGTTTCTGTAGTCTGAATCAGGAAAGTACCCGAGGTCATTGGGTGTACCCTGGCACCGCTGGGTTACCGGATCAGTACCGGTTCTGAAAAACCCAGTACCTCAGTTGGCGCCCAACGTGGGGCGATACCAGCGGTACCGGTCCAAGCCTGAGGTTCGTGAGGAGCTTCGTGTGAAAATTCTGGAGGAAGGCCGCCACTTCATCGACCCCTGCATGTCGACGTGGTCCGAAAGTCTTTGCTGCGAGGTTCCCCGCTTCCCGACGGCTACAAAGGACTGCTGCCCTGGCTATCGCCCTGATTTGGACCCTTGATGTTTGGTAGAGCGAAACGATAAGACGAGTCTTCTGGTGACGTCATCGATATTTTCAGTTAAGTATAAGTGGAGCGTCTCCCAGTCCTTAGTTGGACATTTGGTTTGGTATCCCTTCGGGATAACTTTGATTTGGAACTTGCAAGTACCAAAGCCGAAGGACTCGTGTATTCACGAGACTATCGTAAACGATAATCCTTTGAAGTTTGAAGCTAGACTAGTGAGCGAAGATGCCTGGTCTTAGCAGACTTGGAAATTTGTTTTGTCTTGGTTGTAAAAGGGACTCCCGGTTGGAGGACTCATGTCCGGTTCCTCCGATTGGAACTCCAACTTATGAACTATATGTGAAGCACGGAGTAGGCCCCATCACATATAATGAAGTATGGATCCGTTACACCAGAAAAGATGGTGTTTTAAAATGGCCCCAAAACGATAGCTTTGACACAGAAATCTTAGATAACCTCGAAGTTAGACTTTTTAAGAAGAAAGCCCGGCCGGCAATGTTTGATTCTTTCCGCTTATGGCGTAAGGAAGCCAAGCAAAAGGAAATTAAATTAGCTAAGAAAAATAAGAGAGAAAAAGGTATTTCGATTATGCAAGCTGCTATACAGTTTAAAGATAACGAGGTAGAACAGTTGAATGAGCAGTTGCATAGGCGACATAAAATGACAATAGATAAATGCTATCCAGTTTTGCTGCCTCTTCAGCAAGATGCAGCAAAAGACTCTGAAAAAGATCCCCTAATGTCGCATTTGCTAAGTTCGCCACCACCCTATGCGCAGAATGCAACGGCACCTCCGCAACCTCCAGTTGCGCAACCAGTGGTTGCATTGCCTCCTGCTCCTCCCCAGCACCCACCAGCTATTCTTCAGTTGGTTCCTATTCCTCCGGTGCAGCCTTCTCAAGGGCCACCGGCTTTGACATCTGCTCTGCCTTTACTTCCTACAACTTTGACTACTATACCGACTACCACTCCTGGTATTGCTTCTGATACTGCTTCTGTCTCTGCCTTGTCTCATTCTGTTTTTCCTCCTGTTCATTTGTCAACCTCTCCCTCTATCCGTCAGAGAATGACAAACACTGTGACTAGTCTTTTATCCCCTCTCTTTGGGTCATTAGCTACGACCCCAGTTTCAGAGCGTAAGCAATTGCGTAGCCAATTGCCTGATGGTATGGAGAAAGAGACACTGAATTATTTGGCATATAAATGGGTTACTGAACCAGCAAGATATGAACTAGAGTCTGTTATGGATGTCTTCCATCAGTGGGAAGAACCGAAACAGAGATACGTTTTTGAAAAAATGTGTACTTTTCTTTCTGAGGATTTAGAGGAAAATGGTTTGGAGCCCAATCCGCCTAAGTTGTGTCGTGTACGGTTTGATTTTTCGACAGGTTTGATTGTGGGTTCAGATGTCGAGAAAGCAGTTGCAATGTTATTGTCGTTTAGGACTGAAGGTGTTTCCAGGTTATTATTTAAATATGATTCTTCTGCTAAAAAGAAAGGGAAACAGTACCCCATGAGAGAAGTTCCCCCACAGTGGAGCGAAGGGGACCCAAATGCTAATCCACCTGTCCTGCCTCATTTCCAGCGTGTATGGGTACACGTTCCATGGAAGCGAGCGGAAGTTTTAGCCCTTAAGCAGACATTGCCTGATCCCCGTAAGAATTCTACAGGGTATTACAAGGAATTGTCACAGACTGCGGGATCTTGCATTATGAATTTAGCTGACATAGACATGTTGTTTGGGAATGTTGTTCCACAGCCTTTATGGGGAAAGATTCGCCATACAGACCATGCTCAAGAGTTAGGTGACACATGGGCTAATATTGCTGCTGCAGATGCCCGACAAATTGGTGGTGCGAAACCTGAGCCTTTAGTGACAGAACTTCCTGGTAGAATTATTGATTACATGAAAACTATAATGCCTGCGATGCGTGTAAACTGGGATAAATTGTCTGCATGTAAGCAAAAGAAAGAAGAAACGGTATCAGATTTCTTCACCAGGTTTGAAGAAACGTTTGTGGACCACAGCGGTCAAGATATGAGCACGGAAGGTGGTCAACGTTTGTTCGTCGATAAATTTGTGCATAATCTGCTTCCTGAGTTGTGTAAAAAGTTAAAAGATTCAGAAAGTTCTTGGGCAGTTTCCTCTTCAGCACAGATACTGGCTACTGCACAATACTACGAAAATAGAGATAAAGATGAGAGAGATAGAGTAGAGAAGAAAACAAAAGATTTGAAAACGAAGGTTCTGTTAGAACAAGCGTACCCGCCACGTGGTGGTCAGAATAGTGGTGCACAGAACAATTATCAGAATAACTATCAGCCCCAACCGTTTCAGAGAAACTCGCAAAGAACCGAGTATGCTCAACCACGTATCCCAGTAGGTCCCAATCAGTGTTCATATTGCAAAGAAGAGGGTCATTTCAAGTATAGTTGTCCTGCTTTGCTACAGCGCGCAAATGGTACTTCTGGTTTAAGAGGTCGAGGTGTTCCACAAGCACCTAGAGGAAGAGGACGTGGATATGTTCCCCAGAGCGCGCGCCCATTCCTCCCTCAAAACTCAATGAACAGATTTGATCAACAGGTTAATGCATCTGGTAGGACGGCTCAGTACTATACTGATGATTACTATACAGAGGGTGAGCATTTGGACAGTAATGATTGCTAGGACAGCCATAGACAAAGAGAGGGAGTTGTTTCAGTTCCAGTAGATCAGAGTGGGCCTTATGTTAAGGTGATTGCATCAGGTGTGTCAGAACCTTTTCTGTTGGATACTGGTGCTACCAAGAGTTCTATTATGCACTCAAAACTCCCTGGCGCACCTTTGTCTGGCGAAACAAATGTATCAGTAGGGTTTTCCGGCACCCCAGTTAGAAATCCGATTTCTAACCCTATATCTCTTTCTGTTGCACCTTGTAAATTTGAAACACCCCTTATTTTGACGACAGGTTGTGGCGAGAACTTGTTAGGATTAGATTTGTTAAAGAGATTGTATGCGACATTGTATTGCTCTCCTTCTGGAGTGCAACTCACATTGGCTAAGAAAGTGGTTTCACCAATGTATTTGTCAAAGGACAGATTTCCACCAGAATTTTCATCTCTTCCTAATACTCTTTGGGCTACTGGACCTAATGATGTAGGGCTTTTGGAAATTCAGCCATATGTGATAACATTAAAAGCCAATGTTAAAATGCCACGTATTCCCCAATACAAGATCTCTAGTGAGGGGGAAAAAGCGTTGTTGGCAATTATTCGTGATCTGATTGAGAAAGATGTAATTGAAGAGACAAGAGGCAACGTTTGCAATAGTCCTGTTTTGCCTGTCTTGAAGCATACTGACCCTACTCAGCCACCTGTTTATAGGTTTGTAATTGATCTTAGAGAGGTGAACAAAATAGTTGTGCCACAGTTTCCAGTCGTCCCCGATATCACTGCATTGTTGACAATGATTCCAGCTTCAGCCACTTGGTTCTCAGTAATAGACCTGAAAAATGCTTTCTTCAGCATCCCTATTGCAGAAGAGAGCAGGGACATTTTTGGCTTCAATTTGGGAGGACGAAGCTTCAGATTTAAGAGAGCTCCTCAAGGTTATTGTGAAAGCCCATCTATCTATAGTCAGGCTTTGAAAGCACAACTTGACACTCTTATGTTACCTGATGGCGCCACTCTCATTCAATATGTCGATGATTTGCTAGTTGCCGCAGATACTAAGGAGATCTGCAAAGAAGCAACATTGTCATTATTGCGTCATTTGTCTGATTTACACCACAAAGTGTCCCTTTCAAAGTTACAGTATTGTCAAAAAGAAGTGACCTATTTAGGTCATCTCTTTTCGAAGGAGGGAAGGCAACTGACCCCAGAGAGAATCAGGGCTGTTGCAGCAATAAGTGTGCCAAGAACACAAAGAGAAGTGCGTGCTTTCTTGGGTATTACATCATATTGCAGACAATGGATACCTAATTTTTCGTTAATAGCCAAACCCTTGGTGGCATTAACTTGTAAAGATATACCAAATCCCGTCCCATGGTCTGAAGATTGTCAGAAAAGTTTTGTCGAATTACGTGATGCATTATGTTCAGCTCCTGTGTTGGGTACCCCCAACTACAGCAAGCCTTTTACATTGTATGTCCATGAGAAAGAAGGTTGTGCGTTAGCAGTTTTGACACAACAGTTTGGAGACAGGGAGCGTCCATGCGCCTATTTCTCTTCAACCTTAGACCCAGTAGCTAAGGCACTACCGAGCTGCTTAAGAGCGGCAGCGGCAGCTGCTGTTTCTATCCGACAGTCTGCTGGTTTAGTGATGAATAACACATTAATCGTAATGGTTCCACATGCAGTGGACACGTTGTTAAACAGAACCAAGACACAGCATTTAACTAGTGCTCGATTGTCAGGTTACGAGTTGACATTGTTAGCAAGCCATGTACATATAAAAAGATGCACTACACTTAACCCAGCTACGTTATTGCCAATTGTGACGGAGTTAGATACTTCGGAACAACATGATTGTCTCCATAGAACAGAAGAAGAAACGAAAGGGAGAATAGACCTTCTGGACACTCCCATTGCAAAGAGTGATGGTACTTTGTGGGTGGATGGTTCATGCTTTAAGCTCCCGAATGGTGACACGACTGCGGCGTATGCTGTGACAACTTTGGGTACGATTGTTGAAGCTGCACGTATCCCACATAATTCAGCCCAAGCAGCTGAGTTAATAGCCCTAACAAGAGCATGTACAGTATCAAAAGGAATGAAAGTGACTATCTATACCGATAGCCAATATGCGTTTGGTGTGGCCCATAGTTTTGGGCGTTTGTGGAAGGAACGTGGGTTCCTGACCTCGCATGGAACTAAAATACAGTATGGTCAGTTGGTAAACGAGCTTCTTGATTCACTTACTTTACCGTTGCAAGTTGCGATTGTGAAGTGTAGCGCACATAAAAAGGTGACTGATGATGTTGGTCGTGAGAATGCATTTGCTGACGAGGTCGCAAAAGAAACGGCAAGGAATGTGATGAGCCGAATGTATGTCGCGGGCCCTGCAAGATGGATTGGTGATGTTGGAATGTGTGAAGACACGATAGAAAACGTGAAATCGATTCAAGCTGAAGCCACAGAGAGAGAATTGAGTGAGTGGAGAGAAAGTACAGGTAAATTGGATGCAAATAGTTGTTGGGTCGAGTTGTCAGAACATCAGAGATGGTTGCTACCCGATGCGTATGTGCTTGCAGTAGTTACAATGGCTCACATCAGTGTGAAAGGGATTTGTAAGTTGTTGGCCCCAGTATGGCAAAATACAGGAATTCCCAAGTGCGCAGAAAATGTGGTTAAAAATTGCATGGTATGCCTGAAACACAACCCTGGTAGAGGAACCCCAACTCCAGCTGGTCATTTTGCACCTCCTACGTATCCGTTTGAGGTTTTGCAGCTAGATTTCATCCACATGGAGAGGTGCAACAACTTAAAATACGTACTCGTTGTTGTTTGTGCCTTTTCAAAATGGATGGAAGCCTATCCCCTAAAAGACAATACTGCGCTATCCACAGCCAAAGCCCTTGTGAAAGAGTTCTTCCCTAGATTCGGAATGCCGAGAATGATCTGGAGTGACAATGCAAGTGAATTTGTGGGTCAAGTGATGAAGAAAGTATGCGAAGGGCTAGGCATAAACCAAAAGTTTCACGCTGCAAATCACCCCCAATCAGCTGGATTAGTGGAATGCTATAATGGCACTCTAAAGCTAAAATTAGCCAAGATACAAGCGAGCTCTGGTCTCAAATGGCCTGACGCTCTACCCTTAGCACTCCTATCAACCAGAATGACTGTGCATTCACGAGTGAAACTTAGCCCTTATGAAATAATCTTTGGCTGCCTGGCCAATATATGGGGAGTGCCTAGGCCCAAGAAGTTCAGCGAGATAGAGCATCCTGTCTTGCTTGACTATCTGTATGAACTGACAGCTAAATTGCGTGTCTTACATCAACAGGTCCACGACACCCTGCCTCCGGTCTCTGAATCTCCAGGTCATCCCATTGAGCCTGGATCCTGGGTTTTAATAAAGAACTTTCAGCGAACCAAAAACGAGCAGCCCAGGTGGACCGGACCGCACCTCGTTCTTCTCTCCACAAGATCAGCTGTTCGAGTAGAAGGGAAGAAACACTGGATCCATGGGACCCATTGCAAAAGGGTACCCCTACCTCTGCCATATGACCGGTGGGTTCAGGAAGGTGTCGCCGACTCAGTGACTGAAACCGTGCTACGTTTTCTGCCTTTCAGCGATGCACGAATAAAAGGAACACTCACTGAGAAAGAAAGTGATGACATTTTAGAATCAGCAGTATCACCGTCAGTTCGATTGGACACTACAGAACCTGAACTCCTTTTTCAGGACCACACGATACCTGGGACTAACCGTTATAATCTACGACCAAGAATAAAGGACAAATAAAATAGTTTACTTTTCTTCTCTCTAGCAAAGTTCTCCAATATGGAAAATTATTTTTGAATGACTTTTTGCTTTTTGTATTTTTTGAACCTCCATCCGGGTTCAGCTGTAGGATCGTGGCTGAAAAGACTTAGGGGGTTAGCCTGTGGACACAAGGTCTACAGGTCTGGTTTGTTCTAGGGCGGCCTGGAACATTCAGAACACTCCTAAGTGAAGTAAACCAACCGCCACGAGCGGATGGAATCTTTCCAAAATGGAGAACATGTTAAAAGACTGAGTTTCAAGAAGAGAATATGTGAAACGATAACCAGGAAACGGTTTTTTCTGCTGTGCATTTTTATGTTATTTAGTATACTTATGTTTTTTATAGGATATATTTTATTCTGTTTTAATGTGATATTGGCACCCACTACCTCGTCTGCACCTCCTCCTTCCACTGTTTCCCCACATTCTTTTCAACTCCTCCCTAAACATGAATCTGCTAGGAGACTAGAGTTCATTAATAACTCCTTCATCCAGCTTTTGCACCAACACCAACTAGTGATAAATACAACTAACTGTTGGGTGTGTGGCCTTATGCCTCACACAGCAGATAAAGGTATCCCTTATCTGATCCTGCCTTTTAGCCACAATGGTTCCGTGTGTGCATTCAGAACGATATTCATCTATGCACACTACCCCCTACGTTTTGCGGAAGACAACCCTAAGAAAAATGCTTTAGTTAAAGGAATCATAGACATGATGAAGGACAATATCTTCTACGAGACTATCCCCAGAGATGAGACAATGGCATATATAGGATGGAACATGACCGGATATGAAGCCACAATGAGTGAGAAACAGCAAGCTAAGATATCTTCCCTGATTTGGGTTGTACCCCACCAGGGTCACCTGTGTCTGCAAGGTACTGGCAGGAATCCCAGAGCTCAGCTAGGGGAAAGCGTCTGCACTGAGACATAAGTCTTCGCATCTCAGACCTCCCCTCCGCTCTTGGCAGCTAAGGGTACCTATTTCATCTGCCATGATAGAGCCTTTACATGGTTGCCCCCTGACTTTTCGGGCACATGCTTCGTTTCGTTCCTGTTGCCCCCTACCTACACAGCAGCGGCAGATTACCACAAGACAAGGATAGTTAGAGGCGTCTTCAGTGAAGAAGACACTGCAGGACAAGAATTTGGGGACTTCGTAAAGGGTTTTCTGCCGTTCTGGGGACAAATAAGTAACAGCAGGAGCATAAGGCAATTGGTAAGAGTGGTTGAATCCACTGTGGCTGAAACCGCTGGTGCCCTTGGTAACTTGACTGCTGAGCTCCAGTCGGATCGTCTTATGACCCTTCAGAACAGGGTCGCATTAGATGTCATACTTGCAGACCGGGGTGGAGTATGTACATTGATCCAGTCGAGTTGCTGTGTTTTTGTCCCAGATAACGCTCCAACAGTATACTAGGCCATCTCCAAATTGCATAGAATTTCCGAATCTATTCATTTAGATAAAGGAGATTGGTCATTAATGGGATGGTTCTGGGAACTGATATCAGCATGGGGATGGAAGATTCTGATGGTCATTGGGATGATCTTGGCCATTCTTTTCCTGTTCTGTCTATGCGTGCAGTGTGCTCCTGCGATATGTGGTTTCTGTGTTACATCATGCCTAAGGAAACCTGCACCAAGAGACGAGCTAAATACTAGGATGATGTTACAGCAACATCTCAACGACTTTAGAAACATAGACCTGGACTCAGATTAGCATGAGAATAGGTTTATTGCCTATGTAAGGGCAAAAGGAGGGTTTGTGGTTCTAAAAATTCTGGACCCATGTAATTTACTTTGCCACAGCAGTACGATTTTAGTATCAAAAGACCGATAATGATTAGTACACTAAGCATGAGCATTTTCGCTCAATTCCAGCAGCGTTTTCACCTCGAAATCGCCATTTTCGTCCTGCACTCGTGGCTCCCATTTTATACACGGCAGCCATTTTAAAAGTTGCCCTCACATAGGCTTATATTACAGTCAGATTTGATTCCAAGGACACGTACACCTTGATTGACTTTTCTCTGACCTGGGCAAGCTGGAACCATTGCCTCAGGCCAAACCTGTTTGGTCAGTCCCTCTCCCAGTGGCCGAATCAGATAGCATCAAGGCACACCATGCCATAAAACCCTTATTATCGCTCACACACCCTGCCTAATCTTGCTCACACTTGCACCTGCTCTTTTCTTCTTCTTCTTCTTACTTTACGAGGGGGAGGTGCCCGTTTTTATTGGGGGTCCACACTTATCTGATGTGAAATTCTAGGCCTTGCCGGGTAATTTATTATGGGTTGGATGACATGAAATATGAGGTTTCATCATGACACTGTTTTTTCCTTTGTAGTGAAGACATGTGAATGACCAACCAAAATGTCAAGAATGTTTGCCTGAAGCTTAAAAAACTGTATATAAGGAAACCTGATTTTGCATTGACACACAGTCTCCTGAGAACATACAAACCGTGCTGTTGTACTTCTAGGACGCTTGTTACTTGGTTGCAGCCAATAAATTTGATCTTTGACTTCACCTAGAAGACTCTGAGTTTCTGTAGTCTGAATCAGGAAAGTACCCGAGGTCTTTGGGTGTACCCTGGCACCGCTGGGTTACCGGATCAGTACCGGTTCTGAAAAACCCAGTACCTCAGATGGGGTCCACTCCATTTGTCCTGGAGTGCTCTTGGGGCCACAGGCTCCAATACCCACACCTTCTGTCCTGGGTGGAACTGAGTCAGGATAGCCTTCTGGTCATGCCATTGCTTTTGGAGCTCCAGGCTGGCCTGAACGTTTTTACTGTCCTTATTCATGTACTCAGCCATTCTGGATGTTATATCAAGTACATAATCCACAATGTCTTGCTTGGGAGCTTTTAAAGGTTGTTCCCATCCCTCCTTTACAAGAGCAAGGGGACCTCTTACAGGGTGCCCAAAGAGAAGTTCAAAGGGGCTAAAGCCCACTACTTTTTGGGGTACCTCCCTATAAGCAAAAAGGAGGCTTGGCAACAGGACATCCCATCTCCTCCTGAGTTTTTCAGGGAGCCCCATGATCATACCTTTGAGAGTTTTATTAAACCTTTCAGCCAGACCATTTGTCTGTGGATGATAAGGAGTAGTGAACTTGTAAGGTACACCACACTCCTTCCACATAGTTTTGAGGTATGCAGACATGAAGTTACTACCTCTGTCTGACACCACTTCCTTAGGGAAAACCACTCTGGAAAAGAGTCCCTGGAGGGCTTTTGCCACTACAGGAGCTGTAGTGGTCCTTAAGGGTATAGCTGCTTCAGGATAGCTAGTGGCATGGTCCACTACCACAAGGATAAACCTATTGACTGAAGCTGTTTGAGGGTCAAGGGGGCCAACTATGTCAGCCCCTTCCCTCTCAAAGGGCACCCCAACCACTGGGAGTGGAATTAAGGGGGGCTTAGGTGTGCCACCAGTCTTGCCACTGGCTTGGCAGGTCACACAGGAGTGACAATACTCCTTAGTGTCCTCTGACATGTGAGTCCAATGGAACAATGGAACCAGTTTGTACCAAGTTTTACTCTGGCCCAAATGCCCAGCCAAAGAAATATCATGAGCCAAAGTCAGAAGAAACTCCTTATACTGCAAAGGGATGACCAATCTCATGGCAGCTCCAGGGTTAGGGTCCCTTGACTCAGTGTAAAGGAGGTTATCTTCCCAATAGACTTTATGGCTATTAGTGATATCCCCATTCTGGTGTTTGACAGCTTTCTGTCTTAAACCCTCTAGTGTGGGACAGGCTGTTGTGCCGCATTCAGCTCTTTCCTAGCAGGCCCCTTGCACCCAAAAGCTCAGCAGTGTCTGCTGCCAGCTTATCTGGTGTAGGTTCTGCACAGGGAGAAGATTCATCTTCATCAAAAGGGGAATCGTCTGGAGAGGGAGGGATAGTGGGCAAGGATTTACCCTTTCTACCTCTAGCTTTTGGGAGTACTTGGCCAATTTTTCCAGGATCCAAGTTTCCCTGTCCTCTTTGCTTCTGGGCCTGAGCCATTGTGAGAGCAAAGATATGCCCTGGAATGCCCAGCATTGCTGCATGAGCCACCAACTCCACTTCAGCCCAAGCTGATGTCTCCAAATCATTGCCTAGTAAGCAGTCTACAGGTAAATCAGTGGCTACCACAACTTTCTTTGGACCAGTAACCACCTCCCAGTTGAGATTCACAACAGCCATGGGGTGACTAAGAGTGTTGTTATGAGCATCAGTCACTTGGTACTGCTGACCAAGTAGGTGCTGATCAGGGTGAACCAGTTTCTCAATTACCATAGTGACACTGGCTCCTGTATCCCTGTAGGCCTCAACCTCAACACCATTTATTAGGGGAAGTTGCTTGTACTTACCCATATTAAGGGGACAAGCAACCAAGGTGGCAAAGTCAATACCACCATCAGAGATTAAAACAGCCTCTGTGGTCTCCCTAACAAGAAAAACCCCAACTACATTACCAATGGTGAGCCAAGCTACACCCTTTGATTGACTATTTGTAGTATTCTTCCCACCACCACTGCTATTACTAGGGGCACTAGAGGACACATTTGGGGTTGTGGTAGTGGAAGCCTTGGTGTTTTTCTTTGCACAAGTGGAATCACTCGCCCACTGGCCTTTACTTTTACATAAATAACACCATGGCTTCTTTTGATTGTTAGAAGAGGATTTGGACCCACCTCCCCCAGAGGATTTTTCTGGGCTTGATGAAGACTCAGAATGCTTTTTATCTTTGTCCCCACCCTTGTCAGTAGACTTACCGTCCTTCTTCTTGCCATCCTTGTCACCAACTGTTTGAGCTTTTCTGCTCACTCTTGTTCTGACACATTTGCCTGCCTTCTTTCCCAATTCTTGGGGAGAGGTCAGGATCTGAGTCTACCAAGTACTGATGCAACAAGTCAGAAACACAGTTATTCAAAATATGCTCTCTCAAATAAGATTATATAGGCTTTCATAGTCAGTCACCTTACTGCCATGTAACCATCCCTCCAAGGCCTTCACTGAACAGTCTACAAAGTCTGTCCAGTCTTGAGAGGCCTCTTTTCCGGTTTCGCTGAACTTTATCCAGTATTGTTCAGTGGTTAAGCCAAATCCATCTAAGAGTGCATCTTTCAAAACTTTGTAGTTGTTGGCATCACTCTCTCTTTGGCAGTAAGGAGCCTATCCCAACCCTCACCAGTCAAAGATAGCCACAAGATAGCAGCCCACTGCCTTTGAGGGACTAACTGTACCATACAGGCCCTCTCAAGTGTAGCAAACCACTTGTTTATGTCATCCCCCTCCTTGTAAGGGGGGACAATTTTGTGCAGGTTTCTTGAATCTGTTACTCTTACAGGATGACTATCAAGAACACTACTGCTGCCACCATGGGGAACTAACCCCAACTTCTGTCTTTCCCTCTCTACATCTAGATACTCCCTGTCTAAGGACAACTGCTGCTGTCTCAGCTTCAGTCTGGCATCTTCCAACCTCAGCTTTCTGAGTTCCCTGTCTCGGGTGTTATCCTCATGGTGGGAGGCTTGGGAATTCTCTGACACAGATCTGATGTGGGAATTCGCAGAAGTGAACCTATGTCTAACTACCTGAACTCTAGTTACCTGGCATTTTGGAGTGAAAGGTGCCCTACTGATGCGTGACCCCCTCCCACTACCAGCTTCACTAGATGGCCTGTTAGCTGACAGGTCTTTGGAGGAAACCTCCCCAGAGTCCTCAAGGCCCTCCCCTGATTCTACCTGGGTACCCTCCTCCTCTACCTCCTGATCCTGGGATGGGACAGACTGGTTCTGGTCACTTTCTAGGATAAGGCTAAGGAGAAGATCTTTGGTAGGGTCTTACCAATACTTAAACTTCCTTCTATGCAGAGACCCCTCAAACTTTTAAAGTTTAAATTTTCATAAGCTTTACTACAGACATTAGTGCAAGAAAGAGTTTAGGATAGAGAGAAAAAGTTTAGAAACTTTTAAAGAAAAGAGAAAACATTTTCAAACTTTTCAAAACTTTTTAGAAACTTTTTAGAAAGAGATTTAGACTGTTTAGGTCAACTGTGTATATTTGTAAGTATTTTAAATATGTTTTTCTTATGAAAAGCACCAATGACAAAGTGGTAAAGCAGTTACAAGTACTTATCCCACCGCTGCACCACCAATGTAGGAGGCTGGCCTGGCTTATAGTGGGTACCTGATGGTACGTACACCTTGTGCCAGGTCCAGTTATCCCTTATTAGTAGATTAGCAGTGTTCTAGCAGCTTAGGCTGATAGAGGTAGCTATAGCAGAGCAGCTTAGGCTGAACTAGGAGACATGCAAAGCTCCTACTATACCACGTATATCATGTAGGTACTATATCACAAGAAACACAATACTCAGAGTTACTAAAAATAAAGGTACTTTATTTTAGTGACAATGTACCAAAAATTTCTCAGAGGATATACTCCCTTAGGAGGTAAGTAATATACACAAACTATACACACAAACCAAAATCAGGTAAGTAAAACAGTCGGAAAGTAGTGCAAACACTGTAGAATACAATAGGATGCAATGGGCCTAGGGGCAACACAAACCATATACTAAGAAAGTGGAATGCGAACTACGAATGGACCCCTAGGCTAGTGTAGTGTGTAGAGGGTCACTGGGAGTGTAAGAAAACACTAAGGGTGTCCAAGATATCCCACCCCAAGACCCTGGAAAGTAGGAGTAAAGTACTACTATTTTCCCAGAAACACACTAAACTTGTGATAGAAGATTTTGCAAAGACCACAACAGACTGTAAAGCACTGAAGACGGATTCCTGGACCTGAAGATGTGGTTGAAGAAAAAGGGTCCTGCCCGGGCCCAGGAAGGGCCAGGATGTTGCCACTTGGGAGAGGAGACAGAGGGGGCCCTCAGCAACGTAGAGAGCCCACGCTCAAGAAGGTAGCATCCACTGAAGTCCTTGAACATGTGTTAAAGAAGACAGAGCACAGTGGTCGTCTCAACACTACAAAAGAGGGTCCAACGAAGCGGGAGGTCAACTCAGGGAGTTGAGCAATGCAGGACAGAGTGCTGGGGACCTGGGGTTGGGTGTGCACGAAGGATCCCTTGGAAATGTGCACAGAAGCCCTAGCAGCTGCAGGTCACGCAGTTCACAGGATTACTGTCTGGAGAGGGGAGGCAAGGACTTACCTCCTCCAAATTTGAACAGTTGGACCACTGGACAGTCTGGGTCACTTGGGTCCACCACCTGTTTTCCAGGGGCCACGCTCGTCAGGATGAGAAGGGTCCCAGAGTACCAGTGACGCTGAAGTTTGGTGCCTGCTGGAGCATGGGGAAGATTCTGTCAACCCACAGGAGATTTCTTTGTGGCTTCCAGTGCAGGATGAAGGCAGGCAGCCCCCAAAGCCTGCACCACCAGGAAGCAGTCGAGAAAGCCGGCAGGATAAGGCGCTACAATGTCGCAGGTAGTCTTCTTGCTACTTTGTTGCAGTTTTGCAGGCGTCCTGAAGCAGTTAGCGGTCGATCCTTGGCAGAAGTCGAAGTGAGAGGTGCAGAGGAACTCTGGTGAATTCTTGCAAGTCGTTATCTGAGAAAAAGCCCACTGGAGAGACCCTAAATAGCCCTCAGAGGAGGATTGGCCACCTAGTGAGGTAAGCAGCTATCAGGAGGGGTCTTTGACGTCACCTGCTGGCACTGGCCACTCAGGGGCCTCCAGAGTGCCCTCATACCTCTGGATTCACATGGCAGAGGTCTGGGACACACTGGAGGAGCTCTGGGCACCACCCCTGGGGTGGTGATGGACAGGGGAGTGGTCACTCCCCTTTCCTTTGTCCAGTTTCATGCCAGAGCAGGGACTGGGGGTTCCCTAAGCCGGTGTAGACTGGCTTATGCAAGGAGGGCACCATCTGTGCCCTGCAAAGCATTTCCAGAGGCTGGGAGAGGCTACCCCTCCCCAGCCTTTCAACACCTATTTCCAAAGGGAGAGGGTGTAACACCATCTCTCAGAGGAAATCCTTTGTTCTGCCTTCCTGGGACTGGGCTGCCCAGACCCCAGGAGGGCAGAACCCTGTCTGTGGGGTGGTAGCAGCTGTAGCTGCAGAGAAAACCCCAGAGAGCTGGTTTGGCAGTACTCGGGGTCCATAGTGGAGCCCCATGGATGCATGGGATTGGCACCCCAATACCAGATTTGGCATGGGGGGACAATTCCATGATCTTAGACATGTCACATGGCCATATTCAGAGTTACCATTGTGAAGTTACCTATAGGTATTGACCTATATGTAGTGCACACGTGTAATGGTGTCCCCGCACTCACAAAGTCTGGGGAAATTGCCCTGAACTATGTGGGGGGCACCTTTGCTAGTGTAAGGGTGCCCTCACACTTAGTAACTTTGCACCTAACCTTAACTAAGTGAGGGTTAGACATATAGGTGACTTATACGTTACTTAAGTGCAGTGTAAAATGGCTGTGAAATAACGTGTGCGTTATTTCACTCAGGCTGCAGTGGCAGTCTTGTGTAAGATTTGTCTGAGCTCCCTATGGGTGGCAAAAGAAATGCTGCAGCCCATAGGGATCTCCTGGAACCCCAATACCCTGGGTACCTAGGTACCATATACTAGAGAATTATAAGGGTGTTCCAGTGTGCCAATTAGAATTGGTTAAAATGGTCACTAGCCTATAGTGACCATTTAAAAGGCAGAGAGAGCATAAGCACTGAGGTTCTGATTAGCAGAGCATTAGTGACACAGTTAGGGCCAAATGTAGGAAACAGTTTGCACATCGCAACCAGCGAATTTCACTGTTTGCGACGTGCAAACTGCACTTTGCAATGCACAAAACCCGTTTTGTGATTCAGTAACCTGGTTACCGAATCGCAAAACGGGTTTGCGAGTCGCAATTAGGAAGGGGAGTGACTGCGAACGCAGTCGCAAACCAATCGTAGTGTGCACCCATTTGAAATGGGTGGTAACCCATTCGCAAAAGGGAAGGGGTCCCCATGGGGACCCCTTCCCCTTTGTGAATGGAACTGCAAACATTTTTTCAGAGCAGGCAGTGGTCCTATGGACCACTGCCTGCTCTGATAAAATTAAACAAAAACGTTTCATTTTTTAGTTTTGTAATGCATCTCGTTTTCCTTTAAGGAAAACCAGCTGCATTACAAAAAAAAAGCTGCTTTATTTAAAAGCAGTCACAGACATGGTGGTCTGCTGTCTCCAGCAGGCCACCATCCCTGTGAGTGCCGCGAGTCTCAAGGGGGTCGCAAATTGCGACCCACCTCATTAATATTAATGAGGTGGGCCTTTGCGACCCCCTTGCAAGTTGCAGATGGTGTCAGGGACCCCATCCTACATTCCAATTTGCGACTCGCAAATTGCGAGTCGCTCTGACTCGCAATTTGCAAGGCGCAAATTGCAATTTACCTACATCTGGCCCTTCATCACTAAACAGGTGCACACATTCAGGCCACAAACTATGAGCACTGGGGTCCTGGCTAGCAGGATTCCAGTGAGACAGGCAAAAACAAACTGACATACATGTAAAAATGGGGGTAACATGCCAGGCAAGATGGTACTTTCCTAGAAACGGTAGCATAGCAATGGCATAAATTAGGGAGAGAAGCTGTTAGTTGCTTGGAGGGAGTCACAGCTGTTGGCTGGGCAGGAGTGAGGAGAGCAAAGCAAAAAAATATATATATATTAAAAGAAACGCATTGGAGGCGGCAGGAGGCGGTGCCACTGTGTTTTAGGGCATGAGCCCTTTAAATTAACCTAGCGCTCCCGCCGTCGCGGGAAGCGCATTGGAGGCGGCAGGAGGTGGTGCCACTGTGTTTTAGGGCAGGAGCCCTTTAAATTAACCTCGCGCTCCCGCCGTCGCAGGAAGCGCATTGGAGGCGGCAGGAAGCGGTGCCACTGTGTTTTTGGGCAGGAGCCCTTTAAATCAAACTCGCGCTCCTGCCGTTGCGGGAAGCGCATTGGAGGCGGCAGGAGGCGGTGCCACTGTGTTTTAGGACAGGAGCCGTTTAAATTAACCTCGCGCTCCCGCCGTTGCGGGAAGCACATTGGAGGCGGCAGGAGGCGGTGCCACTGTGTTTTAGGGCAGGAGCCCTTTAAATTAACTTCGCGCTCACGCCGTCGTGGGACGCGCGCGGGCGGCGCCCGGGCAAAGCCCGGGCCAAGGGCGGACCCGTCCTTCGCCCGTCAGCGCCTGAAGAGGCTGGGCTGGGCCACACTCCTTGATTTTTTGTTTTTGTGTTGTGCTGACCAGCGGTGCTGAGTAAGTCTTTTCCTTTTTTCTCTTCCCTATTCTCTATTTAGCATGGGAAAGCGTAAGGTTCGTTCTAGTCCTGACCCAGCTATAGTCAAATCCAAAAGCTCCAAATCCAATAGAGTAACGCAAATCCATTCCAATTGCGTCTCTAGAGAAATTGACAACTTAATTGAGGAAGTGGAATCCATCCTTAAGGAAAAAGAGGGCAATGCCCGTAAGAGACTGAAATCAGGATCTTAACTTCCATTTTTAACAACCGGTTCCACTAACCCTACTCATATACAGTCTCAGAAAACTTTAGCCCATGTTTCTGTCCCTCCCAACTCGACTTGTCTGGCCAATTCTTCGCTTTCGCCTGGTATTGGTTCCAATTTGGATGTAATCCCTTCTGTCTCCATTCTCAGTAGGATTCCATGTACACATCGGTTCTCTGTTTTGGGCCAACCAGAATTGGCGAGTGCCAAACAGTCTTTGCCTTCTGTGCCTTCTAAATCCATTTGTGATCCACCTAGTGATGATGTCTTAATACTGGTATCTAGTCTAAAGCGTGAAGTTGGGGAATTGAAGAGTCTTTTATTTGAGGTCCTTAAACTCCTTAAAAAATCTGACCTAACTCCTCAGTGCATCTCGAATCCAGTGCCAGCACAAGTTTCTCGGCCTTCGGTTCCTGTTGCCCCGCCAGTAGACTCTCCACTGCTACGGGAAACGGACAAGGGTCCCAGTTATAGACCTCATTATGGAAATCACTCGACCTCAGTTCTAGCGAATTCGTCATTCCCTCCTTTTAATCCGGGTCAATCTGCGGCCCATTTTATTCACGTGCCCAACCAAAATTTCATCGACATGTGTAATGTCCCTCGACTTTCACCTCATACGAGTGAAGACACTTCTTCTCTTATTAACAAGGTGTCGTATTGGATTCGCCACACTAGGGGTTGTGGCTCTATCATCCACGCTGATATTGTTTTTGCTTCTTGTGTGCGAGGCCCTGGTAGGCGGGACATTATTAAACTTCATCTCGTCAGCCCCGCTTTAGTTAAGGGAAGGATGGAAGCTCTTAACTTATTAAGAACAGACTCTGATATATTTTTTAGAGAAAGTTTGCCTGTTACGGGTCACAAGATTACGATCTCTCGCCCACCTAGAGTCAACCCAATTCTTCGAAATGCTTCTGTTTCAACTGTCCCCCCTGGCTCGTTGCCTTTTCCTGGCAATGGGGCTGCTCTGGTCTGCAACAATAAAGGTACTTTCACACAAGACCCCGTCACCCTAGAGGACACATCAGATGTGGATTGACTACGCCATCCTAATTTTTGCCAACATAACGTTCCACATGTCCGGGTAGCGACACTTCCAAGATCTTCATTCGGTTTGGGTGCCAATACTATAAGGGCTTCACCTTGCATTACTAATGGGACTTCCAATTCAGCTCCCGATGTTGACTCTTGTACGCCTGTTTGCAGCACTATATCAAGGAAATTACTGTCTTGGAATGTGGCTGGCAAAAGAGAAAATTATCTGATCCGGACTGGGGGGCTTATGTTGAATTTTTTTCCATATGTATGTTTCAGGAAACTTGGTCTACGGATTGTGTGTATAGGCAAGGCTATTGTTGTTTTACTAAACAGGCGACTCAGTCCTCTAGGGGAAGGGAGATTGGGGGTCTATGCACTTGGGTCAAGCTGACTGAGGTGGGCAGGGTAAAGGAAATCACTGTCGACTCTTGCAACATTCTTGCAATAGCAATATGGCCTATCACAGGTACTCCGGTGTTATGTATTAATATTTATAACAGGCCAGGCCCTTCTAACCATCAGTCTGATACTATTAATCTGTTGCACAATCTTTTATCTGACCTTTACTTTAAATACTGTGTTATTATTGCAGGTGATTTTAACGCCCAAATTGAATTCGATTCAGCTTTTGCCGAGTCTATCCAGGCTGAAGATGAAGTATGGAATCTCCCCCCGCTTTTAACCCAACCAGTGTCATGTACTCCTTCCCCTAGGGTGTTGCAGATAATAGACCTTGTAGTAACATATGGCCTTCGTTTTGGAAATGGTCGATTTTCAAATGACAACCTTGTCAGACCCACCTTCTACAGAGGCCACTATAGCAGTACTCTGAATTACGTTATTTTTGATCTGCGAGTCTGGCATTTTATAATCAATGTAGAGGTGGGTTCTCGGTGCACTAGTGACCATGCCCCTTTACAAATTGAATATAATGCAACTCTTTTTTTAGGGCTCACTCCACCTCATGTTTCGGATGCTCCCAATGACTCGCTGGAATTATCCAGCAATAGGCGCGTGGTGAGATGGTCTTCGTTTTCGAAATCCAATCTGCTTAATGATAAGCTCCGTGACTTAGTTTCCTGCCACCAGCTTTTTGATGACTTTACTGTCCTATCTCCCTCAGAAGTTATGTCCTCTCATGTGGCTCTTTTTGTGGATCTTAAGGAGCTTTTTACTAAACCTCCCTCAACCCAAAACAATTCTTCTTTGCCTAATTGTAAGTGGTTTGATAAGGAGTGTCGGGAGGCCAAGAGCCTTTTGTCCAAAGCTTTAAAGCTAAAGAGCCGTAAAAAGCGAAAATCGTAAGATTTGCTTCTAGATCTCCCAAATTTGCAATGTCTCCCGCCCTCGAAATATATAAATCTAAAGGCCGGGGGGGGGGGCCTATATGGTGCAGAACTTTGGGGCCATTGCAACCTGGTGGATTTGGCAAGGGCGGAAAATCAATTTTTGAAACTGTTGTTAAAAGTTCCCTCTAGTACTCCATCTCTGCCCATCTGAATGGATTTAAATCTTTTTTCTATCTCGCAGATTGCCGCCTTAAGGCCCTTGCTAAATTGGATCCGGCTTTGGTCAACAGACGCCCTTTCTCCGTTTCACTGTGGGCTTCTCAAACTGGTGGGCAGCAACACTATTAGCAAAACGAAATGGTGTGCTTATGTCAAAGAGTCCTTAATCCATCTAGGTCTAGGGTCCTATTGGTCGGACCCATTTTCCATTCCTAAAAATGCTGTGCAGTTACTGAAGGATGCTTTTTGGCATGACGTTCAGATTGTGCAATTTACTAAGATTGTCCCGCTGTCTATGTCTGATAGTTATTTATCAATCAAATGCCACTACGAATTTGAGCCTTTCATGGATATAGCACTATCCCCATTTGCACGAGCTCTTTTTGTTAGATTCAGAATAGGGTCCCTCCCTCTGTGCTCCTTAACGTACAAATGGCTTTGTCCCACTAATAGATCCAAGCTTTGTCCGATGGGTTGTCAACGTGAAGAGTCTATTTCACATGTTCTCTTTTATTGCTATGCATATTATAAACAAAGAGCTTTTTGGATCATTCCGCTTTGCAAATCTATAGGCGCCAGGTCCTATCTTCATGTTGAGAGAATTTAAAAATCTGATTCATCTGTCCAGGTAGTTTTACCAGTGGCAAAATTTCTCGAATCAATCTGGCGCCTTAGATTAGCAATTCTAAAAAATAAGACTGGGTAGCTAATTTTTAGATCTATGTATGTATATTTATTGACTTTTGACGTCTGATATTAGTATTCAATTTTTAGTATAAAGACATTGTCCTATTGTATTATCGAACATCTATGGGCGCAGGGAATAGGGTCCTTGTTGAGTGGAACATTCCATTTTTAGGAGACATATATTCTGATTATTCTGTTTGGATTTTAACTTCCTTTTATCTTTTTTAAATTCTTTATTGTGCTTATATTTTTAGTGTTCTACCAATCTTAAAAATCAAACTATTTTGATGTTTGTACTGTACTTTTATGGTATGTTTTTACTTACCGAAATAAAGATAAATGTTGATGATGAAAAGAAACTTACCTTCAGGGCACCACCGGTCTCTGCTGCACTGCAGGCACAGGCATCCCAGCCTGCCCTGCGGCCAATCATGAAGCTGCTCAAGGCAGCATTATGACTGGCTGGAGCACTCCAAGGCAGAGTAGGAGCCTGGGCCTGCTCTCTCCAACCCGGCAACACAGAGCCAGGTTGGAGAGAGCCCTGTGCGCATGTGTGTTTGTCCGCTCTTCCACCATAGTGCAGGATCTGCCCCTGCTTGGAGGGCTATATGGGTAGGGAACCATGGAGGAGAAGAATATAAAGGAGGCTTTGCGAGGATTTATTGCGGCCAGAGGCAAAGATGAAAGAGTTCATGGTAAAGAGCCACCCACTGTCACGGGCATTGGAAAGGGTGGTGGCAACAGTTTTGGCATGTTCGCCTCTGCACACCAAATTATGTAGAGGAGAGGGACCTGAGAAATACTCATGTTGCAAGCTTACCACGACTGCCATTGTACGTGGGTCCACACGAAGGCATGGTGTCCGGCGAGTGGGTGGGGCGATCATGCGGTGTCATGTGATGTGGTAGCCGTGTGGATGCTGAGTGTGACAGGACTATCAGGAGCTTTGCTGCTGGCAATTAGGCACAACAGGTGCCAGAACTTGTCCCCACACAGCTCCAGTGGCATGAAGAAGTGGATGATCATCAGGTGGGAGACAGTGGGTAAGAAAAGGAAGGTACTTTGAGCTGAAAGCTGGACAAGAAGCCCTTGAAAGTGTATAGCAGGGAGGAGGAGGGAGAGCTCTCTGGGCATAAGGCTCAGGCAACATGGGATGATGAGGGGGTTGCCAAGAAGCAGCGTAAAACTGGTCAATGGGCCTCCTGAGCTTCAGAGACTAAGGCAGGCTATGAAGGTTGTCAAGGGCAGTGGGTTTGGGTGCCTCAAGGTAGAGCAGAGTAGGTAGGGAGGCTAGACCCCAGGACCCTGAGTTTTCCAGAATAGAGCACAACGGTTGAGACTGACTCAGGAGAGACTGGTGTGACTCAACCACTCTGAGGCGAAGAGATGGCGTTGCCAGACAGCAGTGCTGGGCACCACTACGATGGCCCAGGAAAGGTCTGGTGGGAGCTACTCAGCAACTGATGGGTAAAGGTTTGGCGTGGCCTTCTGAACGACAATGGTTTGGTATGACACCGGAGATTATTGGCATGTCATTGACACCTGTGACGATATCCCAGGGACAAGTGATTTGCAGAACAGATCCATTGACCTGGGAGACATCGAGGACCTGGAGCTCTTGGACTTTGTAGAAGATGATTTGGAGGAGGGGAAATGAGGAAGAAAGATGGGGGTACAGGGGAGAGAGACAGGCTGGAGATTCCGCAAGGTTTGATGAAGGGTAGGACAAAACAGGCGGAGACTGATATTTTTCAAATGCCAGTTCAAGCTTGAGCAGGGGTAACACAGACAGTAGCAATAGACATGCACGAGATGGCCAAGTGGCAGGCTTTAGTGCAGGCTCTGACCCTGAAGACAGGTAGGCATTTGATGAGGCTTGAGCCTTTGATGGTTTCCAACAGGGTCGGGAGAAAGATGGGGGGGACAGGAGGAAAAGCAGACATCAGATTGAGCAAAGGTAAACGCATAGCAAACAGGGGAGTTGGGACAGACAAGCCCAGGAAGAGAAGGGAGACAGGTGAAGGGGGCAAAGTGGTCAGTGCTGAGGGAAGTATGACATAAAAGGTATCAATGTCAGAAGGAGAAAACGGTAACAAATAGAAGAGAAGGAGTCGGCGCAGAAGGGGGACAAGGAGGAAGTGGGGACTCCAGCAACAAAAGAGAGTAAGGAGATGAAAAGGGAAACGGTTTCCATATGAGAATAACTAAACCCTTGGGGGTGCATTTGATGAATGCCACAAAAGAATGGATATGGAAAGGGGAATACATTGAGGTGTTTAAACTTCTACATAGGGAGACCAGTTCACAAAAAGGAGGATGATTATCAACTGACAAAAAGACAGAGGGTCCCAGTCAACACTGACAACTGGACAGTAGCTTTCTTGACATATGCCAGTGTGTACTGTGAGAAGTACCCAGCGTGCTGTGTGTCACTTTTCAAATATATGGAAGTGATAAGGAAAACACATATCACTTTTGGGGGATACGCCTGGGTTTGCTACAATGAGGAATTTCAGGCAGAGCTGAAGGAAGATGCAAAAGTGAAATGGGGAGAATTAGATAGTGACTTATGGTCGTATGCCATGGCTCTGATGAGGTCAGTGCCCACAGACTTTACGACCAACAGGCTTTCTTTTTTTTTTATTTTGAACATCTTTTTATCTAGTACATACTTGTCATCAATAAGCTTTACAGTTACCAACGCCGTTACCAAGGTATTAAACAGGTACACCGGCCTACCCCATGAACACCATCTCAGTACAATTAAAATTCTAACATGTCCATATTCCATTTCCTCATAACAGTGTATAAAGGTAGATTATGTAGCCGGGTTCAGGACTTTGGTCAGAGGATCAGCACAGGAACTACCCTATAAGTATTCCACTGACCCAGATCTTACACCATTTGCTGGGACAGCACCTACCCCATTCACTACTTTCTCTGTGACCATACATCATTTGTATTGCTAAAGTTGCCCTAAGTGGGAAGGGTATGCCCAGACGTGGGTCCCGTGCTCACTGTGCCGCTGGATTCAAGCTTACCTGGATGATAAAGGGTGATACCTTGAAACCGGTCCTAAGATGCTTGTTTCTGGTCCTGGGAGAACCTGGCCTGGCAGTTCGGGCCGGACTGTTCCCATGAGGAACAGGGTCAAGACTGATTTGCAAAAGAATGATGCATTAAACCCAGATCTGTGACTGGGGCTGAGAGTTTGCATTGTTCAGCACTCTGTCCATCATCCTTTTGTGTTGCATACATCAGTCGATGTCACGCTTCCAGTCAGTGATGGTGGGGGCTGACTACACACCTCATGCTCCAGCCATGTTTAGTTTTGAAATAATGAGCACTAACGTGACCCAAATCTGCTCCATGCGGCCCAAGCCCATGGCCTCCCACACAATCAAAAGACACCATTTCAGTGAAGGAATCATATCTCCTCCACAAACACTATTAATGCATGCCACTACTGCCCTCCAGAAAAACAGGATCTTAGGACAGTCCCATTTGATGTGGAAGAAGGCCCTTTCATTCCAACACTGCTGATTACAAGTTGAGTCTGTTCTCTTGCCTATTTTGACTAAGGTATTACAGGAAAGGTAAGCTCAGTGCAGAATTTTGACCTGTACCAATCTAAATCTCGCTCAGATTGCTACCTCTTCTAGAGAAGACAGAACTTCTGACCAGTCCTCTTCGTTCAAGTCTCACAAATCAGTCTCCCACAGATGGTGCAAGGGAATCAGAGTATCTGGGGCATTGTTAATTAATTTCTTTTATTTTAGAGAGATCCCCTTCCCACTCATGTGATCATCTAAAAGTCTATCCTCCAATAGTGATTTTTCTGGAAGTTCCCCCACTTTAGGGATCGCCTCTCGGAGAGCATGTTGGATCTGCAGATACCGAAAAGTCTCCAAAGTAGCACGATCGTACTCCCTCTGCAGGTCAGGGAACAAGAGAACTGTGTCATGCGCCCAGCGATCCCCTATCTTAGAAATGGCAATCAAATCCCACTTTAGCTGAATCCCAGAGCAACCCTCTCCCAGAGGACAGCCGTCCCAACGGTAAGCCGGCTCATGCATTGGTTGATGAACCCATTGATTAACGACCGCTAGTTGCACTGCCCAATAATACTGTTTGATATCTGTTCTGATTCGCTTCAAACTAAGAGGGAACGAGGCTAAAGAATGCAGCACTCTTAGTCTGAGTAATGAACTTATTAAGGCACTTCCCAGGTCTCAAAAAAGAGTGTACAAAAATATGAACTCAGCATTTAACTTGAATGCAGCAAAACACGTACAGATACTAAAATAATCACAGCAGTTGAATAATAATAAGCAGAAAATGTGCAATATATCAACAATGAATATGTATGCAGTCAATACATATATCTATCTATATATATATATATATATATACATATATATATATATATAGATAGATAGATAGATAGATAGATAGATAGATAGATAGATAGATAGATAGATAGATAGATAGATATATTGATGTTGATGCATGTGCACAGCAAAGCTAGATAATTACGAATTAAAAATGCACTACCATGTGGATCAAACTTTTCCGTTCTTAACCATCACACATGCTAACTTGTTAATAACTCGAGTATTTTAACAGCTAATCCTTTAACTTCTACTACAGAAATGCTTAAACTCACATATTCTGATTTAGATAACCGAATTTCAGAGTCACAATCTTTGCTTAATTGAACTGTTTCCCTTGGATAGCGAGTATGTGCAGAGTGAAATAGAAACAACATGAGTCCTAACCAAGTAAAAGCACACGGTCCACTTGTTATATTGACAGGAATGTATGTATAAGTGATATTTCCACAAGAGAACAATCACCCCACTGGTAGTTTGACATGCTTGATATGGCTAGCAGAGGTCACAATATGTTGGCAAAACATGCTATTGTCCATATTCTTGCAAGTTTTATCATTTCTATGCTGACACAGTACTCGTTGTTCCCACAGGATCTCTTGAGGAGGCCCGCTGTTGTCTCTAGGTGCCTTTAAGCACATTTTTGGATTTTGTGAGAGTCACAAGTTAAGTTGTAGCAGACATCATTGGTAGTAATATTGTAAGTAATCACATGGGTTAGGTTATCCCATTTCTCATCCTTTACCTCTTGGCAAAACCTGCAGTATTCATACAAGAATAAGTGTGACAACACGTCACTTTCTTCAAATGTTCCATCTTTTTGGAGGCATTAAAGAATAAATATTTGCAGCAAAACACTGGCAGGAGTTGGTATGGCGACTAGGCACATTGATATAACATCAACAGTACTTTTCATGTTGGACATACAGAAGTACAATCTGTTGAGCATGGCTCGTGCCAGATGGGTCCAAACCTTTTCGGTCACGTGCAGTAAAGGTGTTGATCTCCGTGGTCGGTCAATCATTTCGGAGCTAGGGACCTTCGGTCCCTCCTGATCCCACTCCCACATACACAGACACACACTTGAAGGGAGACCACATAGAACAGCTAGCACAAAGACACCTCTTAATATGATCTGTAAAAGTGTGATCATTCCCACAAATAATATTTATCCGCTGGTATTTATTTCCATTTCTTGTGGCCTGGTTTCATGACTAACAGGACATTGCCTTTGCCCTTTGCTATGATTTCTGCTGGTTCAGGAAGACGATTTAGGAATTCTACCCTCACCTTAGCACCAGGGTTTTTGTCAGTTGAGCCAAAACCTCCCTCCCCTTACACTGTAAGAAGGGCTGGGGCAGATCCTATTTCACAATTCCTCCATACACTGGGATAATTACAATCTGCGCAATTCTGTCTCCAGGTTGTATTATCCAGTCAGTGTCTCCACTTTGCAAGGATTTTAATTCTCCTTGGTAGTCTGTATCAATCCCTCTCCCCAAGACCTGAATTATTTTCGGTGCCAACCCAGATCTGGGAGCAATCAATCCAAAATTCTCCGGGGGAATTTTAATTCCAACACCTCTTTCGAGAAGTGCCATGTTTCTTGGTTCCAATTGGTAGGTTTTTAAGGCATGTAGATCAAGACTTGCAGATTCTGATGCGGCTCGGTAAGGAGCTAAAGTTCCTGGTTTTATTTCCCAATACATAATGGTGTTGGTCGCTACACGAGGTTGTATCTGTAAAGCTGGGATCAACATTCTCATTGAAGGGGTCTCTGCATTTGTAAATGGTCTGTTGTTAAAACTCTGAAGGGCTTCATTTAAATGCTGTCTTCAGTTTCTCAAGTTCTATCTGATAATTTTTGTAATTGGGCTTTCAGAAAGCCGTTCATTCTCTCAATCAGTCCTTCAGCTTGTGAATAATATGGAATATGATAAATCCACTCATTATTTTATTGTGAACAATAATCTTGCACCAATATTCCTTTAAAATGTGATCCGTTGTCACTCTGAACTTGATGTATCACTCTGGACTTGATGTAGGACTCCATAATACAACATTATCAAGTCCAGAGTTTTGATGGTATTAAACTGAGTGGCACATTTGCAAGGGCCAGCAATCAGGAAACAAGGATAACTGTCCACTACTGTGCAAGCATATTGACACTCACGACTTGTGGGTAGTGGCCCAATGTAATCAATCTGCCATATCTGCCTAAGCAACATCCCTCTCCCCAACTGACCTTTGACAGTTTGTGGGGCAGATCTCTTTTGTGTGTGTTGACAACTTGGACACTGCATGATCATTGTTTTTATCAAATCTAGGGAAATGTGCATCCCTCTAATCTCTGCCCACCTGTTAGTAGCCTTCTCTCTCAGATGTCCACATTTTTGGTATGCCCAATAGCCATCCCCACCAAGTCAGAATCCTGTGTCGCCACTTCTGCCTATGAGATTTTGGCTTTGTCCTCTGCAAGGGAACTAAGCGATTGTTCTAGTGAGTCAGTGGGATAGTGGGCATCTACATGATACACAGTAATGGTACTTTGCTTTAGCATTTCACAATTTTCTTGCCACATTTCTATGCCCCACACCTCCTTAAAATGTATTTGCCAGTTATGTGCATGCCATGTGGGAAGGCAGGTGGCTAACCTTTGGGCGGTAGACCAAGAATCAGTAAAAAATGTGACAGGTCCCAGGCAATACTTGTTTCAGTGCCTTATATACAGCATACAATTCTGCCTATGGACTACTCTTCCCTTTTCCTGTAGTGGATAACAACTTCTTGGTGCCTGGGTTTCTGACACTGCCTTCCAATGTCTTTTGGCCCCCACGTACTTGGCTAAACCATTGGTAAACCATACATGCTTCCTACCCACAGGGGACAAGGATTCAAATGGCTCACCCTACCTGACAAGTTACTGTTTTATCTCCTGTACCTCTGGCACACTCTCATCATCCTGCACAGGGGCCTGTGCCACCTGTTCATGCAGGGCTGCTGTCCCTGCTAGCCCCACTCAGGCCCTCAGCCACTGCATTATTGGAATCTCATGTCTCAGAATCACAATATGACCTAGGGTCGGTTGCTCGTTATCCACTAGAGCTCAGTAACATTCAAGTAACTGTTTTTCAAAGGGAGTATATTGCTCTCCAGCATCTGGTAGCTTTTTGGTCCAGAAACCCAGGGGCACCCTCTTTCTTCCCTGTTTTTGCTATATGCTCCAAATTGCACTTTGCCCCTGAACAGTTACAAGTAACTCAATGTCCCCTTCCTGTACTTGCCATAAGTCTAAAGCCTGCTGAATCTCCTCCTTTCCCTAATCAAACATACACTGCTGCTGCTGCTCTCCCCATCCAAACTCATGTTTCTTTCTTGTCACTTGGTACAAAGCAGCTAAAATCTGACTCAAGTGAGGTCCATGCTGTCTCCAAAAACCAATGAGTCAAATGAATCGCTAAGTCTCCTGCTTATTATGGGGAGTGGTAAATTCTAATATCTTTTGTTTTGCCTGTCACAACACTTCTCTATGTCCCTGATTCTACTGGATTCCTAGAAAGTTCACATTTTGAGAGGGTCCTTGTGTCTTATGTGGATTAATCATCTACCATTTGCTCTGCATGAGTTCCACAACCATGACTAACTGTTCTTGTTTCTCTCCCTGAATCATCACATCATCGATGTAATGAGACAGTTGTACCCCTGGAATGACAGATACTTCATCCAGGTGTTTTGCCACTAGCCAGTGACAGATGGTGGGGCGGTATGGCTATGTAAATATCCTGGGGGGAGTCTTAGCAATCAGAATTGTCTGCCATTCCACAAGAAACTGAATTGCTCATAACTCTCAGGGTCCAATGGTATAGAAAGGAAAATATTGGCAATATCAATGGTTGCGTACCAGGTCCCTTTATGTTTTTGTATTCTCTCAATCAAAGTGATGGTGTCGAGGACTGCAGCATTCAAAAGGGGCGTATATTTGTTCAATTTGCGGTAATCAATTGTCAGTCTATAGCGCCCATCTGATCAGCGCACGGGCCACAAAGGATTGTTCCACTCAGTGGTGACTGGAGCCACGCCTGCCTCCATCAACTCCTGTATAGTCTCACTTATTTCCTCATGCCCTCCCGGAGTTCGGTATTGTTTCAAACAAACCACTTATTTTGCTGGAGGCACCTTCACTGGGGGTATCTTCAGATGACCAACCCTCGCCCTTAGCCACTGAAATGTATCTCTTTGATCTAAACTGATAACAACCATCATCCAAGTATAAAGTCATCCCCTTCAGAATGTCAGCTCCCATTATACACTCTAAGAGGGGCACAATCAAAACAGTAGATTGTGTTTTTGATGTTCTCCCTATTTTCATTTGAACAGTAGTCTGCACTGTGGAGGTTTGCTTTCCACCCAACCCTGGATGGTGTAGAGCTGACCTGTAAATGTTTTGGGATTTCCATAAATTGAAGAGGCCTCCGCTCCGGTGTCGACTAAGGCCCGAACACATTGAACATTTTTGTGCTTCTAGTGAATGTCTAAACCAACATGGGGTCTGTTATCTTTATGCGCCCATGCCTGTACTGGAGCTTGCTTATTTCCTAATCTGATTTTAACCTGTCAACTTTTGGCCAAGTCAGGTCTGTATATATGCTCTCTCCTTGCCTGTTTTCAGCAGTTAACCAATCGCTGTCCAAATCTTCCTTCTCTTTCCCTCATGAAGAAACATTTTTCTACCTCACTTTTCTTTCCTCCTGCATCTGTGCCAGCCCCGATTCACTTGTTGTTATCCTGCTTATTCACTTTTCTACTGCCCTCCTTTCTGTCCAGCGCTTGCTTATGGTACATCTCCCATAAACCTTTGTAATCTAGCCCATCAATCTGCTCCTTGTTGACACCATCCTTCAGTAATGTCATAAACATGTCTCTCCTAGATACTCTTTTATTATCGTGCAACACTCAGAGATCGAGACTCTCTCAGGTTTTGTCCAGTCTTCAAGCTCTCCTAACTCATGAACTGCCTCCAGTACATCTTTTAACACCTGTCTTGTCTGATTAATTAGGAAACTCCTTATAATCTGCTTGTAAGCTGGAGGAGCAAGGGCAATAATTTTATTTCCTACTGACATGAGCAGTCCATCTAACAGATTGTGAGCATCACCCAGGAAACTAGCAGTTTTTATTCCCTCCTCCTTAATTCTCTGCATAGCATCTCTTAAGGTGTACCAGGGCTTGTTGTTTTGTGGCCAGCCTGATTCTGTAGGATACTTATGGTCACAACCCACAACAGCTAGCTGTAATATGGTGATCTGTTTGTTACCCTGATAACCCCTAAACTGCTCCTGTATTATGGGGTCAGTGCTAACAGTGCAAAACTTAGGAGCGTCTCTGATATCTAACATTACTCCAGAGGCTCATGTGTCAAATAACCACACCATCCATGTAAATAATGTTTCTCCAGATCTTTGCTGGAATCTGTCTATGATATCATTGAATTCCTGTTGTGTATAATCTTCTAGGGAGTACATCTTAACCCCCCAGGTTTTGTGGGGTGCCCTGTATTTTCCATCTAAATATAGGCTGTGCATGAACCACTTTCTGTTTGTCTGGCTTAACTGGCCCCCACCTTTTTTAACTAACTCATCACTGGAATCGAAAAAATCGATGGAGTCCCAGATATTAGCGTATCAGATTTCTGGATCCCAATTGAACCCTGCTTTAGCAATAGCTAAATTAACTTTCTTTTGGCTGACTCTACCCCTATGTTTCCAATATCTGTATTTGGCAACGCAAACAGCTGCCTTTATAGCAACAGATTGATAAGTATCCGCTTTGTCTTGCAATAACTTACTTTGACAAGACAGCATGGTTACGTTATTCTTAGCTTCAACTAGCTGCCTCTCTAATTGCTGGTTTTCTTGTTCTATCTGTACATACCGTTCATGGATTTTTCTACAAGCAGATAACAGGATCCAGCCTTGTCTGCCTAAAATAGACAAATCACATCCCCGATCTATTGCCACTTTCTGTAAACAGAGTAAAACAGTTTTTGGCTCAGCATCGATAAGACATCCGTCCCAATTTTCACATAATCCTGATTCAGAAGACCATTTATTCGCAAGAACATCATAGGGTGCTTTTTTTCATCCTGGTATGTCATTTGGAACCAGGGAAACTACTTTTGACTTTTTGGCAAATATTTTTGAACGTGAAATCTTTTACTTTGTATCCTGCCGACTACGCCAAATTGTTCTGCTTAGCTTCAAATTAAGTAGTAATGGGGCTAAAGAATAAATAGAATGCAGCACTCTTAGTCTGAGTAAAGAATTTATTTAAGGTCTTCCCAGGTCTCAAACTAGAATACACAAAAATATTAACGTGAGCATTTAACTTGAATGTAGCGAAACACGTGCAGATCCTAAAATAATTACAGCATTTGAATAATAATAAGCAGAAAATGTGCAATATATCAACAATGAATATGTATGCAAAGGAATATATATATATATATATTTATTTATAAATATATACATATATATATTTATTTATTATTTATGAATATATATATTTGCATGTATTTATGCATGCGTACAGCAAAGCTAGAAAATTAAGAATTAAAAATGCATCACTATGGGTGGGAATCAAACTCTTTATCCTTGCCAGCATCATCAAGCCGAGGAACCTTGGACAGCTGAGGCAGGAGGTTTTCCCAACATGGGGTCTTTCCTGAACCGTGCGTCTGCGTTCAAGACAGCTCCTTCTACCTCAGCGTCAAGCTTCCCGAACTGATATACCTTAAACAATCCCTAGAGGAGAGTTCTGGTAACCTTTCCCCTCCGGTCAAGTAAGTTGTGAAATTCAAGCACTGGCTGTACTTGGTCTGTATTGAAAACACACACACAGTTGGCCAGATCCAAATGTGCATTTCCAAGACAGAGCCATATCCTTCTCTGCTATAAACATTCCCATCCTGGTACACTCTTATCACTGTTGCACCCCCCATGATATGTTCCCTTCTTTGGTGAGAAAAGCAAAAACACGTTCAAAGTAGAAAACAAGCTGTGTGTGGAAAAATACCTGACCCGCCAATGTGACGGCATTTGAAGGTAAGCTAAGCACAAAATGAAGTCAGTGGACAAGATGAAATTGGTGGTTAAATATAGATAGCATTACAATATCTGGTAGGGATATCCCTCCATTGTACCAGTCACATGTCAATTTATTATATGCTATACATGGGACACAACTTGTGTCCCACAAGAGAGCTCTAACTTTGCTCTCAATGGTCTTAAAGTAGGCTAAGGGGACTGGGTAAGCTGTATTTTGCAACATGTAGAGGAATATTGGGAGTGTCACCATTTTAAACAAGGCCGCCCACCCTAGCAGAGAGAGTGGAAGTGTACTCTAGTGCTGTATGCCTCCAATGAGACATAAGGGGCCCAGCAGGTTAGCTGCATAGAATAAGATCAGTGGTTACATAGACCCCAAGATAGTGGAACCCAACAAACGCGGCTCATGCCTCAAAGTTTGGTGGCAGATTTGGCGCTTGCCCATGAAGAACATATACTATAGATTTAGACCAATTAAATGTATAGACTGAGTGTGTACCTAAACTATTGAGGGTATCTAGCAGTTTATAAATGGAGGAATGTGGTGACGACATGTATAGAAGAATGTTACTGGTATAGAGGGATATTCTGTCTTCCCGCTCCTCTGGCCACCACAGTCCGCGGATCTGGGGATCCCCACGGACCCAAGCTGCTAGTGGTTCCAGTATGGGAGCAAATATTAGTGGTGATAGCAGGCAACCTTTTCTGGTCCCTCTCCTGAGAAGGAATACATGAGAGGTTCTAGCATTTACAACCACCTGCACCAGGGTTTCAGCATACAACAGCAACACCCAGGCAAGAAATTTGGGGCCCAAGCGAATGCGTTCTAACACTGCGAAGAAGTATGGCCATTTGATGGTGTCAAAGGCCATGCAAGCATCCATTGAGAGGATTAATGCATCCTCATGGATTCTTCCACGTGTCCCAATATTCTGTGGAATCAACGGAAATTCAGAGCTGTGTTTCTGCCTGGCATAAAGCCAGATTGATCAAGATGGATTAGTTTGATGATTATCTTTATAAGCCAGTAGTTTGGTCAGAATCTTGGCCTCTGCACTGATAAGGGAGATTGGTCTGTAGGAAGAGCAATGTTCCAGTGGTACCCTTGTGTATAACAATGATAGAGGCCAATGTCTGGTTTCTGGAGAGAATAGCCTTTTCACAACTCTCCATCTCTAGGAGATACAGTGTTACCAGGGTTATGGTAAGTTTAAACAATTCCATGCGGAGTTCACTGTGCCACACTGTGTTCCCTGATATTATTGTACGAATCGCTGAGGCTATTTCCTCCTGTATGAGATCACTATCTCTGAATGACCTGTCTTCCACTGACAGTGTCGGAAGTTGCAAATATCGTAGGAGATCGGGGGAGTCATCCGCTGTCGCAGTACAGTCCAGGGGGCAGAGGCAGGCATATTAATCTGTGAAGGTATTAGCAATTTCTTGGAGGTCTATTACAGGGTCACTCCCCTCTGTCCGGAGGGACTCATCGGCTGGTCCTCTCCCTTTTGTCTATCCACACTAGGCGCTTCAATGCTTTATCCCCTGCCTCATATACTCGATATTGCATTACACGGTAGCTGTTTTTGGCTGCATTTGTCACTGAGTCCCTATACTCTTGTTGTTTGAGGCCCAATGTATATCTTTTGTTCATGGTGGTGTCTGCCCTGAGCTGCGACTCTAAGGCAAGAATATCCCTTTCAAGTATCTCCAGCACAGCACGTGTCTCGTTTTTGTGTCCCACTGTGAGTAACAATGTATGGCCCTTATTCAGTACTTTATAAGCCTCCCACAGGGTTTGTGAGGACTCTACTTAGGCCTCATTAGCTTTAAAGTATTGTTCTCTAGCTTTTACCAGGTCTTCTCTAAAGCCTGGGATCTAAAGACACCACGGGCTGATACTGAGGGTGGTATGAGTTTGCACCTTGCCCCGGCCATAGATTGCTCAGGCAGGGGAGTGTTCTGATATTCACCTAGCCATATGGTGCACATCCCGAAAGTGGGAAACACGGTCCGCCAGTGTGAGGACAAGGTCAATATGGGAGAGACTACTGTGGGCTCCTGTTTGGAAAGAAAAGTGTTGCATCCCTGGGTTATGGGTCTGCCAAATATCCACAAGTCCCATGGCAGAAAGAAAGGTAGTTAGCTGGGTGTGGAAGGGGGTCACCTGTCACAGGTGCAATTGATCCCAGTGATCACAAAGTGTCATTAAAATCCTCTCCCATTAGTAGTTCCCCCTCTGGGAGCCCAAGCAAGAGTTTACCCAGCTCTGGAAGGGGGGCCCATTTCCTGGTTGGTGGGATGTATAAGAAGAGGATATTCACCAATTCACCCTCCCACATCCCCACCAGAGCAGCATATCTACCCAGCGGATCAGTCCAAGTCTGATGTATCATTAGAGGTAGCATTTCTTAAGTAGTATTCCCGTCCCTCTGGCACTGGTGGTGAACCCAACCTGGACCACCATTTTATACCCCCATCGGTCCATGGCCTTACAAGCGTTACCTTTAAAGTGAGTCTCTAGTAAGAGGATCACATCAGGGGAGTGCTGTTTAATATACTGGAGCACCACCCCTCATTTGATTTTGACCCCTCGCCCATTGACATTCCATGAAAGGAGTGGGATAGCTTAGGTGTATTCTTTAGCCATTGTTCATTTATGGTGTGGCCCTATAAGGCCGTTGTTGCCTGTGGGGAACAACGCTACTGACCATGCCAAACATATCTCACACACCCTTAACCAGGCTGGATTGGGCAGCATGGTAATCAAAAGCTAGTACCCTTTCAATATGTAAACTATAACAACTGCAACAATGACATATACCCGCGCTCAGTTCCCTCCAGCAAACAAAGCAAAACTACATCATTAAAGAAGGTTCCCCCCACCCTGCCGCCCTGCATGGGCTTCCATGTTTTTGGGAAGCCCTTTCAGCGGGGTCCCACTCGGGGTGGTGAGGGTGGAAGAGGCAGGGGCCAACCAAGTCGTGGGGGGAGGATTGCTGGGCATTTAATAGGGGATTCTGCAGCAGGAATTACTGCAAATTCCACCATGAGTGCTCAAGATGTGCAACACATCACTTGCTTACTCAGTGTGAAGTTACCTCAAGCAGTGCCCAAGGGTCACAGGGAGGGCCTTAGTCTCAGCATATGCCTCTGAGCAGGGAGGTGGAAGATCGGCTGAACCTGCAGGTAAAGGCTCATACATTGGTTAAGACAGACAGATGAGTACTGGCTGCAGGGGTAAGTCAAACAGGATGTGGCAAAGTAATTGTTATCAGGTCTTTATATTGGTTTCAATTTGGGGTATGAGGGTCCAAGGCACAGGACATGGACATACACACAATTTGAAGTCAGTTAAACACCACACTCAGGTGGTTTGGGACAAACTAATGAAGGAGGTATGGGAAGACAGGATGTCAGGGTTGTATGATGAGTGCCCCATGGATTGGTTGATAGTGTCACAAATAGGAGATGTACTGAAGAAAGACAAAGTGGAGTCTCGTCTGACTCAACAGCTGTTGTGGAATGACGGAGAGTCAGTCAATGACTATATTTCAGAGGACATAGTCTACACAGATATTGACCTGGTGCGCCAAGTGGGAGCTGAGGCCTACATGGCTAAGAGTGACATACAATCGGCCGTCTGTCTGTACATCCCTCAGACTTTGGGTATTGGGAATTCTATTTGAGGGCCAGTAGTTTGTTGACAAAGCACTACTGTTTGAGAAGTTCATCACTTTTCTGCAGTGGCTCTTCTTCCTTAGCACAGGACAAAGACTGTTACACATTACCTAGACGATTTCTTTTTTGTTGGGTCAGCCGGCTCTGCAGACTGTCAGTGCATGTTGAAAAGTTTTAAAGAAAGAGCTCATGGGTCACTTGGGGTTTTCCTTGGCTGAGGACAAAACAGTTGGGCTGATGATGGGCTTGACATTTGTTGGCACTGAAATTGACTCTGTAATTATGGAAGCGAGATTGCCGAAGGAGAACAAGCCGGGCATGATTCACTTGATTAAGTAAATGTTGGCAAAAAAGGAGGTTCAAGTGAAAGAGGTGCAGATGTTATTAGGGCATCTGAATTTCACATGTAGGGAGGTAAAGGCGGGCAGAACATTTTGTAGGTGCCTTGGTTTGGCCCTGTGAGGTCTGACACTGCCACATCACTGAGTGAGTTTGACACCAGGTGGCAAGGGCGATTTAAGGATGTGGCATAGTTTCTTGTCACATTTCAATGACAATTTGTTGAATGGTTTGAGGGAGGAGGCAGAATCGAATGTTCTGTTATTTATTTTTTAATATTTATTTTACCAGTTTTAGCAAGTATTCAGCATTACAATGTATTCACATTTTCAACATCCTACACCCCATTTCCTAATCAAAAAGAGTAGAGCATGACATCAAACATGTTTCACCATTAGTTTGTTTATGGCATTGGGATAGTATGAATAACATAGAGAGCAACATTAGAACACATTACACTGTATCAACACAATTTGCATGTCTACCAATCAATCATCTGCAGATTCTGCATCTCACCCCAATACATGGTCCTCCATTTCCTCACTGTAACGGACTTCCACTAATTCCCATTCCATTTTACCCCCTGGACCCGTCCCGCAGTATACCGATCTGTGTCGCACTCCACACTTAACTCATACCCATCTCACCAGTTCCCACAATTGCCTGTGCAACCACTGCGGTGCGAAAAAATCCCTACGGATCGTTTATAGTTTATCAATTTCAGGCATGCATTGCAAGTGATTTTTCTCCAGTTGCCTAACATGGATACCCAGTCACGTTTTCTCATTTCCACACCTAGAGCTCCTTCCCATTGTGACTTCTGTGTAACAGAAGCATGAAGTATCCATAATGCATAGATCCTAGTAATGAGTTTGTACTCTTCACCCATGTCAGAGAGTGTATGATTTAGGATGTGTGTTTCTGGCTCTTGTGGGAACTCCGTGCAAGCCTTTGCGAATAGTTGCTGCCAGATCAGCATACGTCAAGAAGCATCCACCAGCGACTCCCCACCAGGTGCAGAAGCAGCATAATCCATCACCTGACCATCCTCATACAGGTCACCTAGTCTTCACATGATATCTACCTCTCACCTACACCTTAGGAATATAGGCAGTGTAGGGCTAATCTAAGTATACCAAGGGACCAGCTGATGCATGTATATATACTCTTACCCTTCACTCTTTGATGCATGCCCCATATATCCATCAGTGTCTTGATCTGCACTGGCAAGGATGCCCTTTTCTTACAAGGGACTAGGGGTAATGCAAGTATTGCCCATGGTTGGACTGCCTTAATCCCAAAGACAGGGTCAGTGCCCCCCAGCCCCAGAATCCGAGTTCAGTATGCGGTAGGTGCGCTGCCCAGTAACAAGTCCTGAAGTTCGATGCCTGCAGCCCTCCGCTATCCCACAGAGGTTTCAGAACTTCTAAATGGAACCGTGCCCTCCTCAACCCAGTAAAGTAATCACAGTAACTCATCCAGCCAGCTAAAACACTATTTTGGTATGCGCATTGGCATATGTTGTAGCACAGATAGTACACGAGGCAACATGATCATCTTACTTATAGCTCTGCGCCCCAGGAGAGGCATCTGGAATTGTGACCACCTACGCACACTCCGTTCCAGGCCCACCAGCAAAGCACCCAGATTAGAGTCTTAAGTTTCAGTCGCATTTGAGCTCAAATACACACCCAGATACTTCACTGGAGTTGTCTGGACCTTTATATTGGGTAGGGCAGTACTCATGGCCAGAGCCACTTGTATGTGATATAACACAGAGTTACATTCAGCCAGAACCCAGAGTGTACCCCCTCCTCGGTTATTGTGTTGTGAACTGTATGCCATGCAACCACCGGATCCCTGATGGTTAACAATATGTCATCAGCATACAACCATATCATTGTCATTGTGTCTTAACACATATCATTTGAACTAACGGCTCAATGGCTAAGGCGAACATCAGTGGTGATAGAGGGGACCCCTGGCGGGTCACTCTCTCTACTGACCAGCTGTCTGAGACTCTACTGCCCACTTTCACTCTTGCCTTGCTGGCAGTGTAATGTATTTTCACCCATCTCAAGTAGGCCACACCCAGAGCATAATGTGGCAGCACATGATTCATAAATATCCAGTTAACAGTATGGAAAGCTTTGTGGGCATCCAAACTGGCAATAGCATCGGGTTCCTCCCCTTTCATGGCCTGTTCTATGATTAGGAATGCCTTCCATACATTAGTGGGAGTAGTGTGGCTGCCCACAAACCCTTTCTGATCAGTGTGTATAATGCCATTTGCTTCATTCACCAGTTGTATGGACAGTATTTTCCCCAATTTCTTATCGTCAACATTGATCATTGATAATGTGCGATAAGATTTGCAGTCCGGAGTCCCTCCCTGGCTTAGGCAGAACCACTATGTTCACCTCCCACATTAATGCCGGTAACACACCAGACGCAAAGGCCTTCTCATACATAGCCAGCAGTGGTACTCACAGTAAATCTATGTATGTTTGATGGAACTCAACAGAGAATCCGTCTTTACCCGGAGTCTTTCCCGTATTCATATGCTTGATGGCCCACCTGATGTCTGCTTATTTTACTGGGGCATTCAATAGAGCCCTCTTGTCCTCATCTACCTGTGGTAGGTGCACTTCATTTAAGATTGCATCTATTCCTTCCTCATCACTCTGACCCTGGTACTCATATAGCGCTGTATAAAATTCAGGAAACCATCCAAGGATATCAGCCTGAGCTGTGAGGGTTTTCTCCATTCACATCTTTAAACGGACTCAACAGCATTCCAGCTCTTCTCCCTGTTAACTAACCATGCCAATAATTAGCCAGGTTGATCTCCCTGCTCAGGTTGTGCTTCTGTGTATGCTTTCTATTCATATTTCCCTAATGTGTCCAAGCCTTATCCAACTCAGCATGTAATTTGTGTCATGTTTCCCCAGTTGCATCACTTACTGATGCAACTTAGGAATTACAACACAGATTACAGGCTAAGGGGGTCATTCTGACCCTGGCGGTAATTACCGCCATGGCGGAGGTTGCCGGTAGCACCGCCAACAGGCTGGCGGTGCTCCGCCGGGCATTCTGACCGCGGCGGTACAGCCGCGGCCAGAAGCGGAAAGCCGGCGGTGTACCGCTGACTTTCCGCTGCCCATGGGAATCCGCCATGGCGGCGCAGCTTGCTGCATCGCCATGGGGATTCTGACAGCCCATACCGCCATCCTGTTCCTCGCGGTTCACCCGCCATGAACAGGATGGCGGTATGGGGTGTCGTGGGGCCCCTGGGGGCCCCTGCAGTGCCCATGCCAATGGCATGGGCACTGCAGGGGCCCCCGTAACAGGGCCCCACAAAGAATTTCAGTGTCTGCTTTGCAGACACTGAAATTCGCGACGGGTGCAACTGCACCCGTCGCACCTTCCCACTCCGCCGGCTCCATTCTGAGCCGGCTTCCTCGTGGGAAGGGTGTTTCCCGCTGGGCTGGCGGGCGGACTTTCGGCTGTCGCCCGCCAGCCCAGTGGGAAAGCCAGAATGACTGCTGCGGTCTTTTGACCGCGGAGCGGTCTTTCGGCGGGAACCGCTTGGCGGGCGGCGACCGCCGTCCGCCGCGGTCAGAATCACCCCCTAAGTGTCTGTCTGTCTATATCTGCTTTCTGTTGTTCCACTTTGGTGATTGTGTGCCCCAGTGATATCCACACCCCGTATGTCATGGCCATATACTTCCCCTGTATTGTCACTGTATAGTCAAAGGCTTCCCACACCACTCTGGCAGAGGACACCGTCTCTGTATTTACAGCAAAAAATTCCCACACCGCCTCTCTAATGTTGTCTCAAAATGCTTGATTATGCAGCGCTTGGGGCTTGAAATGTTACTGTGGCACATCAGCCTGGTGGCTCTACAACTCCAAAGCAATTGGGCAGGTCCAAGAGAGGCCTGTCCAGATAATGGACTGCTCAAAAGTGTCCGACCTGTTCTGGATGAATAAACATATAGGCTATTCTGGAAAAGGTCCCGTGCAGTGGGGAATAAAAAGAGTAATCTCTAGTCTGACTGTGCAGCGCCCTCTACAATTCTAGTAATTTTAGCGTGTCCATGCCCTCTAATAGCGCCCTACATGACCTGCCCAATGGTCTAGCAGTGGGCCTGGAACTATCCAGATTACTACCTAGCACACAGTTACAGTCACCCATTCAGATGATATCATAGTGTGCATTTGGTGTAAAGAGGTGTACCACTCCTTCAAAAAACGCCTGCAACGTGCAATGTTGGGTGCATATGTGTTCAGTGTAGGAAGCTGGCCTGATGTGTGGTGAGCACCTATGGTGTTATCACCTTATACCAGATCCAGGTATCCCTTATTAGTGAAGTGTAGGTAGTGTCTAGGAAGCCAGGGCTCTCTAAAAGTATCTGTGGATGAGCAGCCAAGACTTATCTAGGAGACATACAAAGCTTGTGCAATACCACTATAGTCACACAGAATTATCACACATGAAAGAACCACACAGTGTTACAAAAATAAAGGTACTTTATTAGTGTAACATAAATACTAGAATACTATTAGGCAGTCCCTCAACTGGAGGTAAGTAAACACACTATCATGTACATTTTAACAATCAGTAAAGAGCATAAAAAGCAATAAGCATTGGTAAAAGTAATAGAGAATAGCGAGGGCCCTAGAAAGTGAATGTGAGATACAGTCCCCCACCCAAGGATGTGGAATAGTTAGAAGGGAGCTGGAGGAAGTAGGAAGCCCAAGATGTGAGTACCAGCTAACAGGAGCATTTTGGAAAAGGGTTGTGCAAGACCCAAACAAGGCTGGAAAAACCCAAAGGTGGGCTCTGCCAGAAGAGTACCTGAAAAAAAAGGGGTCCATGTCCATTTTGTGATGGAGTGTCCGGTTGTGGCAGCAGCCACTACCCACACCCCTGTGGATGCAAGCCCAGGTCGATGGGAGATGAAGAAGACCAATTGTACAGCACTGGAGCTGAAGAAGAGTCCCTGAAGTGATGCAAGTGATGTCTCACGTCGTCTGTTGGGTTTCAGTTGGTCTGTGGTGCTGGAGAACCACCAACAAACCTTGGCAAATGCAAAAGAAGATGAGTTGCAAGGCTGAAGAGGACAAGCAAGGCCCAGGGGACTCGACCCAAGGTGGGGAGTCTGTGGCGACCCTCAGCAGTTGGGAGTCCCCACAGGCAACCACTGGCAGCAGGCACAGCAGTCACAGTGAGGCCCAGACAGCACACCTCAGGAGGAGTTCCAAGTCGCTTGAGCAGCAGAAAGGAGACTGTGTTTGGCAGGAATAAGTGCTGGGGGTTGGGGCTACATGAAGTTTGAAGATCCCTTGGAGGAGGAGCAAACAAGCTTTGGTAGCTGCAAGAGTTGCCGTGCATAGGGGTACTGTCCTGCAAGGACAGAAAAGAGCCCACCATCTCCCAAGTTGGCTAGCTGGCGAAGAGGACCAAGGGGACCACTCCAGACTATAACCTGTGATGCAGGATCCATGCAGTTCCGGAGTAGAGCCAGTTGTTGTTGCAGTTGGTGCCTTAGATGCAGGGGAGTGATTCCTTCACTCCAAGGGAGAATCCTTCATACTTCTTGTTGCAGGCTGGAGTCTCGTCGACCTCAGAGGATGCACAGCCAGAGGAAATGTTGAAGAGCCAGAGAAACAATGTTGCAAAGGGGAGTTGTCACCGAAGTTGCAGAATATTGTCCTCTGAAGAGTCCAGTTGCAGTTTCAGTAACCAGATGATGAAGTAAATGTTGCAGAGGATCCCTGCTGGAATCTGAGGACCCACCCAAGAGGGAGACCCTCATAGCCCGGGAAAGAGGATTGGTCACCTAGCAGGGTGACCACCTATCAGGAGGAGGCTGTGACATCTCCCACCTGACTTGACCACACAGATGCTCCCAGGGGCAGCTCCGCATCTTGGATTAAAGATGGCAGAACCAAGTGGACACCTGAGGGAGCTCTTGGGCACTACCCCTGGGGTGGTGAAGGACAGGGGTGTGGTCACTCCCCTGTGATTTTGTCCAGTTTCACACCAGAGCAGGAACCTGGGGTCCCTGGTCTGGTGCAAACTGGTTTATGCAAGGAGGGCACCAAATGTGCCCTTCAAAGCTTACCGGTGGCTTGGGGAGGCTACCCCTCCTAAGCCATCTAACACCTATTTCCAGGGGGGAGAGGGTGTTGCCTCCCTCTCCCACAGGAAATCCTTTGTTCTGCCTTCCCCTGCTTGAGCTGGTCAAGCAACAGGAGGGCAGAAACCCATCTGGAGGGTGGCAGAAGCGTGGGCTGCTTGCAAAACCCTTTAAGACTTGTAGGAGCAATACTGGGTGGTCCTCTAAGGAGCCCCCAGAGTGCATGGAATCATACAACCAATACTGACAACAATATTGGGGTATGATTCTGACATGTTTGATACCAAACATGCCCAGGTTTGGAGTTACCATTATAGCTAAACACAGGTAGTGATCCGTGTCCGGTACACAGGAAAACTGGCTTCCCTGCACTTACAAAATCCAGTGTAATGGAGCTGGAGTTCATAGGGGCACCTCTGCTCATGCAGGGGTGCCCTCACACACAGTGACCTGCACCCTGCCCTCTGGGCTAGGAGGGCCTACCATAGGGGTGACTTGCAGTGACCTGGTTTAGTGACCTGTAGTGAAAAGGTGCATGCACTTTTTCACACAGGCTGCAATAGTAGACCTGCAGACACATTTTGCATGGGCCACATGGGTGGCACAATACATGCTGCAGCCCATGTGGAACCCCTGTCGTCCCAATGCCCTGGGTACCTGGGTACCATATACTAGGGACTTATATGGGGTCACGAGTATGCCAATTGTGGGATGTGCAAAGTACTAAGCAACCAAATTTAGAGGGAGAGAGCACAATCACTGGGGTCCTAGTTAGCAGGATCCCAGTGAAAACAGTCAAAGCATACTCATAGCAGGCTAAAAGAGGGGGTAACCATGCCAAAAAGACAGATCTTCCCTACATTCAGCAGTACTGTAAACCTACCACATACTTACTAAATATTTCCCCTACCATGAATGTGTGCCCTCCTCTGCTCTGCCGGTATGTGGCTCTTCATGAACTGCATGTCGTCCTCTGCCTGGTTAAAGAAATGTATTTTTCACTGGAAGTGCACTCGGAAACATGCAAGGGGCAGTAATGCATAGGCTACTCCATGATCAATCACTTTCCTTTTCACTTCCATGAACAACCTCTGTGTTTTTCTGGTTGCCACACCATATTCAGGGTAAAAGGAAATCCTGTTCCCATTAAAATCCTTGTCATCCTGCTGTAGAGCCACTGCATGTCCATTTTATGCTTTATAGCTCAGCATCCTAGCAATGAGCATATATGGTGGTATGCTAGGCTTTGGCTTACCGCCCGGAGTTCTGTGGGCCATGTCCACCTGTAATGCCCCCTCACTCTCCATTCCTGGCAGAACAGTGGGCAACCTAGATTCCAAGAACTGTTCCACTGGTGTGGACTCTGTCACTTCTGGCAAGCCTACTATATGTACATTATTGCACCTGGCCCTAACTTCTAAGTCCTCCAATTTTGCAGACACCTCTTCTGGTCTAACATTTGGCTGTTATGGGCCCCCAGTATTTCATCTGTATCATCACCACGTGTGTCCAAGTCTTTCACACACCCACTCATCTGGTCCATATCATAGCGTAACCACCCCATCTATGCTGCCGTCCAGTATCAAGTTTTTGATGTCCCCCAAAACTGACTCCTCACCAATAGTTGAACTTTGGGCCATCTTAGCCAACCCCTCCTTAGTTGGATGACACGCTTTTGAGGCATTGCCCCCCCCCCCTTGGGTTCAGGTGCCATCCATGCTCTGTGACACAGCACTGTCACTTACAGGCCCATGCACTCTATAGCAACCTTGTTGTAGTACCGCACCTTAAGGTGAGCTGAGTCAGCCCCTGCTGTGCTCACTTCAGGTTCTCCTGGGTGCATGCCATGGTATGCACTAAGGGTAGATAAGATGGGAAGGGGATGGCACCTATGGGGCAATCGGTGCAGTGGCCGCCAGTCCAGGTCCCCAGTGTTTGTGCGGTTAGCACCACCCTGTTCTACAGAGGAGCGGGTAAAATGCAGGGGAGCCCTCCAGGGGTATCTCTGTGTGGGTTCCCGTCTCCTGGGATAGTTTTGTGCTAGTCCCCCTGTGGGGTATCCGGGGCAGGCCCTTTTGAGCAGTCACCACAGGTCCACAGACCCCAAGTCCCCCACAGCAAGACTCACAAGGAGTGTAGGGCTGCCCTCACCCATCAACTGCTGATTCCTGGAGGATTTTCTCAGAAAGGGGGGGCATGAGCGCCCCATCACACTGCAGGAGTTCCATCGGACTGTCTTCTGCTGGGTCTCACAGATGGAGCAAACAACAATTCCCCCTCCCCCCCTGAGGTGGTCAGTCCACAGCTCTCACCTCCAGGCTTCAGTTGACCATTTCTCTCCTTCAGATGGGCCCAGAACCACTGCAGCAGCTCTCCCAGTAAGTCGATCATTATTGGCTGGGTTCTGCTTCATTCACAGCTTGTCGTCACTGGGGGGAAGTCTACAGGAAGAGGAAAGGGCCTCGATCACTACCCCTCCGTGCAAAGTGTCATCAAGCCGCCATCTGCCAGGCCCCACACACGCTGTTTCTCCTATTCATTCTTTGGCTGCATGCTCACCTCTGGTCTCCTGTGGGGCCACCTCTTGGCCCCTTATACCGTTCCAGGTACTCCCCTTGCAGACAGCAGGCCTCCAATCGTCACTCCCCCAAAATGTGATCTCTAGCTGTAGCGTAGCCCCACAGTTCCCGGCCACGCCTCTCTGTGTCTCTATTGCTGCTAGGCACCGATTGCCAGCCCGCACGCCTGCGCCTCGTTACACTCACTCGCAGGCAGCAGATTAACTACAATGGGCACAACACTCCAGTAAATCATTCCCATGGTCGAGGGTCACACCTTTAGTCATTGTTCACCCCCAGATGGTGATGGATGCGGCAGAGAGGAGGGGTCCTAGAATAAACATCCGCTGGACTATAGAGTGGCACATCTGCTCAGGTGGCTATCTTGTCTCTTCTCCCATGTTCAGTTATTATCTGGTGCAGCCAGAGGTGTTGGTTTCCTTTTGTATTGGCAATGAAAATGAGGGGGTGACAGGTGGCCTGGACAAACAGGGACAGTAATATAGCCTTCCTTGAGTTCTTCCTACTAGTGGTAGCGCTGGCTCTCTTGGGGGGGATGTGCTAACAAGAAGGTCTTGTTTAATACAGACAACAGGGCCATGGTGGATACTCTGAACCAGCATTCAGCTAGGGATGTCAAAGTTTTGCACCTGTTGAGGGAATTTGTACTAGATTGCTTGCAATGCAGCATTGTGTTCTGATGAACATGTCCTGGGCATTGACACTGATATTGTGGATACTTTGTTTACTTTAAAGTGGAGGAGATTCTGGACTTGACGTGAGCGCAGATGAGAAGACTATGATGATGGCATATTTATGGGCACTATGAGAGTAATAATGATATTGTTAGTGCTGAGATCTCTAGCACAGTCCACCAAGAAATTATGGGCCAGATTTATAACAAACTGGTGCAGCGCGGAGATGTGCCAAAATTAGCAGGGGCTGTGCTGTATCAGTTTTGAAATGCAGGTATGCACCGTATTTACAAAAATATGGTGCACCCCTGTGTTTTCCCCTCCACCGGCATTAAATTTAGCTGCCAACGGAGGCACCCTTGGCCATTATTGCAAGGGTGTCTGCATTGAGGGAGTCCTTTCCTGCACATAAAGAAACCATTCATGGTGGTTTTGCTCTTTCTATGTGTGCTGCAGATTGCAGCACACATAGAAAAAGCAAAAACGAGTAGAAATGAAAGCATGACTCCTCGTTGCACCATGCTAATGCCACCCCTGTGGTGGCATTAGTTTTTGTCAGTGACACAGATTTACAGATTCTGGTTAATCTGGAGCAGCATCAAAAGCAATGGGTGTTGCGGTGGAATGCCCACGCAACACCCATTGCACGCCCCTCTGATGCAGAAAACTGCATTATAGGGGGCATATTTATAAGGTGGTGTTAAGCCACAAAAGTGGCTTAACGCTGCCTTGTAAGTATGCGTAATGCACAGGGCCACCAGAGCGTCACAAAAAGTGACTCTCCGTTGGCGCTATGGGGCATGTAAAGAAGCCCCTGTACTATTTGACATGGTGGAAATTCTTGACATCAGAAGCATGGCATAGGAGGAAGGGAAGGGACAGACTGAAGACATGGTTGAATTCATCATGGACATGATTGAAAAGTGTTCATCAAAAGAGACTATTGCAAGGAAGTTGATAGGCATTGCTATTGTAGGAAAGCTGTTATGGAGTTATGCGCCATTAGCAGGTGAGCTTGGAGGTCGAATGTCGGAAGGTTGGACAAGAGAACTTGGAAATAGGGGCAAGTTGAGGAAGCCATTGTCTTGCGCTATGATGCGCTAAGTACTTGACGCCCTTCAACATACATGTGCCGAGGAGTCAGTGGTGTTTCTTTTCTCCACATTGATGTTGTGGATGTTTTTTAGAAGTTTTTGAGTATCTGAACTTCTGAGCAGGAGAGGTAAGCCGCACCTCGATGGAGAGAATGTAGAGAGGGTGACTAGGGGTTTGGATATAAAGTTGTGAAGATCCAAGAACAATCAGAAGGTGAAGGGGAACACATTTGTTCTTCGGGTTGAGCAGGTGAAGAGTATGCATCCCATATTTTGGTGGGGCAGGTAGTAAAGAAAAGGACGATTGCGCTGGCATTTATCCATCGAGATGGGTGACGGTTTTTCAGTTCTTGGCCATATTAAGGACAACTTTGAACTACTTGGGGGTGCCAGGGGTGGACTATGGAATGCATTCCTTCCGCACAGGAGCAGCAATGGAGGTACTCAGGTGAGGATGGTCAGGGAACAAGATTAAGCAGTTGGGGCATTGGACATCACATTTTTTACAAAAGATACATTACAGAAGGGGAACAGCAGTGTTAAAAGAAGTTGTAACAACTGTTATGTTGTCTGGTTTGTTTCAGGTAAGTTCCAGGCCCAGAAAGAGAGGACTTCACTAGTTGGATAGTTGGACACTCATTTGTCAAATGGGCCCATAAACAGGCAACAGCAAGTAGACATGTCTCTCCGTTAAAATTTGATGCATCGAAGGCTCGGGTGAGGTATTCAGGAAATGGTGGGATGTTGTGGAAGGAGTCTTTGCTGATATCAGGCAGGAGGCTGGATCGGGAGGGTTGTCCAAATTTACTGGTCACTTATTTCTGGGGAAAAGAAATTGTTTTCCCCCATAAGTTTGACATTAATAAAGGAAATAAAAGAGGAATTTAAAGAAATTATGGTGAGATAGTCAGGAACGTCCATAATGTGGACTGATTTGGTTCTTAGACCGGTATGGAGAGGAGCAGACAAGCCAGTGGCAATTGGCAAAGCAACGAGAAAAGTAAATAGGGAGTTCAAAACATTTTGCAGAGAAAATGGGATAGGGAGAATTTGCCATGTGGATTTGAAATATGAGGAAACACTTTTTTCAAGGGGCGGAGTGCATTTATTACTCATGTGAATGGATTTGCACTTTTAAGTAAGAGTATGTTAAACAAAGGCATTAGGAGTTCGGTCTTCTGACACAGAGTACTAAAAAGCTAGCGGGTAAACAGAAAAACGTCTTACACAGAGTTACAGGAAGTTGTCATCGTTTAATTGGTTTTATTGACAGGGTGGGCAATACAGTTGGAAGGCGGGTGGAGGGTAGGTTGACAGTTGCATAAGACAGGAAGGTTTGGGTAGAAGGTTCTCAAATACAAGATGTTGAGGAGGTAACTAATGGGTACAGGGTCGCTCAACAAAGTTGGGGAGTTATTGGTGATACTTAGGGGTGGGCGGGAGGATCGGAAGTAGGCAATAAGATGTTCACTACAGCAAATGCCTTGGGAGATTGTATTCAGCTGTCGATTTGCAACTGCTTCAATAAAGTGGCCTTATTCAAGCTATACTGTGGTCACTGGTCTGTGCTGCGCCCTCTCACCCACACCTCACACAGATTAATTGGCAAGCCTCATCAGAAATTGAAATCACTGGAAAACACACTGACGTTGATAGCACAACTATGTTCCAACTTTTGACAGGTATTTGGAAGAAATGGCTGCTCTATATTGTTTGTACACAAGAGAGGATTCAACGCTTCTCATGGCATTGACTCCAACTGATCTGACATGGGCTGCTGTCTTGACAAAGAGAGCTTCCATTAATCCACAGCTAACACCCTCTTGGTTGTGTTTTGTTTAGCACAAGGGTAAGTCACTCACAGTTAGTTACAGGATGGAGGGCCAGGCACAGTTTAGTATAGTTTGTGTATAATGTAATAGTGTGTCACAACTGTACTTGCATACTGTGTTTACTTATACTTTATTGCCTCTTACCATGTATTTATTCATATTGGCCTCCATACTCTGCTCCTGCATTTAGTTTGAAATCCTGGCTGACTGTACTTAGGGCAGGTGGGCTAGGACTTTGTGTGAGGAAGGGGGTTCCCTTGTGCGCTCCTGTCTTTGAGGATTAACTTTCTTTTGTTTTGTGTACTTGTCTCCAGAATCCCCGCTTCTACATTTGGCTATAATTGGCCTTGGAGTGGGAGCTCACCAACAAAATTCAACTCAATCCATGTGCAATGGATTGTCAACTCTGTGGTCTGTGTCTGCCTTGAGGTACTTTTGGAATTTCGTTGGCATGGCTGGTCCCCACAGTGGTCGCTTCTCCCACTGCTGGGAGGTGTCAGAGGTCACAGGATTTTTGTAGGGTCACGCTGTCATCTGCATCGATGGCAACCAATGTCAACAGCACAAATGCACGGCTTCATCATTTGATCATTTGACCTAAGGACAAGCACTGGTTCTCCTGTCTCCAGGCAAACATGAGCACCTAAGCTATCACTTGCTCATGGCAAGCACATGGATTGCACGTGTTTCTGTTTCTCTGTTGCCTCACACACATCCACACTCCAAGTCATCAGTACGCATATCAAAATGCGTGCGTGACGTCACACGTCAATGGGTTCATATTGGGTGAAGGTCAACAACGGCCGTCTGGGATTGAGAAATCAACCACTGATTGTCATGTGATTTATTAGACCCTGATTCATGCCACATTTCCAGTTACCAAATAATTTGTTTTACAAATGGCAATTACAAGGAAGGTTTACTGCCAGCTCAAAATAACAGCAATGTGTTAGCAGATTACAAGTAAGCACACCAAGTACTAGTGTTGCTCTTCTTCAAAAGTATTTTGTTCTGTGTCTTGGATTATTGATAAGAACTGCTTGCTGTATTTATATTTCACTTGTTGCTGCCCATAGTTTTATCTCTTTTCATGGCCTCAAGTCAGTGCAATTTATGCCTTTTTACACCATCCAGGGAAATACAGATTAAATTAAAACAATAGTTTTGAACACTCGAGAACTATTTGGTTGCAATTGAGGGTGTTAAATGTCAAATTGTGCTTTTATTTAGTCATCTGGGTCAAGATAGCAAACAAATAGTCAACAACTTACCTGCGATTGATGCTCCACCAGGTTAATTTGGTACGTGGGAAGAATATGTGGAGGCGATTTCTATGCTCAAAAATATGTTTTGAAGGTAGCCTGGTGTTTTTCTAAACAAATAAACTTTTTCAGGTGTAAACACTATCCTGGAGAAAGTGTAGAAGTTTTATTTCTGTATTAAGGCTTTTTGCCTCAACTTGTAATTTTGGTAACTGGCTTCACACATAGCAGAGACCAATTTGTCTATAGTTGCTCATCTAAAAATATACAGGAGCAACCTTTAAGTTCTAGGAATCCAACTTTTTTGAGGTTACTAACATTGTCAAAGGCATTGAACACTCAATTGTTACTAGAAACATGGCTCTATAAAATTCTTCCAATGCTTTGGCAACCGTCAATATTTCACATGAGTCTGGGTCTTTGAATGTTATTTCTGTGAAAGATTCTAATTTTAGAACTGTTCAAGGAAAATCAGCAAATGCGTGTTACCAAGATGCTAGTCAAAGTCGGTAGTGTGGAACTGGATTTGAATGAGTGTTATCCATTGGGTTCGACGTTCTGCTCCTGCATTCAGATTGAAATCCCGGCTAAAAGTACTTAGGGAAGCTGGCCAGGAGTTCTGCAGAGTAGGCTGTGGAGTCATGGGCACCTGTCTTTGTGGATTGAATTTACGTGGTTTCATCTTCTTGTCTCCAGAACGCTAATTTCTACACCCAACTTTCCCGCACAAAGAGAGGGCAAGACAAAAGAGCCCCCCTGGTCGAGCATTCATTTGTATTTTTTAGACATATCACAACAGAAACAATTCCCAAAAGGTTCCCTATGTAATTATGAAGTTTATCCATTTCACATCTGGAGATAAGGTCGGAAAAGTTTGAAGAGATACAGGTATTTTTCTACCACCATTATATCTAGAACTAAATTTATTAGGGCACTTAGCTTTTAGACTGGAAAGGAAAAGAATGGGGGATTTAGAAGAATAACGGTCCAGCACACCACCGCCCTTAAATAAAGTGGAATTTGGGCATAGAATCCCTTCAGATCAGCCGGAGCATTCTTTACAGGATGCACAAACCCCCACCCACGGAGATGGCATGCTTCATCATAGGGTTATGCTCTTTTTTGGGCGGTCCCACCTGGGGGCACTTTGCCAGGAATCTTTTCTATTCTTGATGGTAAAGAGATTATTCCACAGTAATTAAAACACATTTCCTTGCACTGAATATTGAATTATAGCTATTTATCTTACTATCCTGTTTTGGTGGTAGCTTTCTATGGGAGGGTGTGACTTGGATCTCCAGGAGGTCGGGCCCTTCAGAAGTTTTTGAAGGGAAGACATCCTGGTGACTTATTATTCGATTGGGAAGTCTCAGTAAGCAGCCTACTGTTTCTCAAATGATCAAGGTCACAGCCTTCCAAAGAAAGCTATCTCCAAAACAAGGGAGTAAGTTAGATAGCCATAATTCAGTATTCTCATTTGAGTCAACTTTGGTGGGTACCAATCACACAGCTCTATGTTGGTTACTTTAGTAGATTATGCATTGATGTTTCTAGTCCTGAATGATTGCCAGAGAT